>NC_056727.1:561735302-562055812 GCF_019279795.1 Protopterus annectens
TCCTTTTTAATAATATTGACTTTATTAAACGCACTTTCTTTGTATAAAATAAGTTATACGTTTTCCAAAAATTACATGTAAGTTTATTTTTTTCCATTATTTTTCCATTGTTGTTCCCTTATGTCTGTTTTACCAAATTGTATACCTAAAATTGAATTATTCTCTTTACTTAGCATACTGACTCCTGTTATAGCATTATAACCTAAACCTTTACTCTTCTCTTTATTCAGCTGCAAACCTATTTTTCCCAAACATTCATTTACATGAGTTGAGGCTCTCTTCATTCCATCTGTCTTTTAGTAACTCTTATAATATCATCAACATAAAGCAACATAAGAGGAAACTTAATATCTTCCTTTGTAACATAACTTAATGCATTTTTTTTGCTTATTCTTATGACGTGCTATAACATTCATTATTAAAGTAAACATTATACTACTTAATGGGCATCCATGCCTTATTCCTCTTTCTACGTTAATCCCTTAATTTAACCATCAATTCACAAAACTTGAATTTCATATTGTTTATAAGCTGTCACACATAAATTTCTTATCTTGTTACTTAATTTATGAGATGTTAATAAATTCCATAAAGTTTCTTGCTGTATAGTGTCAAATGCTTTAGTTTTATCCCTTATCATAATCTTGGTTTTTCATTTCTATTTAAAGAACAATCTACTATTACTCTAATTATTAATAAGAGTTCCTGACTATTTCTTCACTTACTACTATTTATTGTATAATCTACAATATTGTTTATTTTACTTCCATTATTTTCTGTATTATTTTCATAAAAAATATAATCAGTATTATTCAGAGCTATTGGTCTCCAGTTCTGTATATCATTTTGTCTCTTTTTTTCCATATATAAACTTAACTATTCCTTTAAATAATTCTTTAGATTATATATAAATCCTTCTTTTAACCATTCATTAAGTACTCCACAAAAATATTTCTTTCTTTCTTTCTACTAACATATCTCTGTACATTAGGTATTCTATTTCATCAGGTCCTGCTTCTGAATTTACATTTACCATAGCTAATGTCTTATCTAATTCGTCTAAACTTATTTCTGTCTTTCAAAATTTTAACCTTTAATACCTCTTTTCTATTTTCATACTTTTACTAAATGTATTATTTTACATTCCTCAATTATTGTCATAATCTCTTCTTGCTTAGTCCATATTAAACCTTTCATTTCTCTCATTATACTATTTTCTTCTTTCATAATCTGGTTTAAACAGGGAGTCACCTCTTCTTTCTTACCTTGCACGACATATCTCTGTTTATATATAAATGTTTTATTTATTTTTTTTTTATTTAACTTACATATCTCCTTCCCTTTAATAAAGGATGCTGTTTAATTTATTTCCAAATTTTTAAATGTTTTTCACATAAATTCATATACCTTCTCTTCATTAATCTCCTACTGTCTATTTGATTGTCTATATAACTTTTTTATACTTTTCTTTAAATGCTAGTAACCATTCTGACCAATATCTATAGAATTATCTCATTTCAGTATGATTGTCCCAAAGATATTTATCATATATTTCACTCCATTCACTTCCATGTAATCTTTTTATTCCTTTTCATATCTATATATATCCTTCTTCTCCTTTTATTTCCATCTGAACAGCCAAATGATCAGAAAACTATGTTTCTGTTACTCCTTACTTAACAATAGCAATTCTTTTGGATGTTAAGAAAAAAAATCTATTTCACTTTTATGTTCTCTTCTGTTATATGTTCACTTACTTCTCCAAATATTTAATTTCCTACACCTGATTACCTCTATTTTTCTAACATCATATTTTTTCTTCTTTTGCTTTCTTATATTGCAATTAAAATCTCTTTTCATTATTATATCCATATTTATACTAACATATTACAGAATCATTTGAAACATATTTTCTCTTTCTTTGCATGTGGTGTAAGCATATACAGCAATAACTCTATATACAGTGGATATAAAAAGTTTACACACCCCTGTTAAACCTGTACAATTCAATTGAAAAACAAACAAATCTGTTAGGGGAAAAAATATAAAAAATTTTAAAAAGTACAATACGTTAGTTGCATAAGTGTGCACACCCTTAAACTAATACTTGTTGTGTGTGCACACTCTTAAACTAATACTTTGTTGAAGCACCTATTGATTTAATTACAGCATTCAGTCTTCTTCGCTAAGTCTAACAGCATAACACATTCTGACTTGACAATATTTGCCCACTCTTTCTTGAAAAGTGCTCCAAATCTGTCAAATTGCAAGGGCATCTCTTGTGCACAGCCCTCTTCAGGTCACACCACAGATTTTCTATTGGATTTAGGTCTGGGCTCTGGCTGGGCCATTCTGAAACTTTAATTTTCTTCTGGTGAAACTATTCTTTTGTTGATTTGGATGTATGCTTGAGGTCATTGTCGTGTTGAAAGATGAAATTCCTCTTCATCTTCCTCTTTCTAGCAGATGCCTGAAGGTTTTGGGCCAAAGGTGACTGGTATTTGGAACTGTTCATAATTCCCTCCACCTTGACTAAAGCCCCAGTTCCAGCTGAAGAAAAACAACCCCAAACATGATACTGCCACCACCATGCTTCACTGTGGGGATGGTGTTCTTTTGGTGATGTGAAGTGTTGTTTTTGCGCCAAACGTACCTTTTGGAATTGTGGCCAGAAAGTTCAACCTTGGTCTCATCAGACCATAACACAGTTTCCCACATGCTTTTGGGAGACTTGATGTATTGTTTTGCAAATTTTAGCTGCGCCTGGATGTTTTTATGTGTAAGAAAAGGCTTCCGTCTTGCAACCCTACCCCATAGTTCAAACATATGGAGAATACGGGAGATTGTTGTCACATGTAGTACACAACCAGTACTTGCCAGAAATTCCTGAAGCTGCTTCAGTGTTGCTGTAGGTCTGTTTGCAGTCTCCCTGACCAGTTTTTGTATTGTCTTTTCATCAATTTTGGAGGGATGTCCAGTTCTTTGCAACATCATTGTTGTCCCATATTTTCTCCACTTTTTGATGACTGGCTTCACTGTGTTCCATGGTATATTCAATGCTGTGGAAAACTTTTGTACCCTTCTCCTGATTGATACCTTGAAGCAATGAGATCCCTTTGATGCTTTGTAAGCTGTCTGTGAACCATGGCTTTTGCTGTAGCAGGCAACTAAGTAAATGTCAGGAAAATCCTACTAGGGCAGCTGAACTTTATTTGGGGTTAATCGGAGTCTCTTTAATTGATGGCAGGCGTGTACCCAAGAAGACTGAATGTTGTAATTAAATCAAAACGTGCTTCAAGAAAGTATTAGTTTAAGGGTGTACACTCACAATAAAGTATTTGTTTAAGGGTGTGCACACTTTTGCAACCAGCGTATTGTACATTTTTTATTTTTTTATATTTTTTCGCCTAACAGATGTATTTGTTTTTCAATTGAATTGTACAGGTTATAGGTCACATTGAAGGTGGAAAAAGTTTTGAAATGATTTACTGTGGTCTCATTTTTTGTATATCACAAAAACATGACATTTTTAACAGGGGTGTGTAAACTTTTTATATCCACTGTACCTGCTCCTTCAATCTTATATCAAGAATTGCAGCCCTTCTCATGATAACCAATATTTTAGCTGTTGCATTACATAGTATTCCTATTCCTGAGGATATATCCTTCCCCAAATTCTAAACAATCATGTTTTCCCATAACATCTTTATCTGTAATCTTTCTTACTATGTTATTGGTCTTATAGCTTCTAGAACAATGATATCTACATCCGTATTTTTACACCATTCTGAAATACTTTTCCTTCATATTAAACTTTTGAAACTGTTTACATTTATAGCCACCATCCTACAAATATTCGGCTCTCTTTTTGGAAGTATTCCACAAAAGTAATCCACTTTAAATGTATATCCTTTCCCTTTGTTCTTTTATATTAGTTCTAATAAGTTTTCTTGTTCTCCCTCTTACTTTTTACTAGTAGAATTCTTCTTTCCTTTAAGTAAATTCCTTTGTACATCCTCTTTGTCACTGATCTCAGACCTCTGGTATACAGTACTTAAACCTCTATTATCATATATTTTTGAAATGTCCTGTACTTTTTTTTACATACTGTGTTCAGAGTCTTAAAGTCGCTTTTTCGACTTCAGTCCTAAACTGTATATGGATTTTCTGTTTCGCTTCTCTATTAAATGCTTTTATAACATGATTGGTTCAAGGAAAGCAGTCTTTTCTTTATCTATATCCCCCCAAGAATTTTCTCCAAAGCATATGCAGGCTCAAAAATAATGTCACAAAACTTTCTTTACTAATATGAATAAATGCTCTAACTTCATTATCTTTTGTCCCCAAAGGAGTAATTAGTTTATTCTATACCTCATGTCTATCGAGTCATTTCTTCTTTGCTACAAACTGTTGCTGTAAAATTTTCCTTTTTCTTACCACCATGTGCTGTACTTTATATATACTTATTTTCCCCCCATTTGAATTATCTGCAGAAGTTTCTTCTTTTTTTCATATTAGTAATATTTTCTTTCTGCATTCTTTCCATTATCTCCACCCACGATATGTCTTTATCATTCTCTGACTCAGTCTCTGCACAAAGTCTTTCCAATAAATCATCCCACAGCCCTCCCAAATGGAAGGCTGTAATAATACATCCTTATCCACTGTATGTTCTTCCTTCTCCTGAAACAACTGCTACAGAAATAGCTGTTAGGAATCTATATCAGGATTGACTACATTCTCCCTCCTTATACTGTTGCCTGTATTCCCATGTATTCATTTGGAAGACTCAACTGTCTTCCCCTCTCTCTCTCTCTCCTTCATTGATACTGCATTGAATTGCTGCAGTGAAGGTACAATTACCTTCTCCCCCAAGACATTAACAGACTCCTTAAAAGGCTCGACTACCTTCTCTGTTTGATTTGACTTGCCTTCCAAAGGTTTCTTTTGATTTAGCATATCGAAATCATCACAGCTGTGTTGACATGCCTCCATCTTGTTTTCTTTCTGCTTCTCTGAACCACCTCTGTGCCTAGAATGGAAGCATAAAGTGTGTGTACGTAACAAGTTCCTCTCACTTGTGTAATGAGTGTGGGAAGTTTCCCAATGGCCTGGCCAACTTTCCTCTAGTAGTATAAATGCAACCTCGTGTCTGCCCTGAAAAGAGGCCACTAGTCTAGTGGGAGTAATCCATTCCACAAAGAAAATCAATAAATAAATAAAAAAACTGTGAAACACTAGTTAATATTGTAACACATACACAAATCTGGTTGACTAAACAGATGATTGGCAGTTGTGCAATACACCATTTTCCCCAGGGACTGTGCAATCTTAGAGTTAGAAAAAATAATTAGCAGGGGTGTGGGGTGCAGGTTGGCTAGCCCACTGCAAGAAAATGATGCTCTCCTTGTATTTTTTTTTTTTAAGTTTTGCATGCGCAGTAGTGTGTCAACATGCATAATGTCAATTAATTTGCTTCAACATTATGCATGTCAATATTTAATTATTTATTTTATTTATTTAACATTTGTTGACCAGGAAAATCCGAATAGGACAGAGCTGATTTTCAGCAGAGGACTGGGGAGAGATTCTCCAGATGCATGTCTATGGAATTGTTTTTTGGAACATATAAATGGTACTTGATCAATTTAACTGGATATATATACACGCACACACACACACACACACACACACACACATATATATATATATATATATATATATATATATATATATACAAAAGCATGCAAACAAATAGGTAAATAAATATTATTCTATAAAAATAGACCAGAGTTTGCATGCCCATAGTTCGATATGGAATGATTAAGACCGGGGGGGGGGACCCTTTATTCATTTTCATTTGCCATAGCAATTCCTTAAATTCAATACCCCCGGGACTTTTTATTTTGTCTTCTCATACCAAGAATGCATTTTTTTAAACTATCACATATAGCTGAATGTTATAGTCATATATCCATTTCCTTAGGGGTCTGTCTGTCTTGCCTAAATAAAATGTATTTACTTGATGTACAACAAGCTAACTATATCACCTCTATGGTTAAACAATTGTGATATTTAGTGGCCTTGTTATTATATTCCTAGTCTCAGTCTCAAATTCTCCATCATTAAAAATGTAGTCACATTAACTTCAAAATACACATTTATATGTTGCTTTTTTAATAGAATTTCCTCTGTTGACACCCAACACAATTCTAGGGCACTCTAATCTCTCTGTCGTCGGTATTAGAACCCCTTTTATACATAAAACTGAGTCTGTTGCCCAAGGTATTTGTAAATTCAGTATGTGTAAGTAAATTCAATTTACACAATAATATTTCTTATGCTTATTGTATCTACAATATAGTTAGGTTCTACCCTGAAATACCAATTTTCAAAATCTTGATGACTGCAAACATAAAAGGGTAAAAAAATTAAATTTTCAGTTTTTTTGCATGGGGGCAAGCCCCATGTACCTCCTGATGTGAGGGGCAAGCCCCTGCACCCCCTGAACTTAAAAATACCATCTCTACAGTTGCACAGATTCAGTTAAGGGAGAAATCTCTCAAAAAAAGTCAATCATTTGTTGGCGCACGATTAGAAATCACACTGGCAATGATTTCCTGTGGAAAACCGATATCAAGGTTACATTTCACTGCTTGTTTTTCTTTGAGCTATTGATGCTTGGGGAATTTCACCTCAACCATCTGTAGACAAACCATATAATTGAGTACAAAGCCCTTTCAAAAGATTGTGTGGCAAAAGGTTCATCTTGCCTGTGGACCAGACCATTACCCAATAAGGGCTCCATTCTTCCAGTGCGTCTTTCATTTGTATTTCTCCAGCATAACTTTCTTAGGTTATAAGTTTTCTTTTTGACACTAATTTTGCATTCTTGTTTGTTATCTGTTGATTTAATAAACATCTGAATCATATTATTATTGTATTGTTGTAAATATATCTTACCTGACAAAAACACCACAGAATGACCTATTGCAGCATGTGTAACATACTGATACAGTACAGCTTGATTCTCACAATAAATGCCATGTTGTCACCATTTAGGTCATGCAAACACAAAGTACATGTACAAATCTTCAACATAAGTCCTGTGACATATTACATGCAGTACAATACACAAATGCCAGCAGTCGTATCATTAATCTCTGAGTTCATAATGCACAGAAAACGTAGGTGGTATTCATTTTAACCAGGACTGATGCATGATGGGATTAAATACATATACTAAAGCACTTCCATTGTACTATTAGTCAGGAAAATCAGCAGGTTGTTTGAGTGATAATAAAATACATATAACCAGCTTTTATTGTGCAAAAAATTATCAACAGTTGCAAATATTCTTACCTCTGTCCCTCCACTGCTCCTCTAAGTGATGCATCCAGTGTGCCACTATCTTCCTATTCATGGCAATTTCCTCCATGGCTAATAGAAGAAAAGAGAATGAGACTGGTTAAGACACTTTACCATAACAGCTGACTTACTCATTGACATTATGTTACCAAAATAATTGGCTAAATTATGTGTTGTACATATGTTGGGTGGGCCACCACAGTCAAATGCTTATCACCTACATGTACTTCATAGCACAATTACAGGCACGCATACAGCTAAGGGGTCGCAGATGAGTATAGCACATACCCCTTGGATATGAGACATTGTGCATTCTGAAAACTATGCAGATTATCAGCATGGCTGTACTTCTAACACTTGAACATATTTGAACATATTGACACAATTTTATTTCATGGTTAATACAGTATCCTCCCAGCTCTGACAAAGCTGTTACATTTGTGGGCCATATATCATCTCATGAACACGTGTTGCATAATGCATGTGTGTATCTATGGCAAATAGACATATATGTATGAATGACAGGCATGTATAGCAGTATACAAATCATACCTGTATGTTTGTGTATATATATATATATATATATATATATATATATATATATATATGTGTGTATAGTGTGTGTGTATGTATATATATATATATATATATATATATATATATATATATATATATATATATATATATATATATATAGGTTTACTATTGAAATCTAGAAAATGGAATGCTCGATCGATAAACATGTCGAGCTGAAATGTGGAAATATGTACCATCGAAAAGGCGCAATCTCAGAACTGAATTAATCATCCACCATAGTTTGAGCTATTCGACATAGGCTTAGGTGATATCAGTCACCCAAGCTATGCACAGTAATTTACAGTTGGACTATCAAGTCAATGGCACATGGTTTTTACTATTTTTGCAAGGAGGCAAGCCAATCTGCACCCCACACCCCCTGCAAATAATATATTCCAACTCCATGATCGCACTACAGTGAGGAAATGGGTAAATTCCCTGTTCCTTACTGTACCGCTCTCTCCACTTACAATACCGAAATCAGACTATCCAATTAAACTGCACATTCAGTATTGTGTGTTCATTGTAGTCTGATTTGGCATTGTGACCTTTTGAAAAGTGCCTTTCAAACACATGCCATTCAATCTGGCACTGTGGGATTTCAATAGCAAACTATATATATATATATATATATATATATATATATATATTTTTTTTTTTATTTTATTTTATTTTACATATTTATATATGTCCTCACACATACATATGCATATTTATTTATTTATTTTTCCACCTGTTTGCCAGGAAAGTCCAACTGGGCAACTAAGACCCTTTTGAGTGGAGGCCCAGGGAGAAAAGCTTCTTAAGAAATAATAGTAAATAGTAGTACATATGGAACATACAGAATACTCAGGTAAAATTTAGCAGCATTACATGCAAATCTGTATGAGAACTATTTACAGTAGTACTTAGACAACATACAGAATGTTTAGGTAATATTGTAAGCACTGCACACAACGTGCTGCTAATATTAGCAGCACTGCATTCAAAGTGACAGTGAAAAAAGCAGATACTTATGACAGAAAAGTGCATAATTTGCAACAACATAGTCAGCACTGGTTGCAGTTATGTAATAGTACATTATGTCAAATAAATTATATGCATTTTTATTATAAGAAGAGTAGCAGACTGAAAAATAAGAGAGAAGAGAAAGTCACTGACATATATGTGTACATCAGAAAGGTAGTTTAGGAATAATTTAGCTTGCAGGAGTCAAGCAGGAACAGCATTAATTGATCTTTGAAGATATGCATTGTTGAGAAGTCTAAATGGAGGGAGAACTGAGTTCCCGAATTTTGAGAATACAGTAGGAATAAAGATTTCCTGCTTTGTTGTGAGATCTGTGAATTAAGAGGAAATGTCTGTCCGAAAAGTTCTGTTGGTGGAATAAAGTTGTAGTATGCTGCTTAGAGCAGGGCATTTTTCATGGTGAAAGACTAATATGTATGCAAATTGAAGTTTAAAGTAGGTGAGGGGGTGAGATAGTTCAATCCATTTTAGATGTCTAAAGGCAATGCAGTGATATGTGGAGTATGGCTTGCTGGAAATAAATGCAGCTGTTTTATTATAGCGTTGCTCTCATTTAGATGTCAGGGTAGACTGAGGTTCATGATAACAAGAGAGGTATACAGAAGTGTAGGCAGCAGCTATGTGGATGATAGTATTCATCTGCTTTCAGTCAAATATTGTTTGTCTCTGTATAGCAGTCCTAACTTCTGATGTGTTTTTTATTGCTTGTTGGATGTGGAGGTTGAATGCTTTCATGTCATCTACTGTAACCCCTAATAATTTAGTACTGAAGAATATCTAGATGTTTTTTGTTATTTGCAGAGAGGATTTGAAAGTTAACTTTGCATTTGGTATGAGACTTAGGAGTGAAAAGAAGAAGTTTAGTCTTATTTTAGGTTTAGTCAAATTTTGCTAGGCTATTTTCTGTGGAGGAGAATGTATCTTGTGTGAGATATTGGAGATGACTGGGATTTTAGGCATAGCAGATAAGGGTTGCATCACTGGCATATTGGACTAGTTTGGCATGTTTTGAGGAAGCATCTAAATTAGTGATAGATATATTAAACAGTAGTGGTCCTGGTAAGGCCCTAGGAAACACTGGCAGAGACTGGTAAAAGGGTAGAGATGTTAGACTGCCATTTAACAGTTTGGGGTCTGCCAGACAGGCAGTTGAGAAAAAGGAGATACTGTCTCAAAGTTTTTGGATAGTTCCAAGAAAAGGGAAGTTACAATATTACCTGTATGTGGCTATAATTATTGATGTTAGAGGTATGGTACTGTGGTTTGGTCAAAAGACATACTCAGTGGAGGAGAGGAGGTTATTGGTAAAAATCTAATTGAAGAGTTGAGAATGGATGTAATTTTCTAAAATGTTTCTAGGGATAAAAGTATGGCTATGAGCCTATAACTGGAAAGACCATTTGTGTTTTCCCCTTTTTGCAGGAGAAGGAAGAATGATTTCTTCCATACGAAGGGGGCATAAGACTTTTGGATGGATCTGTTAATGAATATTAAGATTGGGTAGTCAATGTCATCTACTGATATTTTCATGTATTTAGCAGGTAGATTATCTGTAGCTAGGGCGGTAGGTTTTAGGTTTTGGAGATGCTTTCTAATGATAGAGTTGCAACATTGTTTTTAAACACCTTTATTAAATTATCATTTAAGAAATATGTACCATGCATATGCAATTGTTTCTTATAATCTGAGTCTGTCATTTTCAAGACTTTTTGCTTCAATGAAAACTCTCAAACAAAAAAAGATACCTTTTCAGAATGCCACATCTCCTTTTAACTTATAATGAACACACAAAACTATATACATTTTCAACAAATAAAATTTAATCCTCCAGATAGGGGCAATGGTTCCAGATCGACAGATGCACACACAGACATTACCTAATCTAAAATTAAAATTACCCATGCCAAAGCACTTGTTACAGTCTCCGTTCCCACTTACACTAATTGCTGTCTGCTCTTTCTTACCTCTATTCTATATCTAATATAATCAGTGCATATGCAGTTTGTATCATGAAATGTTTTATACAAATATTAATATGAACAAAAATTGTTCTACTTACTTTTCCCCCTTAATCTCTTTTTAAACATCAGTGGGGTATATGCTTTACACTCCACCCACATGTTTAACAAAGTTAACACAATTACAATCTTTCTCAGACAATTTTTCTTGTAAAGCCATACTTTACAAATGTGGCTTATGCTGTATAGTCTCTTATTTAGTCATTAATTTCAGTGTTGCTGGTCTTCTACCTGATCATCTCCCTCTCCCAACATTAGACTCTTGTTCAAGTTCAGTGTATTCCCAGTTCTTCCATTTATCTCCTGTGCCTTTTCCTTTGAAGCAATAGAAAACATTTTACTGGCAAAGTCTCTGTAAAAGCTTTGTTGTCAATAGAATGAGAAGCAGAGTTTCCTTCTGCTTGATGGCTCAGTTTTGTTTGGTAAACTTTTCTATTTTCTCCATAGCCTGTTCCGCATCCAAAATATATTTGATCCTCCAGAAAAAAATATTTTGAAGACAGCTGGATATAGAACTTTGAATCTCACACCTGCCTCAAAATGTCCTGATTGCTGGGATACATTTGCTTCTGCTCTGCATGGAGTACAGGAAATAATCATTTTACACAAGCATTCTGCTCTCTCCAGTTGTTAATACTTTTTCTTTCTTCCACAGTTTTGACAAGACTAACTCTTTCTGTTGGTATGATTACATGTTTCCAAAAATAACCAAAGGCACCAAATACTTAAATCAGTGTAGCTCCGGTACAATAAAGGCTGTCTTCCCTCTAGTAGTTCCTTAGTTTCATAAACAAACCATGTCAAAAACTGAATATTCAAACCCCCGGATTCATGAAGCTCGGCGCAAGGCCGGTGTAAGGCTTGCGCCGGCAGTGCAGTGTATAACCGGCATAGCAGCACCACATGCATAGTAATGAGTGTGCGCCGCAACCACAACCACGTGCAGAGGGCACGTGCGCGAGCCCAAGTAGGATGCGCCCGTAGGCGTGGCCAAGCCGGCAGGCGAGGAGCAACCTAAAGTGCTGACTGTCACAGGCTGCCTGCAATAGTAACCGCACCAACCAGTGTCTGTGGATAATGAAATGTACGCAGAGTATGCAACATAGTACCCGTCCACACAAAATGGAGAACCAAACATTAATCCACGAAGTCCAAATTGTACCCGTCCAAGGAACAAAGGATACGCATAATACCGTGTCTGTCACGCAATGCACTGTCAGCAGGCATACCCAGTGAAGGTGTACTGCATCATGTCAGCGCGCCGCACCTACACACGAGTAGCCCCATGGGCATGGTCACCAGCAGTCCCACAGTGGTAGTGAGAGTACACAGCTGGGCAGTCGTGTCTATATAACAACCAGAAAGAAACCAGATACCCTAAACACAGACAAACATGTGCATAGCAACATGTGCTAGACCCAGCAACGTACCCATCGCATACACATAGGATAGCATATGCCAAAGCGGAATATCCAGAAGCAGAACCCATGCATGCAAATGTAATACACAACAGCCCCGTCATAGCACGTAACCCGCACCCATGTACGACCGTCCACCCAATCCAGCTAGCAGCCTTGCGCAGCTGCACACCTACACACAGTGGGTATACCCCAAATGTAGTAGGAAGTATTGTCCTAGGCAGTGACACGTGTGCAAATATGTACCCCACATGTCAACATCCCACCCCAGGTACTGATATCCAAATGGCCGCATGTGAATGTGTCGGCAGAATGCGTACATCCCGCATGTGGTACAGACCTGTTGAAACCCCATAGGTGTTCACATGCCACGGTGTCCATAACTGTACACATCTGGACAAAGCAGTATGTGCAGCCACTGTACCGATGATTAGCTATGCAGACATGTCAAACACAAGACATAGGGCGGAACATCCGCCCACCAAGCAGGTCACCCCAGCACAGAAGGTGAAGGTGGGACATCACACATAGATATTTGTGGTGCCGTATGGCCAAACACCCACGGCCAATGCAAAGGATTGAATAACACGTATATGCCCGGATGAATGGGTATGTCATAGCATGGGAATAGCCTAAGCTATCCAACATAATAGCCATGCGTACCAGATACAAAATGCCAGTAACACGCAGTAGTAATGCAGGAAGGCATAGACGACTGTGGCAATATCACAGGACATATGGCATGTGTCAAGTGTCAACGCAGGACACAAATGCCCAGGATGGGGCCTCCTGCAAAGAGGAACACGTGCCAACCCCACCCCCCACTGATGTATCGGCAGTAGAAACATAACCCAAACACACACCAACACCACCGTCCAACCCATGATAGCAACGGAGGCTGGACAAAGACCACCATGATGCGTGCACAAACAGGGACACAGGTAACCGTTGCTCCGACAACCCTCCACAGACCACCGAATAATAGTATGGACATACGCATGTAATGCTGCGAAGGATGTGTGGTAGTCCTCAGTATCACAGAGGTAGGTATACAGATACACTGTAACCAACCGTGACATATGTGCACTGTACACAGCATACCTGCAGGTAATACATAGTTCAATCATGTGCCACATAAATATCCACGTATAAATGAGGACAGGGGATAGACAAGTGTGAATGGGACAAACACAGAACATGGCATATGTATGATAACCGGCACCACCCACAGCATTGTATGCCAATAGCAGAAGCTATTGTCGGTTGTCCAAACACACGTGTCTGTACACACGGAATATCATAGCAATAACCCACGCTCGGATGTGGGTAATGTTGGATATACCCACGGTAGACGTGGTGCGGTCCCGAGGCCGATGCCCGAGGGACCACACAAAGGCAACCGTGGGTAAATACAGCAGTACCCACACCCAGACGTGGGTCATTGCTAGTATGCCATATCATCTACGGAAAGAAACTATAAATTCCCAGACATAATGGCACAGCATAATGCCTGTCCGCCGCTCATCCGCAGATATACTGCACCCGCGGCGGTGCGGACGTACTGCACGAGATGTCCGTTGCCAATGCCGACACTGTCTCGCTATGTGAAACAAAGTCAACATAGCAATTCAATACAAAACAGCGACGGAGAGCACGATGTCCCCGTTGCTGTGCTGTACAACCTGTTCCACCATGTTAAATGTGTGTAGCAAAGTGGGACTGCCCCAAAGTAAGCAACGGACATGTCCGTGGCTCAGTTAAAGCTGGAACGCAATGTTAAACCCATGTAACATAGCGAGACAGGTTATAAATACCGAGGTATACTAATGGAAATAGGTCCGGTCGACCAGACCGTGTGCCATTACTATAACACGATCTACAACGGGCACGCCGGCCAATCAGCGTGCACGGTTAGGAATAATGGGGGGGTTATGGTATCATAGACACAGACAAACCGTGCCCATGTGACTCGTCTGACATTCGTACACGGTCAGGGCAGTTCCGTACACTAGGCGGACAAGACCAAACCCAAAGCACCACAGGAACACCCTGACAATCGAAGGCCTGTATGCGTTGGGGCTATAAGCCCCCGTGATCTGAATATCCTTGCGGTCACGACATATGCAGCCTGGGCCATGAGCAGTAGGGAATAGGGAACGTGTAACATGTAGTACCGCACTTTTCCCAGCAGGAGAATGGATGCCTGTGACGTACGTGAGTGCGGGGGGGAATGTTAATGTAGCTATGTACCATGGGTATGCATATAAATGAGACAGAACAGCAAATGTGTAGTGGTCACAGCAACCGTCAAACGTGAATGTAGTCCCGTTTGAATTACAACTATAGAACATATAAATGTGAACGTGTACGTAATGTGTCTGCGCCGCAAAGACAGTTACATGTGTAAAGGTGAAAGTGTGTTCCACACATGTCTGTCAACCGGATCAGAGATATGTTACCGGAACAGTCACAACTAATACAGACCACGTAACCACACGGACCCAGTAAACATATGTAACCAGAATATGGATATGCATGTGCACCTGCGCGCAACCCACAATTAGGAAATGCAAGTGCGCCTGTGCGTGTGTGATCCGCTCATAGCAGGGAAAGTTAATGCTGTGTCCTCCACGTTAGTTATACATGTCTCAAAACTGTCAGCCTCTGAAAGTATGGAACCGGACAGTGCCATGCAAAGTACCGGTACAAATAGTGAGAAACACATGCTACGTGATAAGACAAACATAGAATGTGGATAGAATAACGTGTGTGTTAGTAGCAGGGATTGACGACGGTTATGCATCTGTAACCTGACCCACTTGTCAGAAGGTGCCACCGTACGAATTGTGTTTTGTTGGTTCACACTTGTTGACCGGGCCAGGCTAGCTGGATATATGTCCAGTGTCAGCAGAGGCCCGTGGAGAAATGCTCCACACACAATAATAGCACAACATACCAAAGTACTCATATATGTAACCAAAAAAGAACAACAATAGAAAGTGTCCTGAAAGGACTGGTTACATACAGATTCCAGATGACAGAGACATATATAGCCAGTGGAAGCACGTCATAATTACGGAATCAGGTCTCTATAGAATCAAGTAAGTCTCACATGACATGCCAGCGAATTGCCAGATAGACACAGGTCAATGTAACACACAGCAAGATAAAGTGCCAACCAGCCGTACACCCTACCAGAACCTGTACAGTGGAAAGGTATGGTATGGTAATAGATGTGTGTACACAGGTAATCCACAGACAGTAACAAAGCAAGGTATGAAACGAGGGGTTCACATGTATATATGTACACACAACAGTCCGACGGCCCGTATATATGACACATGGATATAGATAAGCCAAGTAATACATAATATGGGTAGTCAAACAGACATCTGCAAACGGGGAACATACAGCAGCAGTCAAAACCACTGGCCAGATGGTGACAGTCCAGCAAGTTCTACACTTTACAGATGCACACTGGTGTCCATTGTAGGACTCCAAAAATTGCTCCATTCGCAACCCCTGCTGCGATCGACGCAAAAGAAGTGACAGCCATGACTACGGAACAGCTAGACATATGCACCAAAAGCGTGTTTAAGGTTGATGACACGTGTCCAGGAAATGCAGGACATATGAACAGAAATCCCCAGATTGGCGAGTCCATAGAAGTGCATCCACATCCCAGTACTGCACACATTAAGCATGTGTAATGTGTACCGTCGAGGGTTGCAGCCATGGGAACCTGGGTATGCAGAAATGGGCCTCGGTGTTGTTTGGCAGAGAATCCGTTGGCCCGCCCCGTGGGAGGGATGTGGGTATAGCACATGCCTTAATCCCCACTAATGGTGCAAAGCATCCACCGGATAATGCAGAAGGCAGGTGTGAAATGTGTACAGCCCTATATCAGTGTCCAGTAGGCGATTCCCATGGATGGACACGCGTACGACCAAGATGGCACCCATAACTGGAAATCTGGCGGAATTACACAGCTGCAGTAAGGCATAGCACAGGAAATACAGATAGGGACTACATTAGAAATTCCCCATACAAAGTCAGACCGTCGTGCGAACACCGGCGTACATAGCTCTCAATCTATCATCACCAAAATGGGGATCACTCGCCTCCATAATGTGGAACAAATGGGCGACCTGTGGAACACATACCAATGGCTCACTAACAACTTCAACTAGGAAGGTCATAGGATGGTTAAACTATGCCATTCCCACTTATAAAGAAGATCCTTTAATGAATTAATATGATGAATGTCAATTGACCATGGATTTCACCTAAACCATACCTAACACTGAATGTGTAACAGACCCTTTCAATGTGGAACTTTGAGGGATTCCGAGGAGCATGACCCATTGAAGACCCCAAATGAGGTACGTCCCTCATAACCAGGTACACTGGAGAGGTATGCTGGCGTAGCCATGAATACGGATGTTATGAGTGTCACTACTCATGCAATGGAAATAGCGCTCCCTATCACCCACCGCACAGTCCGGAATGCCTAGGCAGCAATCAGCTAGGAAGGCACAGCACTATGCGAAACGTAACAAGGGCAATGGCCGAATGTCAGGGTGTTTACACATAATGACAACAGGTCAGGGTATGCAGGGGCTACCTGTCCAGAATACATGTACTGAACTGGTGATCCTAGGTGGACAGGTGGGAAGAAAGACAGCAGGACAAATGTGCAAACATGCATATGTCCTACCCCAGTAACTGTGAATGACAACGTATGCCCCGCGAAGGTCAATGTGGAAGGTAAGCAGACACAAAGGTGATGTGTCCCCCAGGGTGCCATGAAGTGTCAACATTACAAATGTCAGGCCCCCATAGCCATACGTGAGCCCCGCCACCAACGGGAAGCACAAATATGATGCACACATATGGTACAGGAAAGAACAAGTAGTGTGGATAAGCAGATGTAGATCTGTGTGAGGAACACAACTGTCTGCATGGGTGTGCCATGCAAATACAAAGTAATGCCATGTGGTCTGTCATGCCGCCACACACTGTGTGTGTATTGTAGGCAGACAGTAGGCATGTTGTAGTAGTCACATACCCTGCAACTGCACAGATGTACGCAGACTGAGTAGAAGTCTGCCTCATATGTTCGCTGTGTTCCACGTAACAGTAGCAGTCCGGCGCCCACATAATAACTGACGACAGGACACAATGACAAACATGCGAGGAAGACACCACATCGGACGGAAATGCCATACGCATGGATAACATATCACTGTGCCCACTATCAATGTTTCTAAGAGAAACATGACATGACTGGCCACGAGTGTCCCACTATCTCCTAAGGCCGTGTCCAGATATACGTCCCCTAAGGTGGAGTGTTATAAACAGACACAGATACGTGTGTGGAAACACTAGGATCCACTTCAAAATGATGGGATGTGCTCATAGCCGGCCTTAGGCATAGGCCAACCCAGCGGCTGCCTAGGGCGCCGCTCTAGCAGGCCCACCTTTCTGGTATTTATGTCATGTAGGTACACCAGGATGGGGGCACCATGTGTTGTGGTGGGGGGCGCCATGGTGCCCTATCGCCTAGGGCAGCGGTTGACCTAAGGCCGCTCCCGTGCTGCCGTAGGAGGGGTAGTACGGTCCGCAGGTATGTGCTGAAGCGCACATGAAACAGCGGTCTACAAGGATTACCCATAGTGGTGACACCTGCACAGACGGTTATAGCGGGACATACACACGACCATGCACACAGCTCAGATAGACATACACACACCATAAACAGGCAATGATACACAAGGTCTATGGCGTGTACGAGTACAGTGACAGTACAGCAAGGATAGCTGTCTGCCAAGATATACAGCAGATGTCTCTAGGGCGTGCCGGAATACGGACCTTGCATGGACAATGAGTGGATATGCATCGTACCACAGTTCTATGTGTCAGCCGTGCAAATATGCGATACATAGGAGAGACAGCTGTCCATGCAAGAGCAGCGCTATGGGCATAACATATGTATGTATATATACATCAAGAGAGATACAGACGGACACATGTGGCAAGGCCGGGAGTGGAATGTACACAGCACTACCCCATCACACCACAGCAGGGTGCACGTGGAGAACATGCTACAGAGGTTGCCAACCACAGCAGGCACACAGGCAGTCCACTAGCCGTGTCTCAACATCCACAAACACAGAGATGTTGGCAGGATATAAGTGTTCTGCGGAACGTCTAAAACCATAACCTATGAACCCATGCGGCTGGGAGCATAGACACACACACACAGCTGGCAGGCATGGGGATTGACATTACCCCCAACTACCCAACCGCACAACAGTATGACACAGGTATGGAATGCGCTACGTGGACCACTGAACACAGCACCGTCAGAGGCATACGTCTAGGTGGGTGACATCATCCGTAAAGGAATAGACGCCAATAGCCAAGGTATGTGTTGCAAAGCGTCTAAAAGCATTACTATCTCCAGGGGCAGCTGGGAACACACACACCGCAAACACACACGGGGAAGGGTCAGGAGTTGAACCTATGCCTACCTACATGAACACACTACAGCATGATGCATTTACAGAATGCACTACTGAGATTACTGAGCACAGCGCTGTCAGAGGCAAACTTCTAGGTGGGTGACATCATCCATAAAGGAATAGACGCCGATAGCTAAGGTATGTGTTGCGAAGCGTCTAAAAGCATTACTATCTCCAGGGGCAGCTGGAAACACACACACACACACACACACACACACACACACACACATGCACACACACACGGGGAAGGGCTGGGAGTTGAATCTACGCCTACCTACATGAACACACTACAGCATGATGCATTTACAGAACACGCTACCAAGATGACTGAGCACAAAGCTGTCAGAGGCATACTTCTAGGCGGGTGACATCATCCGTAAAGGAATAGACGCCGATAGCCAAGGTATGTGTTGCGAAGCGTCTAAAAGCATTACTATCTCCAGGGGCAGCTGGAAACACACACACACCTCACACACACACGGGGAAGGGCCGGGAGTTGAACCTACGCCTACCTACATGAACACACTACAGCATGATGCATTTACAGAACGTGCTACCGAGATTATTGAGCACAGCGCTGTCAGAGGCATACTTCTAGGTGGGTGACATCATCCATAAAGGAATAGACGCCGATAGCCAAGGTATGTGTTGCGAAGCATCTAAAAGCATTACTATCTCCAGAGGCAGCTGGGAACACACACACACACACACCACAAACACACACGGGGAAGGGCTGGGAGTTGAACCTACGCCTACCTACATGAACACACTACAGCATGATGCATTTACAGAACGCGCTACTGAGATTACTGAGCACAAAGCTGTCAGAGGCATACTTCTAGGTGGGTGACATCATCCGTAAAGGAATAGACGCCGATAGCCAAGGTATGTGTTGCGAAGCGTCTAAAAGCATTACTATCTCCAGGGGCAGCTGGAAACACACACACACACACACACACACACACACACACACACACACACACACACACACACACACACGGGGAAGGGCCGGGAGTTGAACCTACGCCTACCTACAAGAACACACTACAGCATGATGCATTTACAGAACACGCTACCGAGATTACTGAGCACAGCACTGTCAAGAGGCATACTCCTAGGTGGGTGATATCATCTGCAGAGGCAAGGCAGCCAATAGGGAATGAAGACAGAGTGCGCAATCACACAGCATGTCACTATCCCAAAGTGGGCGTACAGTAACACGGTAGTGCTGCACTCGGGAATACCAACTAACTACGGAGCACAACATCACGACATGGATACAGGATGCACCACAGACAGTATACCCTATGAGAGAGCAACCGGCGTGCATGATGTAGGCAGCCATTGTGGCATATCAACCACATATGACTCACCTGGATGGCCACCATGGCTATGCAGGATGTCATTGGCCATGGCTACATGCCTAGTAGCAGACATCGGTGCCGACTGTACTGTGTTCCCATGAATGGCGTACTGGGCATGCCCTCACACCTAGCGGTTGCCAAGGGGAAACATACATGCACACGGGGTATCTTCACAGATGGGCGCGGTGTGCAATGTACTGTGTGTCCATCTACACAGCTGCTTACTGGGCATGCTCACACACTTAGCATTTGCAGAGTGCAGACATGCATACACATGGGGTGGAATCATGGAACGGCAGAGTGTGGACCTCCACCTACACAACAGCAACCCGGGCATGCTCACACACTTGGCAGTTGCAAAGGGGGAACATACATGCACACAGGGTATCTTCACAGACGGGCACGGTGTGCACTGTACTGTGTGTCCATCTACACAGCTGCTTACTGGGCATGCTCACACACTTAGCATTTGCAGAGTGCAGACATGCATACACATGGGGTGGAATCATGGAAGGGCAGAGTGTGGACCGTCGTGTGTGTCCACCTACACAACAGCAACCCGGGCAAGCTCACACACTTAGCGGTTGCAAAGGGGGAACATACATGCACACGGGGTATCTTCACATACGGGCGTGGTGTGCACTGTACTGTGTGTCCATCTACACAGCTGCTTACTGGGCATGCTCACACACTTAGCATTTGCAGAGTACAGACATGCATACACATGGGGTGGAATCATGGAAGGGCAGAGTGTGGACCGTCGTGTGTGTCCACCTACACAACAGCAACCCAGGCATGCTCACACACTTGGCGTTTGCAAAGGGGGAACAGACATGCACATGGGGTATCTTCACAGACGGGCGCGGTGTGCACTGTACTGTGTGTCCATCTACACAGCTGCTTACTGGGCATGCTCACACACTTAGCATTTGCAGAGTGCAGACATGCATACACATGGGGTGGAATCATGGAAGGGCAGAGTGTGGACCATCGTGTGTGTCCACCTACACAACAGCAACCCGGGCATGCTCACACACTTGGCGTTTGCAAAGGGGGAACATACATGCACACGGGGTATCTTCACAGACGGGCGCGGTGTGCACTGTACTGTGTGCCCATCTACACAGCTGCTTACTGGGCATGCTCACACACTTAGCATTTGCAGAGTGCAGACATGCATACACATGGGGTGGAATCATGGAAGGGCAGAGTGTGGACCGTCATGTGTGTCCACTTAGACAACAGCAACTCGGGCATGCTCACACACTTGGCGGTTGCAAAGGGGGAACATACATGCACATGGGGTATCTTCACAGACGGGCGCGGTGTGCACTGTACTGTGTGTCCATCTACACAGCTGCTTACTGGGCATGCTCACACACTTAGCATTTGCAGAGTGCAGACATGCATACACATGGGGTGGAATCATGGAAGGGCAGAGTGTGGACCATCGTGTGTGTCCACCTACATAACAGCAACCCGGGCATGCTCACACACTTGGCGTTTGCAAAGGGGGAACATACATGCACACGGGGTATCTTCACAGACGGGCGCGGTGTGCACTGTACTGTGTGTCCATCTACACAGCTGCTTACTGGGCATGCTCACACACTTAGCATTTGCAGAGTGCAGACATGCATACACATGGGGTGGAATCATGGAAGGGCAGAGTGTGGACCATCATGTGTGTCCACCTACACAACAGCAACCCGGGTATGCTCACACACTTGGCGTTTGCAAAGGGGGAACATACATGCACATGGGGTATCTTCACAGATGGACGCGGTGTGCACTGTACTGTGTGTCCATCTACACAGCTGCTTACTGGGCATGCTCACACACTTAGCATTTGCAGAGTGCAGACATGCATACACATGGGGTGGAATCATGGAAGGGCAGAATGTGGACTGTCATGTGTGTCCACCTACACAACAGCAACCCGGGCATGCTCACACACTTGGCGGTTGCAAAGGGGGAACATACATGCACATGGGGTATCTTCACAGACGGGCGCGGTGTGCACTGTACTGTGTGTCCATCTACACAGCTGCTTACTGGGCATGCTCACACACTTAGCATTTGCAGAGTGCAGACATGCATACACATGGGGTGGAATCATGGAAGGGCAGAGTGTGGACCGTCGTGTGTGTCCACCTACACAACAGCAACCTGGGCATGCTCACACACTTAGTATGTGCTACGCGCCGTCCAGCATGCAGACGGAGTGTACACACTGCAAGTCACGGCCAGGTAAACCTGTCCACATGCACAGGGTGGACACACATGCAGTTACACGTACACACACAGATGACATCACAGGCGTCATGGGTGCAGGCCGAACATGTACACACTGCAGTGAACACTGTAGCTGCCATGCCAGCACCATGCCATCGGTGCAGCAGTATGCCTCATGGTCCAGCAACAGCATGTGACATATGTCCACAGGTCTGTATAGCGGTGTACACCAGTCAGGCAGAGTACACACGTACTATCAATGATCCCACATGTGTGATGTAGTCCGCCCATATCAGTATACATAGACAGGCGTGCTCCACACATACCACGGCCCTGACACAGATATGACACATGACTGCTGCTGTACCACAGTGAACTAATGTCCGGATATGTCATATAAGTGATTGTCTGGCTGTGTGCATAGACTGCACACAGGACACATACGAAGCCTGTGATGTACCACATGCATAACACTGGCGTACGCGGTAATACACACACGAATGGAAGGTGGACACATGTCTGTGGTATGCTCCCACTACAGGGTGTAGCGGTGTTGACTGGGACACATACCCTTGTACAGTTCGCTTGTGACAGCTGTGATACCATACCACAGTCCATGTTCAATGTATGTCGACATACATGTCACAACGTAGCAATGCATACACACATGGCAACAGCGGATACATGTGACACGTGTACCGTGCATGGTGCAGCCATGCATGTGCGGTGGCCGATGTCCATAACATAGTTGCAACTCCCTACCACATGCAGACCCATTATGGGGGCCGTTATATGGTGGCATAGTAACAGCACGCATGGCGGTATGTGTGTACATCATGTGTTTAAACACCTGTCCACATGCATGTGTGCAGGTGGTGGTCACAGGTGTGTCACACACCATCCTACCCTGCCATGTGCATACAGTATGCTATGTCACCATTATATGACAGTGCTGCCATAATGCATACCCATCAGTCAGGTGTCATCGACCGTATGTCACATGGCTACTGTAACACCTACCACCTCCCAAGTGCATATATCAGCACATCTGCCGGATACAGTGTTGGTACGCATAATGCACTACATACCGCTGCACGCCTGCACATGTCTCATATGGCGGGTGTGGCATTCCCAGCACCGACATGTGTGCAGGAATGTGTGCCCATGTATGCCACATATCGGGGGGACTATGTCCCATGTGCCACACATCACTGTACACCATAGTAGAGATCTGTACATACCTCAGTGTGGGGTGCATGGATGTGGATGGTGCAGTACATGCAACATGTCGTCTCCGTGTAGACATGTGTGGTCACCACCATGTGAGTGTGTCAACATGTTTGTATGTCTGCTGCCTGGTGTGAGGGTGTATGCAGATATAGTGTTGTGAACGGACACTAACCACACAGGGTGACCATCCCGTACTGGTGCTGCATTGCATGACCCTGTCAATGCCATAGGTGTGAGCCATACTGGCCACCTGTGCAAGTCCGCCCCCTGTGACATGGCGTGTGGGTGCATTGTATTGTGAGGGTGCTGACCACACAGGCAGGTATCCCCATCTGCACACTATGGGGTGTGCGCCATAGTGGTGTACACCCCGCGATTGCGGCCATATTCCTGTACTGGTACAGCATCCTTCTGCTGCACAGCTTGCACCACAGCTGACAGGTGACACCTGAGGTCAGTGGCCAGCACGGTGTGTACGACACCTGCACAATGTCACCATACCTGTACTGTGTCATGCCATGTGTGTGATGTCTCTGTCCACTGTAGCCTGTGGCACCGACCACAGGCGTCAGGTGCAGTATATGTGTGGACATGTGTGTCATGTACTGTGTAAACAACGTTAAACTATGTCTGGCTCCGTGCTCCGCTGGTTTTCCCTTAGAACTTCTCTACTTGCAATCTAAACTGTCTGTTCTCTATTACCAAAGCTCAGCACTTGCTCCTAAAGTATTCTTATATAGGTAAAGTACATATATACTAGATGGAGTACTACACTAGCCTAGAATCCCCTTGAGTACCCACTTCCCTATAGGTCCCTTCTGACCCAGTTACACAGCAAACGCATTCACGTTCTCTGGCATGTCGAAGGGTCAATTGCTAGTGACCTCTCCTGTTCAGCTGGTGAATCTGGGCATCCTGAGGCAATGTTACAATTGCCTCATGTACACAGACAACCCGCACCTTCCCCCACAAAACAAAATACATGTGAGAGATGCAACTATATAGCCAAACAGGAGGCTTAGCTCTCTCAACTCAGGACTGGCCAGACCAGACAGGGGGAGAAGGACACCACGCACACCACATACCCAGTGTCACATAGAACTATCACAACTGCAAAACAAACACATAAACACACAAATACATACTCGGAGGCACTGTTCAAACATATACCAAACCCACTGAGGCCTCCAAAGCAGACACCCAAGCAACTGCCTCCACAAGACATAGGACATGCAACACATAGTTCTCAATGTCAGTGTGCTAAACAGTCACAGCCCTTAAGGCCACACACAATGCCAGACACACTTGTAATAGGTGACGCCATAGTCAGACACACCGACGTCCCACCCACCAGACTGAACAAGGAAATGATCACAGTAGGCTGCCTGTCGGGTGCTGGAATCCACCACATAACACAAGCACTCAGGTCACTCCGCAGCATGTACAAGTATGACGCGGTCATTGTCCATGCCGGTGTCAATGACTGGAGACATACCTCCCTGGGCTACATGAAAGGAGACATTGAGGGGCTCTCAGATTATATAGCCCAGGCTGGCATGACCCTGACCCTGAGCAGTATCCTACCCTCATCAAGAATGATGCCACAATACAGAGTCAGAATGATCAGCTGTAGTAATTGGCCTAATTACCGGTGTCAGTCTGAGGGGGTCCAATGTCTTCTTGCCTGGGATGACATGCTTGACACGCCATGCTCCTTCACAAGGGACGACTTGCCCCTGTCACCCCTGGGCTTCCGGAGTTTTGCAAAGGCTCCTGCCACCCCCATAGTGCCCACTTCAGGCAAGGCTCAAATGATAAACCTACCGCCCTAGACTACAAACCTGGAAAGAACTAAGGGTAATACTGCTCAATGCCAGTAGTCTAAGCCCAAGCTGCATGCCCTCAAAAGCCCTCCTCAGTATGGAGGACATCAGTGTCAGTGCTGTGACTGAAACCTGGTTCAGGGCTCCTGAAAGCACCCCAGCACTATCAGGTCATACCTCATATCACGCGTTCAGGACCCACATCCGGACCGAACCACGAAGGAGGGGGAGTCTCCATTTGCATGAAGGATACCCACACCTCCAGGTTGGCGGCAACGCATGTAGCAGCGGAGACCATCCAGGTGCAATTAACCATGGGTAGAACTGCCCTACAGTTTGTAGCATGCTACAGACCACCCTCCCAAACCCAGGATACCCACACAGCCTTCCTGAAGACACTGGGGAGTATGAATGCTCTCCAAACACCATCATATTGGGTGACATCAACTACCCATACATAGACCGGGAACATTACCCAGGACCCAACACCCTAGACCAAAGGTTCCAGGTGTTCATACACCCGAATGCTATGGAACAACTACGCACCATACCCACAAGAGGAGGAACTATACTAGTCCTGATCATCACACATGGGGACGACATGCTCCACACAGGATGTATATCCCTCAACGGTGAGGACAGACCATATAGTAATCTCACTGGAGATCTGCATCCCGCCCCCAACACCGGCAAAGGAGACCACAGTGAAGAACCTCTCCACAGCAAACCCCACACGTCATAAGACTGGAGTGGTACCCTACAAGGCCTCCGAGCCAGTGGAAAATACAGGCCATGCTGCTGAAACCCTTACAAATGCCTTCTACGAGCACCCCCAGGAATGTATGTATCAAGCAATCCCTAATAACATCAGGACCTTTTCCACCAAAGGCCGGCACACGGTCTGGTGGACCCCAGCCATAAACAAACCCTACAACAAGAGGAGAAAGCTACTACATGACAGAGCAATATCACTAACAGGGAAGGCATCACTGATCAATACTGGCAGTAAAATACGATCACTCATACAATCATCCAAGGCCGCCTGTGGGAGAGGACTCATGAAGGACACAAAAGACAACCATAAGGCCTTCCTTAGCTATGGTAGAAACATGGGTGGAAGCTCACAGTTATGCTCGGAATTAGTCCAGAATGGTACAATGATCACTGAACCCACAGACATTGCCAACATACTGGCAGACAGGTTCCGTGCATATATCTACCCTCCCTCCCCCCCCAAGAAGGGAGGTATTTATCCCACCAGAGTCTAGCCTCCCAAACATCTCATATGCCCAGGTGAGAGCTGCTCTCTCTAAAGCGGAAAACACAGAATCAATGGGACCGGATGGTGTCCCCGGCTGTGTGCTACACAACCTCAATGAGGACCTCAACCCGCACGTAAGGCTGCTGTTTAATCTTAGCCTTACTACAGGTTACGTACCCAATGAATGGCGTATGGCAACTGTTGTCCCACTCCACCAAGGCGGTGCTCCTATGGACCCTAGACATCACCGCCCTATAAGCTTGACGAGCCTTGTCTGCAAAGCTATGGAGGGGATCATAATGGAGCCCATACATGAAGACATTGGGGACCTACATATACTGGACCATACCCACGTCGGCTTTGTCAAGGGCAGATCCTGCCTCCCGAACCTGGTGGACCTTTTCGGAAGAGTCACTAAGGCCATTGATGGGGGTAAGTCAGTTCGCACAGACTACCGTGACCTAGCAACAGCGTTTGACCCAAACCCCACGTGGGCATCATAGAAAAGCTCACCAGCGTAGATGTAGAGCCATATGTCACACGATGGGTTGCCAACCGGATCAAGGACAGAACCCACAGGGTTAGTGTTCCTGGTGCCATGTCAGACTCCAAGCCAGTCCCGAGCGGTGTCCCACAGGGCTCAGTCCTGGGCCCCCTCTTGTTCGGCATTTAACTTCCCGACGTGCAGGCAAACATAGGGGGATTGTGGCAGACAAGGTATGCAGATGACTGCAAACTGGCCACCATAATCGACACCCCATCAGACACAGACATCCACCTGAGGTCTCATAGAAATGGATAACTGGTGCCAGAGCCATGGCCTGAAGCTACATGCCAGGGAAGGTTTAGTCCTACCCTTTGGGAAAGACAAGGTAACCCCGAATTACCACATAGGTGGTAATCCATTAAACACAGATGACGTGGTTAGGGACCTGGGGACCCAACTTGCCAGTAACCTCTCTTGACACTCACATTGCCAATGTGGTTAGGAAGACATTCCACATTGCCCACCTGGTCATGAAGGGATTCACATCCAGATCAGGGGACGACATTGTACCCCTGTACTCTTCACTCACCAGACCAATGATTGGGTACAACGCCCCATTCGGAATGTACCTAACCCGACACCTGCAGCAGTTGGAAGGACCCCAAACATTCCCCAACACAAGGATAAAGGGGCTCAAACATATGTCACATGCTGCCCGACTGAGGAAACCCCGGCTCTATACATTCTTATACCGTCTGCTCCGATGTGATCTGTGCCTGACATACAAGGCCATGTCCAACCCGGGTTTCATGGACATGCTCCACCTCATAGGATCCAAACAACCAGAGCCACGAGAGCAACAGACACAAACCTCAACACGGATATGAATAGGACATGCTGGTGGGACAGGTTCATCGCCCAGAGACTCCCTACACCATGGAACAGAATCCCAGCCCTTGTGAGGCAGAGCCCCTCACTGACTCTGTCCAAGAGAAAGCCTGACATGTGGATGGGAGATCGTAGGTATACCCTGGGAATCATATCTGTGTCACTGCTGGACAGAGGCACAGCAGACCAATGGGTATAGTATCCTCATCCTAAGGGGTGGTGAAAGCCACACACACTCTGGCTAGGCTTATACATGCCGTAGGGCACATAGCCTAGTATGTACCTATGCACCTATGAACCTATGTAGGTGTCCAGGCAGGTTGCTGGTACATGTGGTATGCTGATATTGCCGGATGTGCCTGTGGGTAACCCACAGCTACACATGGGGGACTGATAACAGTGCTCCCAGTAGGCACATGCGAGTACACCATATGAGGCATACAGGTTAACAGAACCAACATGGTGCTACACATGTAACCGTCACACATACCGTGAATACAGCTCAATGCATGCTGCACCTGCACTACATGGTATGTCTGCTGCATGATGACAGTACACAACCCATGTCACATACGCACCTGTCAGTTTTCATACACAACCACTGCAACATACACATCACATGCTATGCATACACAGGTATCACATACACCTCTCACTGTCTTGTCCACCCTGTGCATCAGAATATATTTGCATAACCCTGCACCGATGGTGTGGATGACAGGGATGTGGCAGAGGCTTCATCATATGCACAGGGTGATATGTCTGCCAGGGGCATAGGCTGTACCAATGGATGACATCATGTATATGTAAGGGCCGGTGCGTTTACTGGGCATGACTGTGCAGAATGCATGTGGATGTGGTGGAGCCCTACAGTTGTGTCTGCCGTGTGTGGGTATGTGTGTACACAGTTCAGCCATACATGATGCCTACACGGGGTATACTTGGCAGCCCCAGACTGTACAGTGCAGGTTGTACAGCTCACTGTGTCCATCTGCGGCCACGTGACCCGTGCCTGCCTGGGGTCACACGGGCACTACCGGGTGGAGGTATAGAGTGGCCACTCTCCGATGACACATGTCCGCTGGAACCGTGTCCATGCTGGGACCGGCCAGGGCCACGTCCACGTGGCCTGCTGTGTCCTGGTGTGGTCGGTGTAGCACCAGCTGCACTGCTGCTGCTACCGGCACTGTGTGAGTTGGCATGAGAGGTGGCACGCACACGTCGACCTACACTAGGTGGTGTTGCTGACCTACGCCCACGTGTCCTACACCTCACCCCTACCAGGTGTTCCAGCACAGACAGCTCATGCTCGCGGATTGACATGCCTCGGTCGAGGATTCCAACCATCTCACCTAATCGCCTATCCAGTACATTAGCAATCTGCTGTTGAGCATTCACCAATGACTGGATGTTGTCATTTAGGGAACGGATTGTGGCCCTCTGCAGCCTCTGCCCTTCTTGGTTCTGCCGTTCAGCACATGCCTGTGCCGCCATTACAGTCTGGAACATGCGTCTGGTGATACCAGCTGCTGCGCCCTGTACAGCAGGTGCATGTCTGCCAGAGGTCCTCCTACGAGCAGCACCAGCCAAATGCCTGTGTGGCACATCACCAGTCATTACACTGGCAACATGGTGTGTACGCGCACCTTCTGTAGCCACCACACATTCCCGCTCAATGCCAACAGATGCTGACTGTCCTTCCTCTATGGGCAACGGTGATGTGGTATGTGTCAGCATCAGAACCGTGTGCGGGGATGAGGGGGACATAGGTTTAATGGTAACCAATGGCACAGCTTCTGCCCCTGACAACCCTGCCTGTACCTCATGCATATGGTCATCACCGCTAGTATCTGTGGGGACACTAACATCAGATGGACCGCAGGAGGGGAACGCACCTACACCACCTGTGAATACAAAGACATACTGTAAGGTACATTACACACACGCAGACACACACGCAGACACACATACACACACACACGCAGACACGCACACGCATGCAGACACACACACGCAGACACACACACGCACGCAGACACACACACGCACGCAGACACACACATGCACACACACACATGAATGCAGACACTCACACGCAGACACACACACGCAGACACACACACATGCAGACACATCATGCATGTGATATTGCAGATGGCATGCAGCATTCACACACTACAGCACAGGGAATGCAGGCCAAACATTAATAGTGTTAGTATGCATACTGCCCTGGGGTGCACACTACATCAAGCAGGTGTCATATCAGTAGGCATGCAGTACACACATTCATGGTAGTTTGCATGCGTCACCGTGATACACCATGTGTCCACAGACAGGTTAACAGTACACATGGCTGGCGTCACCTTGACATGTAATCCGCTGACATGTGCGATAACATGTGGACATGTGACATTGGTGTCCCGCCACATGCACCGCATCATACTGGGCTTCACAGTGCAGTGTTATGTGTACAGGCTACGGATAGAATGCATATCTAACAAAGATGTCTGTGCAGGTGTGGTTGGTGTGAGCCGTGAACATAGCTATACAGTGGGGAGTACAGGCACTGTGCCACTGCATGGCAACAGGACACATGTATGTTGCTGTGCGATGCATAACATGGACGCATTGCATTGCCATGACTGCAACACAGTCATGCTGTTCCACAGCATGTATATGGTAGACATCGGTGGCACCTCCGGTGGCTACAGACAGGCATTCCGGTTGTCTGGTGTACCACATCAAATGTACAGGTGGTCCACTACGGCTATGATCGCACTATGTGTGGACAATGTGCAACGGTGTCTATCCACTTCAGACGTACTGTGTGGCAACATGCCTGTGGCTATCACCCATGGCCATGTGTGTCTGGGTCTTGGACAATTGTGTGTGATGGGCATCGTGTACCCATCCCTGTGGTTGCCCATGTGACATACACCCATACATGTCGGAGGTGTCACAATCCAGAGGGCTATGCAGACAACAGTGTGGATGTTTGCTATGTTGGGCGTAGGTCATGTGATGGTGTGACAATATTGCAGACAGATCACCACGGGCATGGGACATGGGTGCCGTGTCACAACGTGTGCACACAATGCAGGGGCATATGTCACATTGGTAACACCTGTGTGCTGCCCAGATCACATCTCACTGTGTGGTACTGTGTGCGTACCACAAATGGTGTTCCAATGCATACTACATATGCATCCATTGTGGAACACCTCCACCGTTGTATGCATAGCTGACCGCACATATCACACTGACAGGTACTGTGGTTTCATGCCGGTGTATAATAACGGTTGTATCTACTACACATGGCTGGCATGTGTGTGTCTGGTGGTGCGACCTGTATACCGTGACTGGAGCAGAACCCAGGTGTGCATGTTATACCTGGCCACATGGCGAATAACTCTACATTGTAACATGCCTATTACTAACAACAGTCTCACCTGCAACGGACCCATGGCTGTGCGACATGCCAGAGGTACCTGTATAGGGGCGACACAACAGTATAAACATTATCCATGACTGTAGCCACAGTTCGCACTGTGCATGTCACATCATGTACCTGTGTGATAGCATGTGGTATGCACACGTTTGCAAATACAACGTAGCATACTGTAGTATGCGGCTTGTGTGCCCATATACCTGGCATGTGTTGGTACATTACATGGTGTACAGTGACACCTACACCTACAGCGGATATCATACACATATGCAAGACTGACTTACCAGGCAGCTCCAGGCTCATTGGTTGGGAGACACCCACCTCCACGATGGCGGATAGTGTTTCTGCATGCTGTTCCCTGGGTGTCCCCAGACTGGCCAGGAGCTCCTCCGTGTGTGTGAGTGGGGGCTGGGTTGGTGGCCCACCACCTGTTCCACCTTGTTCTCTGGCGATTGCGGTGGCACGCTGTTTCGCGTGCTGTATGAGGTCCGTGCAGTGTCGGTGTATCTGCTGGTAGGTGCGGTTGTTGCCACCCACGTCATTCACCCTCCTGCGCATATCCTGCCACAGGTCATCCCGCTGCTGCGCTTGCTTTGGAACATGGCTGAATAGCAGGTCATAGTTGTCATGGAGCAACGGTATGATTACGTCATCCTCCTGGTGGCTTAAGGCTGGCAGTCGTGAACGAGGCATTATCTGGAAAACATAATGATGGTGACAGGTCACATTCACACTGATGTACTGGCAGACCGCTGCACATACATTGCTATGACATGTACGACATCTGCACAGTAATCTCTGAGATGCATCATGACACTGACACAGCTGACATGTTGCTGTCACACCTGTCACACCGTTATGCAGCGGGTATCATATCATATCTCTGTGTCAACTCATCACACTGTACATACCCCATGTAGATGGTAACCTGCTGTGGACATGTGTACCTGCCTGCACCTGTGTTCATACCAGTCGGCACGTGGCCCGATGTGCGCACAGTTCTACTGTTCACCTGGATGCTGTGTATATGCCGCTAGGCATCACAGACGCAGCTGTTATGGACGTCAGCGGTGGCACTGCACACATACACGTGGACACCTGTACATGCATGTGTTGTGCCATGTACATCTACACAGCACTGTACGGGTGTTGGACAACCTGCCACGGCTTGCCTGTATTGCACATGTGATACACATTGGACAATGTGTAATCATATGACATTAGCAGGGATGGTCATACATAGCATGTGCGCACGCACGTTGTACACGCCAACACACAGCACCTGTGACATCACAAGGTGCATCAGTGCCACATTACTGCTCTGGACAGTTGATAGTGCAAGTGCCATGTGGCCATCGCACCATGTATGACTGTGATGGCACGTGCAGCCTTGCTGGACAGGGCTGCATGGTATGGCAGGGTATGTCACATACATGGCACAGGGATGTGTCTCGCCTGGGGGATACTGGTCTTGGGAGGGTGGCTGTCCATTCCATATGTCATTGCTATGGGTATATGGACATTACGCATGTCTATCATCATGGTGTAGACAATGGCCTTCTGCAAGGTAGGCAACATGCTGCTTGGTGGGGGTGTGTATGGTGCATGCTGGTATCGCACATCCATGCATACACATTACCCCTGACAGGTTCTATGTGCTGTGATATTGTTCAACACAGTGCTGTGTGTGCCCGCACGATGATATCCCGTGCACATGGATGGTACCCCGGCCTGACATGGGTACCACATATGTCTACATCCAGTGCCTGCTGCCACTGCCATGTCGGCGGGTGCACCACACAGCTCCATCCTTCCCACAGGGACCATGGTGTTGGGCACAGAATAGGTATCCATTTATGGGGACAGGGATGTTCACACAGCGGGGGCACTGCTGGTATCATCCATCAGACCATACACGTATGACGCACACCTCACACACACAGCCCATTCAGTATGTTGTTCGCAACACTGACACAGCTATACTGCTAGGCCAGGGACATTCCCAGCCGTACATACACAGATGCATAAACGTTTGTCTGTGGCATGGGCTACAATGACGGTGGGGTTCAACACATACCGTGTTCGACTGTGGCTGGCGCTGATGTTCTGTGCACATGTCAACACAGTAACCCTGTTCTACTGTAGCCAGCGGTGATGTGCTGTGCACATGTCAATGCTGCACATTGTGTTGGTGTCTGTCTGTCAACAGGCCAGTGGTGGTACACGCAAGGGTATTAGTAATCAAATATGCATGCCACCCTGTACAGCTGTACTGCTAACATCTCAGGTGCTAATGTGTCATGGACATGCACACCTTACCCGGACTGGTGGTAGTGGGTTGCCATCCGCACCCATCACCTCTTGTGGGTTGCTATTATCCAACACCCTATTTGTATTGTATGTTCAGGCTATGCACCTGTGCGGGACATGTGGGCATGTAATGCGCTACTGCGTACCTTTGCACCCATTGCACAACATGTCACACAGGTACACTGGCAGCCATACACTTCACAGCTTGATGACGGTACGACAGGTGTTGTACACACGTAACACATATCCTGTGGGACATGGTCGTATGTACAGGCATGTCCGACAGTCACGTATCAGTGCTACCCCTATATGACGGATATGCAGTACATGTGGCAGTACAGCAACTGTCACATGTACTCGTGCAATGCCCCCTACCAACATGGAGCGGTACTGCCTGTGGGGGATGTGCGTCTGCATCCATGCTGTGCCCATAGCTGACAGTTGTACATCAATACGTGCAACATACAGCATTTGGTGTTCTAACGGGTGCATGTTCAACATGGCTCCGCATTGGTTGGGTCTGTCACACAGTCATTGTTGTACACGGTCTACATGCCAGCCATGGCTTACTATATGTGATTCAATGTAGTTCATTGGGATACCATAATTATACATTAGAGTGGCGTATTCCAGTCATCACATAGCCTTCCTAGATGACACTGTTAGCCAGCCAGTAGTAGGTGTTCCGCCATCTGCACATTAGTCACACAGTACGAGGGCGACTGATACCCATTCTGGGGACAGGGTGCTGACAGCTGTGGATGGGTGTGATGCTGTCGACAACCATGACTGCACCTGATGGTCACGTCTGGATGGGTAACATTCACAACACACACCTACCTTCACGTAGTACCACATCATCTACAACAATGGACATTCCTGCCAGAACAATGTATGCAGTATGTCTGTATGACCACTGTAGGCACCACTGGTGGCCCCAGCATGGCAGCCGACAGCACCAGTGTATATCCCGCGGACCCATGGGTTAGACCATTCACAACACACCTGTCACGGATGACCCTGTTGTGGATCACAGTGCAGTTCCACACATCATGTTACACTAGGCATCATGCACTGAGATGTTGCGGACGTGTGAACAGCTCTGCAACTCAACATATGCACACATGACACATCACCTGGTACAATATATCTCTCATACAACGTGTTATTGTGACTGCCCTGTGATGGCAATACACAGGCTACGTGTACTGGGACATGCGATGGCTCACTGGTGTCATTACCCTCTGGGTGTGTGTCTAGCCAAGTGTACAGTAGGCAGTGGTCTGAACACAGGGACACTGTACATTGACCTACTGTGTCACTGCAACTGTTGCCTATGCTCCTACTGTTATTGTACAGGCATGTGGTATCTGACCGCTATGACAGTCCTGGTTGACCACACTGCTGTGGCACTCATGACCTGCAGCCATCGGCCTGGGGTGTGGAGCACACATGTACATCTTCACTTGCTATACTGCCTCTGTGGCGGTGTCACATAACTGTCTCCGGCAGGGCTGTAACAGGCAGGCACGGCATGGGGTCATGTGGGACAATGCTTGCATCTTCCACTGTGCTGCACACAAGCAAGGCACACACACTATTGCACCACTCACATTTCTTGGCGGTGACTGGGACCTGCCTCCATGCTCTGCGCAGCACACCTGCGAGTATGGATTGTACACGGATCGTACCTCCCAGGCACATACCTGGACTGGAACACCCACAGGTGAGGGGATCATACATCACACAGTGTTTTGCACACATCCTGGATAGTTGCCTAACACAATGCATCATAGGTGTTCAATGTGCGGATACCCGTGTTTGTGACCGCTATACACATTGTAACACGCGACAGAGTCGACATTGTACACCACAGGTTACATGCCATCTGTGTTGTTATACTGTACATTGGGCCTCAGACAGCTAATACTGCCATGTGCTGACAGCAACCCACACTTCCCTGGAATAAACACCCATGTACCTACACATGCTTGAGGCATGCACTCCGCTCAGCTGGCTGACACATACACAACACATACCATACCTACACTACCCTTAGCATGCACAATACCTCTATGTGACTGGTGTGTCGCACCTGGGGTTATCCCCCCTTTGGTGAATAAACACATATGCTTCATGGCCCTGCTAGCCACACCCTGGCAACACACCCATCGCAGCATACACGGAACATGTGTACTACAACCAGTACTACTGACGTCTGCTGACAGCAGTTGTTAACGGCATGACACCCCGGCAGATGGACAGTGTACATACATATGCTGACAAATACCACAGTGCGCTTCCGTAGCATGTTCACATTTGTAGAGACCATGCTATTCCACACAGAGACGTGGTGGTACTGACCTGTTCACAGACGCCACTGTGGTGGTCATGTTCCATGCACATATGATGTACAACCACATGTGCAGGCTGTTGCACAGTGGTGTATATTCACATGTGTGGGGTGCATCACTTGTCAGCCATGGTGGGTCCTCGAGGTCCATCACATACTCCAAGGCTAGCTACCTGAACATGACTGCTGCACATTGCGGTGTGGGGCCTCAGGCATTGTGGTGGTATGTCTGTATTGTTTGGCTACATCCACATTCAATGTCACATACAATAGTCACCCAGGCATTGCAGACCGAGCTAATGTTGGCAACATGCCAGGCGATAGCGTACTTACCAACAATACACACTCTCACTCACTACAGGGTCGCAATCCATACATGGACATAATAGTGTCCCTGTGGACACATACATGGTACTGACATGCACACATTATGTCCTGGGACACTGGCCCGATGTCACCTTCTGATGTCCCTGGCTATGTCCCACCAACCTGTTTGGTATATGTCTCCGCACCAGCCCGCTATATTCACTGCTAGCCTGTTGTCGGACATTGTGTACCCTGACCTCCGCACAGTGGCATCTCTCGCACTACCCATGGGTGGCACTGTGTTGCACGTGTAGGACTGCAGTCATACACCCATCTGAATGGCAATGGGGCACATCCTCACGAACATGATTCCCGCACACATTGATGGCCTCCAGGCCTTTCCTAGCACCCATGTTGGGCTTGTGTATGCCACAGCACGCCACATACACATGCTGGCCACCTGTCATACCATTGCATGGGCGGTTGGGGTGGTACAGAGGCCAACACATCAGACGTTGTCCTCACATTGCCCTTCAGCACCATTCCACGTTCTGGTATTGGCAACGTACACATCCACCTGCACATCATACCCTGTGTCTCAGAATGTTATGCTATATGGCTCGTGGACAGGACACACAGTGGTGCGAGCATATCATAGTACCTACTACATGTCAGGTACATATGGCATTACACAGTCCTCAGTCATGGGGCCCCTCATGTTCACTATTTGCTTACATACACAACATGCTGTCACAGAGTACTGTCCATGCCTAGATATCCCATGCCTACATACCTGGCGCCATTATTGCTCCACCAGCTCATACCGATACCGACCATATGGGTGTCAGTGTGGCGGATACATCATGTGAGTATCATGGCATCAGGATGCATGACACATGGTGCATGCACATCACCTTTGCGTAACAACATTCACCCACTGACTATCACATGGATACTGGCCCCGTACATACATATCACATTGTACATGGTTGCTGTACCCACATAGGCCCCACACAGTCCTGTGGTTACCGTATTCCACTGTGGCATGGATACCCTTCTGCAGGGCCACACCTATCTGTACTGTGTGTGATGCTGGTACATAGGTAGCCATTGTACCTGTGACATACACACATCTACACACAGTCAAGGGTACAATACCACATTTATGGTGTACCTTCCACAACAGCTACAACTTTACATGGCACAGCATTGTCATGCCACGATGTGTACCAGGCTCGGACGGTTTACATATGCGGCTGACATATGGACAACACATCTGTACACATCTGCATACCACATACGCAGGGGTGTCTTCTGCTCTGACATGGCCCATGTCCTCCGCATTACTGATGGATATACTCCTCATACATGACATTTGCGGTGGGCAGTGTGAACGGACCGCTCATGGATATGTGCACACACGCCACACTGCATGGGCTGGGCTTCTGTGTTACTTCTGCAGACACAACGCACACCATGCTGTGGAACATAGGTCCTGTGCACATCCCACTGGGACACACAGTAGCACTGTTCATGTGATACCTCCCTTGCTCTTTGGGTGACACGTAGTCCTGGTACCACCACAGCAGCGGTACTGTGTAGACGTGCAGTTGACACCCACCTCTGCTGTTCCCAGGACACTACCATGGGGAGGTGACACTACTGTGTGCACTGCACATGTGTTTACACATGGACCCGCCAGACTGCATTGTTGCCCATGGTGCACCTGCTACGGATCCTTTGGGCATGGTTACTTGGTGTCCCTTCCATTTCGGCTAGCTATCATGCTACTACTCTGTCCCATACCTACAGACCATATGTATCCTGTTATTGTACATACCAATAGGCGATACCTCTGTTATGCATGATATGCCTGTGATACTGTGTATATTATCTGTCATATCTACCCTGACAGCTTTACATTACACATAGTTGACATAGTATCCCCTAATGCAGGGCATACTTGCACGTCGGCCGCACCTTACGTATGACATCAACGGTATATGCCCATACACATGCGTGCTGTGACAGTTTACATACATGTCCTATCCCCTGCTATGGCACTTCCTTGTTAGACATCCACTGCCAGCAACGGCGTGTGGTCTGGCATTGTTCTCTCTAATGCCCCCCTGTGGCAGCCCTTGTGGTGTCTCGGCTGTGTACATGGTGTCCCACTGCTGTGCACACGGTGTCCACAGGCGTTGGTATGCTCAGCAGGATAGCACTACATAACCACCTTTCACCACTTTCTGCATTACGGACAAGTGTCATTACTTACAACCACCATTCCCATACAGTACAGCTTCGTCATACACATGCGTTACACAACCGTACATATCGTGTGTTCTACATACCTTGTCGGTGTTTCGTTCCGTGTTTCGTTCCGTGTATCGGTTTTCCTTTTTCTTTCGCTTTCGGTTGTACACTGCTGGTTCGGTATGAGCATATGGTTTGAATATCCTGAGAGTCATCCTTATATCCGTCGATACCTGCAACATGTGAGTTCATCCCACCAATTGCTGTTCCTCAGTGAGTAATTATGTGCATATCACCTGTGCATCTACTCCATTCGGAAATTACGCGTCGATACTGGGGTATAATTGGATTCCTCACCTGGGCATTGGCTATTTGCCCTACCTTCGTGGAGATGGTCTGTATTGTGTTATGTTATGTGTAACTGCAACCGCTATGCGTGGCGACAGGTATATTTCGAAGTAATGTTACCCGTGGATTGTGTGTGTAGGGTATAGTATTTGGTTCGACATGTGGGTGTCCCTGTCCTGATGACGTCTGTTAATGGAGTATTGCATTCAAATGTGTAACATGGCTGTTGTATTCCTTTAAACAACGCATGCAAGTATGCATCCGCCTTTGCTTGTGTTTCCCACGCGAGATGTTGCGGTTATGCAGATGTCATTGACTGCCTGTATGTTTGTGCTGCTATTACGGTTTGTATTCCTTTAAAATCTACGGTGGGGGATATCGGTGGTTGTACGTGACGGATACGGGTTGTGGGCCTTGCATCTCTACATACACAGTATAGTTGTCTGTGTGCTCCATCCCTACCTGGAGAGTTGACAGTTAATAGTATTTTGTTATGGGAGTGTAACTTGGGCTGTTGTTGATTGGTTCCAATATCATCTGCAGGTGGCCTTGCTGCATGTATACCCCCGTACCCTCTGTGGTATATCAGCAGCTATGTATACGTGAGTGGTTACGTGCATATCACCTGTACATCTCCCCATTTGGTAATTACGTGTCGATACTAGGTTTAATTGGATTCTCCGCCTGGGCGTTAGATATTCGCCCTATCTTCGTGGGGATGGTCTGTATTGTCTTATGTTATGTGTGACTGCATCTGCTATTTATGGGGACAAGTATAGTCTGCATTCATGTCACCCATGGATTGTGTGTGACAGGTGTAGTATTTGTTTCAACAAGTGGGTTTACCTGTCCTTCCGACGTATGATGACAGAGTATTGCATTCAAAACTGTAACATGGCTATTGCTTGCATGTCTACAACGCATGCAATTATGCGGCCGCCTTTAATTGTGTACCCCATGCGATATGTTGTAGTTATGCAGATGTCATTGACCGACTGTATGTTTGTGCTGCTGTTACGGTTTGTATTCCTTTATTATGTACAGTGGGGGATGTCGGTGGTTGTACGTCACGGATACGGTTTGTGGGCCTTGCATCTCTACATAACCAGTATAGTTGTCTGTGTGCTCCATCCCTACTTGGAGAGTTGACAGTTAATTGTCTGTTGGTATGGGATTGTAGGTTGTGATGTTGTCATGTGGTGTCGGTATCACCTGCGGGTCTGCTTGATGCATGTATTCCTCCGTCACATCTGTGGTATATCAGCGGTTGTGTGTACGTGACAACTATCCCTTGTCATTCTGTCCCAGATATTTACAGTCATTGTGGTCCTGTTGTTGGGATGGCCTGTTTGCCAGTGGTTGCCACCTATTCAGATGGGGATTGATTGTTTGACACTTGTAGAACACACAGAGGTGTTTACGGGCTGACACGTGGCCACGGTCAGTACTGGGGTAGCACATACGTATTTCTGCGGTACATACCTATTGCTGTGTGACTTTGCCGACGTATCTTTTTGCAATTAACATATCGGTGTCATACATACAGGCATGAGTATTACATACGTCCTTTCCATTTCCTATGGGGTATATTCCTGTGCTACCATCTGGGACATTGTCACTTTGTATCGTTCAACGTCGCAACACGCCTAGCCAGGGTGGGGCTCTCACTACTACTTTGGGACTACTGGTGTACATATGCCTGTGGCTAGTGTACCGTATGCCTACACATATTATTCCACTCTGCCTCTAACGTGGCACCAACATGCACATGTTATGGAGACACACACATTACACTCACACAGCAACGCAAACGGCACCCTCACCACACACGTACACATACTATGGCACTCACGGGGACGGTTGCACACAGTACCTGCGTGGGCCACGACACCGGCGGCGGTGTCTACCTCTCCCTTCATATCATCATACTATTACCCGTGCATGTACTGTTACAGTACTGTGGTCTGGCGATCTTTCCGCCTCGCGGTTATGCATTTCGGTATGTTGCCCGTTCCATGGTTGGCGGTACCCTCTTATGTTGAACCTCCCGGATGCTCAGGTTGTCATTTCACTATGTATACTATGTACAGATATCGCGTGTTACATCTCAGTCACCTTACATCCCTCTGATTCCCTGTCTTAACTGTAGTACTTATATGTATATGTGTACATATATTTCTATATATGTCATTATATCTATCTACATATATGTATATACACATATATATATGTTTATATGTATACACCTCGCCAAGGGGAAACATACATGCACACGGGGTATCTTCACAGACAGGGCGCGGTGTGCACTGTACTGTGTGTCCATCTACACAGCTGCTTACTGGGCATGCTCACACACTTAGCATTTGCAGAGTGCAGACATGCATACACATGGGGTGGAATCATGGAAGGGCAGAGTGTGGACCGTCGTGTGTGTCCACCTACACAACAGCAACCTGGGCATGCTCACACACTTGGCGGTTGCAAAGGGGGAACATACATGCACACGGGGTATCTTCACATATGGGCTTGGTGTGCACTGTACTGTGTGTCCATCTACACAGCTGCTTACTGGGCATGCTCACACACTTAGCATTTGCAGAGTGCAGACATGCATACACATGGGGTGGAATCATGGAAGGGCAGAGTGTGGACCGTCGTGTGTGTCCACCTACACAACAGCAACCCGGGCATGCTCACACACTTGGCGGTTGCAAAGGGGGAACAGACATGCACACGGGGTATCTTCACAGACGGGCGCGGTGTGCACTGTACTGTGTGTCCATCTACACAGCTGCTTACTGGGCATGCTCACACACTTAGCATTTGCAGAGTGCAGACATGCATACACATGGGGTGGAATCATGGAAGGGCAGAGTGTGGACCGTCATGTGTGTCCACCTACACAACAGCAACCCAGGCATGCTCACACACTTGGCGTTTGCAAAGGGGGAACATACATGCACACGGGGTATCTTCACAGACGGGCGCGGTGTGCACTGTACTGTGTGTCCATCTACACAGCTGCTTACTGGGCATGCTCACACACTTAGCATTTGCAGAGTGCAGACATGCATACACATGGGGTGGAATCATGGAAGGGCAGAGTGTGGACCGTTGTGTGTGTCCACCTAGACAACAGCAACTCGGGCATGCTCACACACTTGGCGGTTGCAAAGGGGGAACATACATGCACACGGGGTATCTTCACAGATGGGCGCAGTGTGCACTGTACTGTGTGTCCATCTACACAGCTGCTTACTGGGCATGCTCACACACTTAGCATTTGCAGAGTGCAGACATGCATACACATGGGGTGGAATCATGGAAGGGCAGAGTGTGGACCGTGTGTGTCCACCTACACAACAGCAACCGGGCATGCTCACACACTTAGTATGTGCTACGCCGTCCGGCATGCAGACGGAGTGTACACACTGCAAGTCACGGCCAGGTAAACCTGTCCACATGCACAGGGTGGACACACATGCAGTTACACGTACACACACAGATGACATCACAGGCGCCGGTGCAGGCCGAACATGTACACACTGCAGTGAACACTGTAGCTGCCATGCCAGCACCATGCCTTCGGTGCAGCAGTATGCCTCATGGTCCAGCAACAGCATGTGACATATGTCCACAGGTCTGTATAGCGGTGTACATCAGTCATGCAGAGTACACATGTACTATCAATGATCCCACATGTGTGATGTAGTCCGCCCATATCAGTATACATAGACAGGCGTGCTCCACACATACCACGGCCCTGACACAGATATGACACATGACTGCTGCTGTACCACAGTGAACCAACGTCCGGATATGTCATATAAGTGATTGTCTGGCTGTGTGCATGGACTGCACACAGGACACATACGAAGCCTGTGATGTACCACATGCATAACACTGGCGTACGCGGTAATACACACACGAATGGAAGGTGGACACATGTCTGTGGTATGCTCCCACTACAGGGTGTAGCGGTGTTGACTGGGACACATACCCTTGTACAGTTCACCTGTGACAGCTGTGATACCATACCACAGTCCATATTCAATGTATGTCGACACACATGTCACAACGTAGCAATGCATACACACATGGCAACAGCGGATGCATGTGACACGTGTACCATGCATGGTGCAGCCATGCATGTGCGGTGGCCGATGTCCATAACATAGTTGCAACTCCCTACCACATGCATACCCATTATGGGGGCCGTTATATGGTGGCATAGTAACAGCACGCATGGCGGTATGTGTGTACATCATGTGTTTAAACACCTGTCCACATGCATGTGTGCAGGTGGTGGTCACAGGTGTGTCACACACCATCCTACCCTGCCATGTGCATACAGTATGCTATGTCGCCATTATATGACAGTGCTGCCATAATGCATACCCATCGGTCAGGTGTCATTGACCGTATGTCACATGGCTACTGTAACACCTACCACCTCCCAAGTGCATATATCGGCACATCTGCCGGATACAGTGTTGGTACGCTTAATGCACTACATACCGCTGCACGCCTGCACATGTCTCATATGGCGGGTGTGGCATTCCCAGCACCGGCATGTGTGCAGGAATGTGTGCCCATGTATGCCACATATCGGGGGGACTATGTCCCATGTGCCACACATCACCGTACACCATAGTAGAGATCTGTACATACCTCAGTGTGGGGTGCATGGATGTGGATGGTGCAGTACATGCAACATGTCGTCTCTCCGTGTAGACATGTGTGGTCACCACCATGTGAGTGTGTCAACATGTTTGTATGTCTGCTGCCTGGTGTGAGGGTGTATGCAGATATAGTGTTGTGAACGGACACTAACCACACAGGGTGACCATCCCGTACTGGTGCTGCATTGCACGACCCTGTCAATGCCATAGGTGTGAGCCATACTGGCCACCTGTGCAAGTCCACCCCCTGTGACATGGTGTGTGGGTGCATTGTATTGTGAGGGTGCTGACCACACAGGCAGGTATCCCCATCTACACACTATGGGGTGTGCGCCATAGTGGTGTACACCCCGCGATTGCGGCCATATTCCTGTACCGGTACAGCATCCTACTGCTGCACAGCTTGCACCACAGCTGACAGGTGACACCTGAGGTCAGTGGCCAGGACGCTGTGTACGACACCTGCACAATGTCACCATACCTGTACTGTGTCATGCCATGTGTGTGATGTCTCTGTCCACCGTAGCCTGTGGCACCGACCACAGGCATCAGGTGCAGTATATGTGTGGACATGTGTGTCATGTACTGTGTAAACAACGTTAAACTATGTCTGGCTCCGTGCTCCGCAGGTTTTCCCTTAGAACTTCTCTACTTGCAATCTAAACTGTCTGTTCTCTATCACCAAAGCTCAGCACTTGCTCCTAAAGTATTCTTATATAGGTAAAGTACATATATACTAGACGGAGTACTACACTAGCCTAGAATCCCCTTGAGTACCCACTTCCCTATAGGTCCCTTCTGACCCAGTTACACAGCAAACGCATTCACGTTCTCTGGCATGTCGAAGGGTCAATTGCTAGTGACCTCTCCTGTTCAGCTGGTGAATCTGGGCATCCTGAGGCAATGTTACAATTGCCTCATGTACACAGACAACCCACACCTTCCCCCACAAAACAAAATACATGTGAGAGATGCAACTATATAGCCAAACAGGAGGCTGAGCTCTCTCAACTCAGGACTGGCAAGACCAGACGGGGGGAGAAGGACACCACACACACCACATACCCAGTGTCACATAGAACTATCACAACTGCAAAACAAACACATAAACACACAAAGACATACTCAGAGGCACTGTTCAAACATATACCAAACCCACTGAGGCCTCCAAAGCAGACACCCAAGCAACTGCCTCCACAAGACATAGGACATGCAACACATAGTTCTCAATGTCAGTGTGCTAAACAGTCACAGCCCTTAAGGCCACACACAATGCCAGACACACTTGTAATAGGTGACGCCATAGTCAGACACACCGACGTCCCACCCACCAGACTGAACAAGGAAATGATCACAGTAGGCTGCCTGTCGGGCACTGGAATCCGCCACATAACACAAGCACTCAGGTCACTCCGCAGCATGTACAAGTATGACGCGGTCATTGTCCATGCCGGTGTCAATGACCGGAGACATACCTCCCTGGGCTACATGAAAGGAGACATAGAGGGGCTCTCAGATTATGTAGCCCAGGCCAGCATGACCCTGACCCTGAGCAGTATCCTACCCTCATCAAGAATGATGCCACAATACAGAGTCAGAATGATCAGCTGTAATAATTGGCCTAATTACCGGTGTCAGTCTGAGGGGGTCCAATGTCTTCTTGCCTGGGATGACATGCTTGACACGCCATGCTCCTTCACAAGGGATGACTTGCACCTGTCACCCCTGGGCTTCCGGAGTTTTGCAAAGGCTCCTGCCACCCCTATTGTGCCCACTTCAGGCAAGGCTCAAATGATAAACCTACCACCCTAGACTACAAACCTGGAAAGAACTAAGGGTAATACTGCTCAATGCCAGTAGTCTAAGCCCAAGCTGCACGCCCTCAAAAGCCCTCCTCAGTATGGAGGACATCGATGTCAGTGCTGTGACTGAAACCTGGTTCAGGGCTCCTGAGAGCACCCCAGCACTATCAGGTCATACCTCATATCACACGTTCAGGACCCACATCCGGACCGAACCACGAAGGAGGGGGAGTCTCCATTTGCATGAAGGATACCCACACCTCCAGGTTGGCGGCAATGCACGTAGCAGCGGAGACCATCCAGGTGCAATTAACCATGGGTAGAACTGCCCTACAGTTTGTAGCATGCTACAGACCACCCTCCCAAACCCAGGATACCCACACAGCCTTCCTGAAGACACTGGGGAGTATGAATGCTCTCCAAACACCATCATACTGGGTGACATCAACTACCCATACATAGACCAGGAACATTACCCAGGACCCAACACCCTAGACCAAAGGTTCCAGGTGTTCATACACCCGAATGCTATGGAACAACTACGCACCATAACCACAAGAGGAGGAACTATACTAGTCCTGATCATCACACATGGGGACGACATGTCACTAAGGCCATTGATGGGGGTAAGTCAGTTCACACAGACTAACGTGACCTAGCAACAGCGTTTGACCCAAACCCCACGCGGGCATCATAGAAAAGCTCACCAGCGTAGATGTAGAGCCATATGTCACACGATGGGTTGCCAACCGGATCAAGGACAGAACCCACAGGGTTAGTGTTCCTGGTGCCATGTCAGATTCCAAGCCGGTCCCGAGCGGTGTCCCACAGGGCTCAGTCCTGGGCCCCCTCTTGTTCGGCATTTAACTTCCCGACGTGCAGGCAAACATAGGGGGATTGTGGCAGACAAGGTATGCAGATGACTGCAAACCGGCCACCATAATCGACACCCCATCAGACACAGACATCCACCTGAGGTCTCATAGAAATGGATAACTGGTGCCAGAGCCATGGCCTGAAGCTACATGCCAGGGAAGATATAGTCCTACCCTTTGGGAAAGACAAGGTAACCCCGAATTACCACATAGGTGGTAATCCATTAAACACGGATGACGTGGTCAGGGACCTGGGGACCCAACTTGCCAGTAACCTCTCTTGACACTCACATTGCCAATGTGGTTAGGAAGACATTCCACATTGCCCACCTGGTCATGAAGGGATTCACATCCAGATCAGGGGAGGTCATTGTACCCCTGTACTCTTCACTCACCAGACCAATGATTGGGTACAACGCCCCATTCGGAATGTACCTAACCCGACACCTGCAGCAGTTGGAAGGACCCCAAACGTTCCCCAACACAAGGATAAAGGGGCTCAAACATATGTCACACGCTGCCCGACTGAGGAAACCCCGGCTCTATACATTCTTATACCGTCTGCTCCGATGTGATCTGTGCCTGACATACAAGGCCATGTCCAACCCGGGTTTCATGGACATGCTCCACCTCATAGGATCCAAACAACCAGAGCCACGAGCAACAGACACAAACCTCAACACGGATATGAATAGGACGTGCTGGTGGGACAAGTTCATCGCCCAGAGACTCCCTACACCATGGAACAGAATCCCAGCCCTTGTGAGGCAGAGCCCCTCACTGACTCTGTCCAAGAGAAAGCCTGACGTGTGGATGGGAGATCGTAGGTATACCCCGGGAATCATCTCTGTGTCACTGCTGGACAGAGGCACAGCAGACCAATGGGTATAGTATCCTCATCCTAAGGGGTGGTGAAAGCCACACACACTCTGGCTAGGCTTATACATGCCATAGGGCACATAGCCTAGTATGTACCTATGCACCTATGAACCTATGTAGGTGTCCAGGCAGGTTGCTGGTACATGTGGCATGCTGATATTGCCGGATGTGCCTGTGGGTAACCCACAGCTACACGTGGGGGACTGATAACAGTGCTCCCAGTAGGCACATGCGAGTACACCATATGAGGCATACAGGTTAACAGAACAAACATGGTGCTACACATGTAACCGTCACACATACCGTGAACACAGCTCAATGCATGCTGCACCTGCACTACATGGTATGTCTGCTGCATGATGACAGTACACAACCCATGTCACATACGCACCTGTCAGTTTTCATACACAACCACTGCAACATACACATCACATGCTATGCATACACAGGTATCACATACACCTCTCACTATCTTGTCCACCCTGTGCATCAGAATACATTTGCATAACCCTGCACCGATGGTGTGGATGACAGGGATGTGGCAGAGGCTTCATCATATGCACAGGGTGATATGTCTGCCAGAGGCATAGGCTGTACCAATGGATGACATCATGTATGTGTGTAAGGGCCGGTGCGTTTACTGGGCATGACTGTGCAGAATGCATGTGGATGTGGTAGAGCCCTACAGTTGTGTCTGCCGTGTGTGGGTATGTGTGTACACAGTTCAGCCATACGTGATGCCTACACGGGGTATACTTGGCAGCCCCAGACTGTACAGTGCAGGTTGTACAGCTCACTGTGTCCATCTGCGGCCACGTGACCCGTGCCTGCCTGGGGTCGCATGGACACTACCGGGTGGAGGTATAGAGTGGCCACTCTCCGATGACACATGTCCGCTGGAACCGTGTCCATGCTGGGACCAGCCAGGGCCACGTCCACGTGGCCTGCTGTGTCCTGGTTTGGTCAGTGTAGCACCAGCTGCACTGCTGCTGCTACCGGCACTGTGTGAGTGGGCATGAGAGGTGGCATGCACACGTCGACCTACACTAGGTGGTGTTGCTGGCCTATGCCCACGTGTCCTACACCTCACCCCTACCAGGTGTTCCAGCACAGACAGCTCACGCTCGCGGATTGACATGCCTCGGTCGAGGATTCCAACCATCTCACCTAATCGCCTATCCAGTACATTAGCAATCTGCTGTTGAGCATTCGCCAATGACTGGATGTTGTCATTTAGGGAATGGATTGCGGCCCTCTGCAGCCTCTGCCCTTCTTGGTTCTGCCGTTCAGCACGTGCCTGTGCCGCCATTACAGTCTGGAACATGCGTCTGGTGATACCAGCTGCTGCGCCCTGTACAGCAGGTGCATGTCTGCCAGAGGTCCTCCTACGAGCAGCACCAGCCACATGCCTGTGTGGCACATCACCAGTCATTACACTGGCAACATGGTGTGTACGCACACCTTCTGTAGCCACCACACATTCCCGCTCAATGCCAACAGACGCTGACTGTCCTTCCTCTATGGGCAACAGTGATGTGGTATGTGTCGGCATCAGAACCGTGTACGGGGATGAGGGGGACATAGGTGGGATGGTAACCAATGGCACAGCTTCTGCCCCTGACAACCCTGCCTGTACCTCATGCATATGGTCATCACCGCTAGTATCTGTGGGGACACTAACATCAGATGGACTGCAGGAGGGGAATGCACCTACACCACCTGTGAATACAAAGACATACTGTAAGGTACATTACACACACACAGACACACATACACACACACACACGCAGACACGCACGCAGACACACACGCAGACACACACACGCACGCAGACACACACACGCACGCAGACACACACATGCACACACACACATGCACGCAGACACACACACACGCAGACACACACACACACAGACACACACACATGCAGACACATCATGCATGTGATATTGCAGATGGCATGCAGCATTCACACACTACAGCACAGGGAATGCAGGCCAAACATTAATAGTGTTAGTATGCATACTGCCCTGGGGTGCACACTACATCAAGCAGGTGTCATATCAGTAGGCATGCAGTACACACATTCATGGTAGTTTGCATGCGTCACCGTGATACACCATGTGTCCACAGACAGGTTAACAGTACACATGTCTGGCGTCACCTTGACATGTAATCCGCCGACATGTGCGATAATATGTGGACATGTGACATTGGTGTCCCGCCACATGCACCGCATCATACTGGGCTTCACAGTGCAGTGTTATGTGTACAGGCTACGGATAGAATGCATGTCTAACAAAGATGTCTGTGCAGGTGTGGTTGGTGTGAGCCATGAACATAGCTATACAGTGGGGAGTACAGGCACTGTGCCACTGCATGGCAACAGGACACATGTATGTTGCTGTGCGATGCATAACATGGACGCATTGCATTGCCATGACTGCAACACAGTCATACTGTTACACAGCACGTATATGGTAGACATTGGTGGCACCTCCGGTGGCTGCAGACAGGCATTCTGGTTGTCTGGTGTACCACATCAAATGTACAGGTGGTCCACTACGGCTATGATCGCACTATGTGTGGACAATGTGCAACGGTGTCTATCCACTTCAGACGTACTGTGTGGCAACATGCCTGTGGCTATCACCCATGGCCATGTGTGTCTGGGTCTTGGACAATTGTGTGTGATGGGCATCGTGTACCCATCCCTGTGGTGGCCCATGTGACATACACCCATACATGTCGGAGGTGTCACAATCCAGTGGGATATGAAGACAACAGTGTGGATGTTTGCTATGTCAGGTGTAGGTCATGTGATGGTGTGACAATATTGCAGACAGAACACCACGGGCGTGGGATATGTCGGGTGCCATGTCACAATGTGTGCACACAATGCAGGGGCATATGTCACATTGGTAACACCTGTGTGCTGCCCAGATCACAGTTCACTGTGTGGTACTGTGTGCGTACCACAAATGGTGTTCCAATGCATACTACATATGCATCCATTGTAGAACACCTCCACCATTGTATGCATAGCTGACCGCACATATCACACTGACAGGTACTGTGGTTTCATGCCGGTGTATAATAACGGTTGTATCTACTACACATGGCTGGCATGTGTGTGTCTGGTGGTGCAACCTGTATACCGTGACTGGAGCAGAACCCAGGTGTGCATGTTATACCTGGCCACATGGCGAATAACTCTACACTGTAACATGCCTATTACTAACAACAGTCTCACCTGCGACGGACCCATGGCTGTGTGACACGCCAGAGGTACCTGTATAGGGGCGACACAACAGTATAAACATTATCCATGACTGTAGCCACAGTTCGCACTGTGCATGTCACATCATGTACCTGTGTGATAGCATGTGGTATGCACACGTCTGCAAACACAACGTAGCATACTGTAGTATGCGGCTTGTGTGCCCATATACCTGGCATGTATTGGTACATTACATGGTGTACAGTGACACCTACACCTACAGCGGATATCATACACATATGCAAGACTGACTTACCAGGCAGCTCCAGGCTCATTGGTTGGGAGACACCCACCTCCACGATGGCGGATAGTGTTTCTGCATGCTGTTCCCTGGGTGTCCCCAGACTGGCCAGGAGCTCCTCCGTGTGTGTGAGTGGGGGCTGGGTTGGTGGCCCACCACCTGTTCCACCTTGTTCTCTGGCGATTGCGGTAGCACGCTGTTTCGCGTGCCGTAAGAGGTCCGTGCAGTGTCGGCATATCTGCTGGTAGGTGCGGTTGTTGCCACCCACATCATTCACCCTCCTGCGCATATCCTGCCACAGGTCATCTTGCTGCTGCGCTTGCTGTGGAACATGGCTGAATAGCAGGTCATAGTTGTCATGGAGCAACGGTATGATTACGTCATCCTCCTGGCGGCTGAAGGCTGGCAGTCGTGAATGAGGCATTATCTGGAAGACCTAATGATGGTGACAGGTCACATTCACACTGATGTACTGGCATACTGCTGCACATACATTGCTATGACATGTACGACATCTGCACAGTAATCTCTGAGATGCATCATGACACTGACACAGCTGACGTGTTGCTGTCACACCTGTCACACCGTTATGCAGCGGGTATCATATCATATCTCTGTGTCAACTCATCACACTGTACATACCCCATGTAGATGGTAACCTGCTGTGGACATGTGTACCTGCCTGCACCTGTGTTCATACCAGTCGGCACATGGCCCGATGTGCGCATAGTTCTACTGTTCACCTGGATGCTGTGTATATGCCGCTAGGCATCACAGACGCAGCTGTTATGGACGTCAGTGGTGGCACTGCACACATACACGTGGACACCTGTACATGCATGTGTTGTGCCATGTACATCTACACAGCACTGTACGGGTGTTGGACAACCTGCCACGGCTCGTCTGTATTGCACATGTGATACACATGGGACAATGTGTAATCATATGACATTAGCAGGGATGGTCATACATAGCATGTACGTGCACACGTTGTACACGCCGACACACAGCACCTGTGAGACCACAAGGTGCATCAGTGCCACATTACTGCTCTGGACAGTTGATAGTGCAAGTGCCATGTGGCCATCGCACCATGTATGACTGTGATGGCACGTGCAGCCTTGCTGGACAGGGCTGCATGGTATGGCAGGGTATGTCACGTACATGGCACAGGGATGTGTCCCGCCTGGGGGATACTGGTATTGGGAGGGTGGCTGTCCATTCCATATGTCATTGCTATGGGTATATGGACATTACGCATGTCTATCATCATGGTGTGGACAATGGCCTTCTGCAAGGTAGGCAACATGCTGCTTGGTGGGGGTGTGTATGGTGCATGCTGGTATCAGACATCCATGCATACACATTACCCCTGACAGGTGCTATGTGCTGTGATATTGTTCAACACAGTGCTGTATGTGCCCGCATGATGATATCCCATGCACATGGATGGTACCCCGGCCTGACATGGGTACCACATATGTCTACATCCAGTGCCTGCTGCCACCGCCATGTCGGCGGGTGCACCGCACAGCACCATCCTTCCCACAGGGACCATGGTGTTGGGCACAGCATAGGTATCCATTTATGGGGACAGGGATGTTCACATAGCGGGGGCACTGCTGGTATCATCCATCAGACCATACACGTATGACGCACACCTCACACACACAGCCCATTCAGTATGTTGTTTGCAACACTGACACAGCTATACTGCTAGGCCAGGGATATTCCCAGCCGTACATACACAGATGCATAAACGTCTGTCTGTGGCATGGGCTACAATGACGGTGGGGTTCAACACATACCGTGTTCGACTGTGGCTGGCGCTGATGTTCTGTGCACATGTCAACACAGTAACCCTGTTCTACTGTAGGCAGCGGTGATGTGCTGTGCACATGTCACTGCTGCACATTGTGTTGGTGTCTGTCTGTCAACAGGCCAGTGGTGGTACACACAAGGGTATTAGTAATCAAATATGCATGCCGCCCTGTACAGCTGTACTGCTAACATCTCAGGTGCTAATGTGTCATGGACATGCACACCTTACCCGGACAGGTGGTAGTGGGTTGCCACCCGTACCCATCACCTCTTGTGGGTTGCTATTATCCAACACCCTATTTGTATTGTATGTTCAGGCTATGCACCTGTGCGGGACATGTGGGCATGTAATGCGCTACTGCGTACCTTTGCACCCATTGCACAACATGTCACACAGGTACACTGGCAGCCATACACTTCACAGCTTGATGATGGTACGACAGGTGTTGTACACACGTAACACATATCCTGTGGGACATGGTCGTATGTACAGGCATGTCCGACAGTCACGTACCAGTGCTACCCCTATATGACGGATATGCAGTACATGTGGCAGTACAGCAACTGTCACATGTACTGCAATGCCCCCTACCAACATGGAGCGGTACTGCCTGTGGGGGATGTGCGTCTGCATCCATGCTGTGCCCATAGCTGACAGTTGTACATCAATACGTGCAACATACCGCATTTGGTGTTCTAACGGGTGCATGTTCAACACGGCTCCGCATTGGTTGGGTCTGTCACACAGTCATTGTTGTACACGGTCTACATGCCAGCCATGGCTTACTATATGTGATTCAATGTAGTTCATTGGGATACCATAATTATACATTAGAGTGGCGTATTCCAGCCATCACATAGCCTTCCTAGATGACACTGTTAGCCAGTCAGTAGTAGGTGTTCCGCCATCTGCACATTAGTCACACAGTACGAGGGCGACTGATACCCATTCTGGGGACAGGGTGCTGACAGCTGTGGATGGGTGTGATGCTGTCGACAACCATGACTGCACCTGATGGTCACGTCTGGATGGGTAACATTCACAACACTCACCTACCTTCACGTAGTACCACATCATCTACAACAATGGACATTCCTGCCAGAACAATATCTTCACATGCTATACTGCCTCTGTGGTGGTGTCACATAACTGTCTCCGGCAGGGCTGTAACAGGCAGGCACGGCATGGGGTCATGTGGGACAATGCTTGCATCTTCCACTGTGCTGCACACAAGCAAGGCACACACACTATTGCACCACTCACATTTCTCGGTGGTGACTGGGACCTGCCTCCATGCTCTGCGCAGCACACCTGCGAGTACGGATTGTACACGGATCGTACCTCCCAGGCACATACCTGGACTGGAACACCCACAGGTGAGGGGATCACACATCACACAGTGTTTTGCACACATCCTGGATAGTTGCCTAACACAATGCATCATAGGTGCTCAATGTGCGGATACCCGTGTTTGTGACCGCTATACACATTGTAACACGCGACAGAGTTGACATTGTACACCACAGGTTACATGCTGTCTGTGTTGTTATACTGTACATTGGGCCTCAGACAGCTAATACTGCCATGTGCTGACAGCAACCCACACTTCCCTGGAATAGACACCCATGTACCTACACATGCTTGAGGCATGCACTCCGCACAGCTGGCTGACACATACACAACACATACCATACCTACACTACCCTTAGCATGCACAATACCCCCATGTGACTGGTGTGTCACACCTGGGGTTATCCCCCCTTTGGTGAATAAACACATATGCTTCACGGCCCTGCTAGCCACACCCTGGCAACACACCCATCGCAGCATACATGGAACATGTGTACTACAACCAGTACTACTGACGTCTGCTGACAGCAGTTGTTAACGGCATGACACCCCGGCAGATGGACAGTGTACATACATATGCTGACACATACCACAGTGCGCTTCCGTAGCATGTACACAATTGTAGAGACCATGCTATTCCACAGAGACGTGGCGGTACTGACCTGTTCACAGACGCCACTGTGGTGGTCATGTTCCATGCACATATGATGTACAACCACATGTGCAGGCTGTTGCACAGTGGTGTATATTCACATGTGGGGTGCATCACTTGTCAGCCATGGTGGGTCCTCGAGGTCCATCACATACTCCAAGGCTAGCTACCTGAACATGACTGCTGCACATTGCGGTGTGGGGCCTCAGGCATTGTGGTGGTATGTCTGTATTGTTTGGCTACATCCACATTCGATGTCATATACAATAGTCACCCAGGCATTGCAGACCGAGCTAATGTTGGCAACGTGCCAGGCGATGGCGTACTTACCAACAATACACACTCTCACTCACTACAGGGTCGCAATCCATACATGGACATAATAGTGTTCCTGTGGACACATACATGGTACTGACATGCACACATTATGTCCTGGGACGCTGGCCCGATGTCACCTTCTGATGTCCCTGGCTGTTATGTCCCACCAACCTGTTTGGTATATGTCTCCGCACCAGCCCGCTATATTCACTGCTAGCCTGTTGTCGGACATTGTGTACCCTGACCGCGCTGACAGCGGCATCTCGCACTACCCATGGGTGGCACTGTGTTGCACGTGTGGGACTGCAGTCATACACCCATGACTGGACCATTCTGAATGGCAATGGGGCACATCCTCACGAACGTGATTCCCACACACATTGATGGCCTCCAGGCCTTTCCTAGCACCCATGTTGGGCTTGTGTATGCCACAGCACGCCACATACACATGCTGGCCACCTGTCATACTGTTGCATGGGCGGTTGGGGTGGTACAGAGGCCAACACATCAGACGTTGTCCTCACATTGCCCTTCAGCACCATTCCACGTTCTGGTATTGGCAGCGTACATCCACCTGCACATCATACCCTGTGTCTCAGGATGTTATGCTATATGGCTCGTGGACAGGACACACAGTGGTGCGAGCATATCATAGTACCTACTACATGTCAGGTACATATGGCATTACACAGTCCTCAGTCATGGGGCCCCTCATGTTCACTATTTGCTTACATACACAACATGCTGTCACAGAGTACTGTCCATGCCTAGATATCCCACGCCTACATACCTGGCACCATTATTGCTCCACCAGCTCATACCGATACCGACCATATGGGTGTCAGTGTGGCGGATACATCATATGAGTATCATGGCATCAGGATGCATGACACATGGTGCATGCACATCACCTTTGCGTAACAACATTCACCCACTGACTATCACATGGATACTGGCCCCGTACATACATATCACATTGTACATGGTTGCTGTACACACATATGCCCCACACAGTCCTGTGGTTACCGTATTCCACTGTGGCATGGATACCCTTCTGCAGGGCCACACCTAGCTGTACTGTGTGTGATGCTGGTACATAGGTAGCCATTGTACCTGTGACATACACACATGTACACACAGTCAAGGGTACAATACCACATTTATGGTGTACCTTCCACAACAGCTACAACTTTACATGGCACAGCATTGTCATGCCACGATGTGTACCAGGCTCGGATGGTTTACATATGCGGCTGACATATGGACAACACATCTGTACACATCTGCATACCACATATGCAGGGGTGTCTTCTGCTCTGACACGGCCCATGTCCTCCACATTACTGATGCATATACTCCTCATACATGACATTTGCGGTGGGCAGTGTGAACGGACCGCTCATGGATATGTGCACACATGCCACACTGCATGGGCTGGGCTTCTGTATTACTTCCGCAGACACAACGCACACCATGCTGTGGAACATAGGTCCTGTGCACATCCCACTGGGACACACAGTAGCACTGTTCATGTGATACCTCCCTTGCTGTTTGGGTGACACGTAGTCCTGGTACCACCACAGCAGCGGTACTGTGTAGACGTGCAGTTGACACCCGCCTCTGCTGTTTACAGGACACTACCATGGGGAGGTGACACTACTGTGTACACTGCACATGTGTTTACACATGGACCCGCCAGACTGCATTGTTGCCCATGGTGCACCTGCTACAGATCCTTTGGGCATGGTTACTTGGTGTCCCTTCCATTTTGGCTAGCTATCATGCTACTACTCTGTCCCATACCTACAGACCATATGTATCCTGTTATTGTACATACCAATAGGCGATACCTCTGTTATGCATGATATGCCTGTGATACTGTGTATATTATCTGTCATATCTACCCTGACAGCTTTACATTACACATAGTTGACATAGTATCCCCTAATGCAGGGCATACTTGCACGTGGGCCGCACCTTACGTATGACATCAATGGTATATGCCCATACACATGCATGCTGTGACAGTTTACATACATGTCCTATCCCCTGCTATGGCACTTCCTTGTTGGACATCCACTGCCAGCAACGGCGTGTGGTCTGGCATTGTTCTCTCTAATGCCCCCCTGTGGCAGCCCTTGTGGTGTCTCGGCTGTGTACATGGTGTCCCACTGCTGTGCACACGGTGTCCACAGGCATTGGTATGCTCAGCAGGATAGCACTACATAACCACCTTTCACCACTTTCTGCATACGGACAAGTGTCATTACTTACAACCACCATTCCCATACAGTACAGCTTCGTCATACACATCATGCGTTACACAACCGTACATATCGTGTGTTCTACATACCTTGTCGGTGTTTCGTTCCGTGTATCGGTTTTCCTTTTTCTTTCGCTTTCGGTTGTACACTGCTGGTTCGGTATGAGCATACGGTTTGAATATCCTGAGAATCATCCTTATATCCGTCGATACCTGCAACATGTGAGTTCATCCCACCAATTGCTGTTCCTCAGTGAGTAATTATGTGCATATCACCTGTGCATCTACTCCATTTGGAAATTACGCATCGATACTGGGGTATAATTGGATTCCTCACCTGGGCGTTGGCTATTTGCCCTACCTTCATGGAGATGGTCTGTATTGTGTTATGTTATGTGTAACTGCAACCGCTATGCGTGGCGACAGGTATATTTCGAAGTAATGTTACCCGTGGATTGTGTGTGTAGGGTATAGTATTTGGTTCGACATGTGGGTGTCCCTGTCCTGATGACGTTTGTTAATGGAGTATTGCATTCATATGTGTAACATGGCTGTTGTATTCCTTTAAACAACGCATGCAAGTATGCATCCGCCTTTGCTTGTGTTTCCCATGCGAGATGTTGCGGTTATGCAGATGTCATTGACTGCCTGTATGTTTGTGCTGCTATTACGGTTTGTATTCCTTTAATATCTACGGTGGGGGATATCGGTGGTTGTACGTGACGGTTACGGGTTGTGGGCCTTGCATCTCTACATACACAGTATAGTTGTCTGTGTGCTCCATCCCTACCTGGAGAGTTGACAGTTAATAGTATTTTGTTATGGGAGTGTAATTTGGGCTGTTGTTGATTGGTTCCAATATCGTCTGCAGGTGGCCTTGTTGCATGTATACCCCCGTACCCTCTGTGGTATATCAGCAGCTATATGTACGTGAGTGGTTACGTGCATATCACCTGTGCATCTCCCCATTTGGTAATTACGTGTCGATACTGGGTTTAATTGGATTCTCCGCCTGGGCGTTAGATATTCGCCCTATCTTCGTGGGGATGGTCTGTATTGTCTTATGTTATGTGTGACTGCATCTGCTATTCATGGGGACAAGTATATTCTGCATTCATGTCACCCATGGATTGTGTGTGACAGGTGTAGTATTTGTTTCAACAAGTGGGTGTACCTGTCCTTCCGACGTATGATGACGGAGTATTGCATTCAAAACTGTAACATGGCTATTGTTTGCATGTCTACAACACATGCAATTATGCGGCCACCTTTAATTGTGTACCCCATGCGATATGTTGTAGTTATGCAGATGTCATTGACCGACTGTATGTTTGTGCTGCTGTTATGGTTTGTATTCCTTTATTATGTACAGTGGGGGATGTCGGTGGTTGTAAGTCATGGATACGGTTTGTGGGTCTTGCATCTCTACATAACCAGTATAGTTGTCTGTGTGCTCCGTCCCTACTTGGAGAGTTGACAGTTAATTGTCTGTTGGTATGGGATTGTAGGTTGTGATGTTGTCATGTGGTGTCGGTATCACCTGCGGGTGTGCTTGATGCATGTATTCCTCCATCACATCTGTGGTATATCAGCGGTTGTGTGTACGTGACAACTATCCCTTGTCATTCTGTCCCAGATATTTACAGTCATTGTGGTCCTGTTGTTGGGATGGCCTGTTTGCCAGTGGTTGCCACCTATTCAGATGGGGATTGATTGTTTGACACTTGTAGAACACACAGCGGTGTTTACGGGCCGACACGTGGCCACGGTCAGTACTGGGGTAGCACATACGTATTTCCGCGGTACATACCTATTGCTGTGTGACTTTGCCGACGTATCTTTTTGCAATTAACATATCGGTGTCATACATACGGGCATGAGTATTACATACGTCCTTTCCATTTCCTATGGGGTATATTCCTGTGCTACCATCTGGGACATTGTCACTTTGTATCGTTCAACACGCCTAGCCAGGGTGGGGCTCTCACTACTACTTTGGGACTACTGGTGTACATATGCCTGTGGCTAGTGTACCGTATGCCTACACATATTATTTCACTCTGCCTCTAACGTGGCACCAACATGCATATGTTATGGAGACACACACATTACACTCACACAGCAACGCACACGGCACCCTCACCGCACACGTACATATACTACGGCACTCACGGGGACGGTTGCACTCAGTACCTGCGTGGGCCACGACACCAGCGGCGGTGTCTACCTCTCCCTTCATATGATCATACTATTACCCGCGCATGTACTGTTACAGTACTGTGGTCTGGCGATCTTTCCGCCTCGCGGTTATGCATTTCGGTATGTTGCCCGTTCCATGGTTGGCGGTACCCTCTTATGTTGAACCTCCCGGATGCTCAGGTTGTCGTTTCACTATGTATACTATGTACAGATATCGCGTGTTACATCTCAGTCACCTTACATCCCTCTGATTCCCTGTCTTAACTGTAGTACTTATATGTATATGTGTACATATATTTCTATATATGTCATTATATCTATCTACATATATGTATATACACATATATATATGTTTATATGTATACACCTTGCGTGACGTGGCAGCATACAGCAACGCCGTATGCTGTAGGACCCGCGTACTGTTCGGGTGTTGGCGTTACATGCTCCACTGGCTGTTGGGTGTACAGTGTTTGGGGCTGCCTATGTTGGAGTCACACATGAGGCCACCCATACGGTACACTTTACAGGTGGTCATGTTTGTGTGCCGTCCATTTCACTGTGTGTGCAGGTAGGGAGGTGTCAGTCCATGGGGCCTACACTGTCAGAGTATGTGCTATACGTTCCCTCTTTGCCAGGGCATAGGCATATTGGGTACGCCTCCGTCTGCCTACTGGGGCTGGCACAGTGTGTTCCTGGTCCAGAACCCTCTGTGCCTGGACTGGCCTTGGCAGTTGTGGTTGGCTTTGTGGCCCTTCACCGTTATGTCCCTGCAGCAGCTGCTTCCGCAGGATCATATTATGTAGCATGGCACATACTATGAATATGTGGGCACATGTGCCTGGAGAGTACTGCAGGGCTCCACCAGATGTATCCAGGCAACGGAACCGTGATTTCAGCATCCCGAACACACGCTCTATGATTATTCTGGTTTGTGCGTGTGCCTCATTATGGCGTTCTTGCATGTGTGTGTGTGCATTTCTGATGGGAGTCATCATCCACGGCTCCAGTGCATAGCCAGCATCCCCCACAAGGTGGCCTTGTGGGATGTCCCCCCTGGGGAATACCTGGTACAGCTGTGAGGCATGCCAGATATGGGAGTCGTGGTAGCTTCCGGGGCTGCCAGCACACACATCCATGATAATGCCCAGAGCATTGCACTCGACCTGGCAATTGATGGAGGGGAATCCCTTGCGGTTTATGTAGCATCTACCCTGCTCCCCAGGTGGTGACTTGATTTGTATGTGCGTACAGTCTTTCGCACCCAGTACCTCTGGGTATTGTGCCACACGGTGGAAGTGGCGCATATTGCTAGCCAAATCCTCCTGAGATCTGGGGAAGTATATATGCTCATTGGCATGTGGTAACATGGCATCCAGAAACTGGTGTAGTACCCTAGATGCTGATGCCTGTGAGATGCCCATTATATCCCCAGTTGGCCTTTGAAAGGTACCTGTGGCCAGTATTCACAAGCTTACACATACCTTTGTGTCCACTGGGATGGGTTCCCCTCTGTTGTTTCTTGTTCTCAGGCGTGGCCGGCACAGCTCCACTATTTGCTGTAACGTGTCCCTATCCACCCTGTAACGCTCTACTATCTCCAGGTCTTGTAGTCCCTGGTAGGTTACCCTTGGTCTGAACACTCTCCTTCTCCTCCAAGGCCTACGGCGGTTGTCGGCACCCTCCTCCACAACACCGTCTGTCTCTAACACATGCTGATGGATCACAGCCACGGCAGCACCCAACATGTACATTTTAAAAGTTCCCCATGTGTTTACACCTATGGTGCGGCGTTTGGGAATACACGGCTGTGTGTTGTGTGCATTCACACTTTATACTATTGTGCTGTGCACCCGGTGATGTCATAGGGTGTGTCTGTACGACCGTATCTGGGGGTTATCTTCCGTGTTTTACTGTTGGCACTACAACACTGTTGCCTTTGGTGTTGCATTACTCTTGCCTGCCATGGATTACCTTTCGACCTTCCCTTACTATTTCTGCACGTTGCACCTACTATTTCCTGGCATGCATCCTGCAGAGCACTGTCATGTGTAGTTTCTGGGACATGGCATATCGTGTGTTTTGTGTGCCGCCGCCGTTGTGCTGCCTGTCTGCTTTGCTCTGCTGTGTCAGGTCTTCATTCTTTGCAATCTGCTACCTCCCCTACTTTGTTTGCATTCATATGCCTCCCCTATCCCGTTTTGCAGGTTTCTGCATGCAGAGTTGCCAGCTGCCGCCGATTGGCCTTCGTGGGTTGATTAGTGTTGATTGCTCATTATTACTCCTATTACACTTCTTCCGCATTTCCTCATATTCTTAACATCACCTTCCTGTTTCCGATGTTGTTTGCGGGGCGGGCGTCACATGACTGGGTTAAGGGAACATAGTCATCCTCGTGCACATGCACCTCTGCTCGCATTGTATGCTATCAGCTCAACTATTGACCCACACCCCGGTCTTGCAGCTGTGATGTGCGATGTACAGCCCAGGTTTGCTGAGCTCCAATGTGCTTCCTCCTACGGTGGCACACCCCTCTGCAGATGACATGTATTCCCTCTGAGCAACTCCTCAGTGTAATACCGCTGCGCCGTTTGGTACAGCCTTACGCCGGCGGGGGTTTTGCGATTCAGTGTTATCTGCCTCATTTGCATGGCATTAACTACTAATTCATAGTTACCATGCCGAACACTGCCGCGAGTCCTTGGCAACCCTTGCACCATGGTTGTGGCTTTCCATGCATACCATGGTGTATTATGGCTGTGATGCTGCTGTGTATTACGCTGCTGTTTTATAACATTGTCATATTATTTCATTGTTTTGCACCTTCCGCAAACATGTCCTGGGGTTCTGCTGTGAGTTGCTGTGGACATACCATTTATGTTATTTTTTACATGTTGTGCATGTTTTCTTTTGACATTCTCTGTGTATTTCGCCATTGGCATATGGTAACAGTGTGATACCTGAGGCTGACACTCTTCCGTTACTCCTATGTTATGTTTGGGAAAATGTAAACCTTTTTTTTGGTTTACATTGCTGTGGCCTTATGCTACACCTGCGCCACTTCATGGATCGCTATATGCCTTCATTTGCATAGTGCAACACCGCACATGGGGTGTTTAGCATACCTACGCCAGGGGCGGCACAGATCCGGTGCACGCCGGTAGTGCACGTGGAAATGGATCGTACCTGAATCGCTCGGCGGCCATATTTGGCGTTGTGACACCTATGCTATGCGTGCGCCTGGCGCAAGGTTCATGAATCCTGGGGAAAGACTTTAATAGTGTGACTTAGACAAAAACATAAACATGAAAATAATCGGATTAAGCGCTTTCACCTCCTTCCGGAGACCTCATCAGAATCACCAATAACATGTTCACCATTTCTTTTATATAATAACAGTTGAAATTTCATTGGCTGGCCATTAACATATCAATTATTCGATTGTTTAATGAACGAAATACAAGATTTAAGGCAGCATGCCAGTGGTGAAATAGGATCAATTTTTTGTTTTACTTCTATAAACATGTATGGTTACAATACTTGAAGGACAATGACATTTCATACTTTTAAAACTTCCTAAATGACCCTTGTGTAATAGTATATAAATACATAAATACATAAAAAAACACACAAAAAACACACAAAAGTACATAAAATACGTATTAAAACTGATGTTAAGTAAATAATTACATAAATAAGTAAATAAATAAATACTTGTCTATTCCCCTACCTATAAAAATGTGTATTTTATATTGTTGTGTTATTATAGTGTTTATATATTATATAAAAATATATGTATATGTAAAATTATATAAATATATATGTATAAAAATATATATAAAAAACATATATGTATAAATTTTTATACAATATATATATATATATATATATATATATATATATATATGTATAAAAAATCCTCAATGTATATAACTGTGTCTATATTGTAACATGTCCTTGTCATGACACTAAATTGTAACATATCCTTATCTTGACACTAAATATTATACTCTAGGGGCTGTGGGCAATAAATTAACTGCTTTTAACATTGCGTCTTTTGGGGTCACAGAAAGTACTTTTAAAGCTGGAGTAATGGAAATGTGGTCATTCATGCCCTTTCCACTACAGGCATCCAGTCTCAATTGCCGTATCATTTCCCTAAACTCCAACTTTGTCTCCCAATCTCCACCTCTTTCTGATTGCTCTACTTCTTCAAGAACCCAAAACTTAAAATCAGCCTCTTTACATGTTAGAATGTGTCTATAAAGAGCATTATTTTCATTTTTCCTATTCATATCTCTAATATGCTCATAAATTCTCTTCCTAAAATGCCGTTCAGTTTTGCCTATATAATAACCCCAACATATTTCACAATATGCTAAATAAACCACTCCTTTTGAGTAACAACTATTATACTTCTTAGCTTTTAGTGTCATTTTTAAACTGAGAATTCTCACTTCTTTTTCTCCTGCTATGAAGGGACATTGTGAACATCTTCCACATTTGAAAGTGCCCATTTTCAAAACTGTTCCCCCTAACTGTGTTTTATTTTCCTTCTCTATAATATTTTTAACATTTTTGTTTCTTCTATAACTATATCTTAAATCATTTCCCAAGTTTCATTAATACATTTCCTGAACCAAGCAATACCTTTGTAATATGTTAATGTTAAATATGGTAAAGACCTGACCCTGCTTTCATTGTTGAACCTGTCTTCACTCTCAACCACACTTGTACTATTTTCATTATTTGTGTTACTCAATAGCAGGGTATATATAGTTCCCCATCTCTCTATAACATATTCCTTGATAGATTTAGTCACTTCAACTGGGTAGCCTCTTTGGTGAAACATCCTTTGTACATTTTCTATTTCACTTAAAAAATCAATCTTATCCGATGCCATTCTGGCTATCCGTATCATTTGCCCTTTGACAATGTTCTTCTTTAGTTGATATGGGTGGTCACTCTCATAATGCAAATATGCATTAGAGTGGTGTTCTTTTCTATGTATTTTGGACTTATAAGTCTTCTCTTTATAATCCTTTCTTAAGTTAATGTCCAGATAATGTATTTCATCTGTACCAATTTCATGAGTAAATTGTAAAAGTGTGGTACTGTGATTAATGAAATACATAAATTCATCTATTTTTTCCTCAGAACCTTCCCATAAAATAAAAATATCGTCCAAGAAGCGATAATAACTTTTAATATATTTATAAAATTCAGATCTAAATAAATACTGTTTTTCCAAGTATAGCATAATAATGTTAGCATATATAGGCGCACATGCAGACCCCATTGCAACCCTATCCTTCTGGTGGTAGTAATCTCCCTGAAAAAATATGTAATTGTTCTTTAGTACTAATTCCATATTTTCCAGTACTAGTTTAAATTCATCAGCTGTCAGAATGTTCATTTCCACTAACATTTTCTCAAACCATATTAAACCCTCAGTGTGAGGAATAACAGAAAATAAGTCTTTCACGTCTATTGTTATAAACCTAATTTCGTCTCCAAATGGATCTGTTCCTATTTTCTTCAAAAATCCCATGAGTCAATTAAAATATGCAGATATTTTGTGTGAAATCTCTTCAGTTTTGTGTCTACATATATTGCCAAAGGTTGTGTTTTTGACCCTTGAGAAGACACAATAGGTCTCATCAGTGGATTAACAGTGGACTTGTGTATTTTTGGTATACCAAATATAGCTGGAATAACTGGTGTGTCTACTCTCAAAAAATTGTACAAGTTTATGTCAATTGAACCCTGTAATAGGTTATCCTCCAGTATGAAATCTATTTTGCTGTATGAAATATTGATTTCATTCCTAGAGACCAATGCATAACAATTGTCTTTATTCAAAATTCCAAGCATTCTATTTGTATAGTCCCATTGATCCATAAGTACAACCCCACCACCTTTATCAGGTTTCATTACCCTGATTTTACTATTTCCACTCAATTCATTGAGCAATTCAATTTCTTCCTTAGTCAAATTACTTGTCTGTTTTTTATTGTCTTGTTTGTATTCATTCCTAATTCTCCTTAAAACACAGTTCTCAAAATTCATGATGTCATGATGAGGGGGGGGGGTTGTACAAGCATCGTCTTTTCAACACATTATCATTTCCTTTTAATTCTTCATTTCTAAACATATGTATAAAATTTAATTTTCTAGTAAAAATCTTTATATCCAATAAAATATTTTCTATATTGGGTTTCCTTGTGGGAACAAAGGTAAACCCCTTAATAAATAGTTTAAAATAAATTTCATTAATGTTAATATCTGTGTAATTAAATATATTAAAATTGTTTGAGGTATGAATAACTGTTCCTTGTTTATCAAATTCAAAAGTCTGTCCTTCATTATTGTTTCTTAACCATATATTGTCAGTTTCCACCTCTACTACCTGTATGTTCTCCTCCCATACTGGTTGTACTGGTAATTGCCCGTTACCTGGGCATAAGAGGGTTGTTGGGCTCGATTCCGTAACCTCTCAGACCTTCTTGGTCCTTCCCCTTCTAAAGGGACCCTCTCAGAGGTTACGGAATCGAGCCCAGCAACCCTCTTATGCCCAGGTAACGGGCAATTACCAGTACAACCAGTATGGGAGGAGAACATAGAGGTAGTAGAGGTGGAAACTGACAATATATGGTTAGGAAACAATAATGAAGGACAGACTTTTGAATTTGATAAACAAGGAACAGTTATTCATACCTCAAACAATTTTAATATATTTAATTACACAGATATTAACATTAATGAAATTTATTTTAAACTATTTATTAAGGGGTTTACCTTTGTTCCCACAAGGAAACCCAATATAGAAAATATTTTATTGGATATAAAGATTTTTACTAGAAAATTAAATTTTATACATATGTTTAGAAATGAAGAATTAAAAGGAAATGATAATGTGTTGAAAAAACGAAGCTTGTACAACCCCCCCCCTTCATCATGACATCATGAATTTTGAGAACTGTGTTTTAAGGAGAATTAGGAATGAATACAAACAAGACAATAAAAAACAGACAAGTAATTTGACTAAGGAAGAAATTGAATTGCTCAATGAATTGAGTGGAAATAGTAAAATCAGGGTAATGAAACCTGATAAAGGTGGTGGGGTTGTACTTATGGATCAATGGGACTATACAAATAGAATGCTTGGAATTTTGAATAAAGACAATTGTTATGCATTGGTCTCTAGGAATGAAATCAATATTTCATACAGCAAAATAGATTTCATACTGGAGGATAACCTATTACAGGGTTCAATTGACATGGAGGTACAATTTTTTGAGAGTACACAAACCAGTTATTCAGCTATATTTGGTATACCAAAAATACACAAGTCCACTGTTAATCCACCGATGAAACCTATTGTGTCTTCCCAAGGGTCAAAAACACAGCCTTTGGCAATATATGTAGACACAAAACTGAAGAGATTTCACACAAAATATCTACATATTTTAATTGACTCGTGGGATTTTTTGAAGAAAATAGGAACAGATCCATATGGATACGAAATTAAGTTTATAACAATAGATGTGAAAGACTTATTTTCTGTTATTCCTCACACTGAGGGTTTAATATGGTTTGAGAAAATGTTAGTGGAAATGAACATTCTGACAGCTGATGAATTTAAACTAGCACTGGAAAATATGGAATTAGTACTAAAGAACAATTACATATTTTTTCAGGGAGATTACTACCGGGTTGCAATGGGGCCTGCATGTGCGCCTATATATGTTAACATTATTATACTACACTGGGAAAAACAGTATTTATTTTGATCTGAATTTTATAAATATATTTCAAAGTTATTATCGCTTCTTGGACAATATTTTTATTTTATGGGAAGGTTCTGAGGAAAAAATAGATGAATTTATGTATTTCATTAATCACAGTACCACACTTTTACAATTTACTCATGAAATTGGTACAGATGAAATACATTATTTGGACATTAACTTAAGAAAGGATTATAAAGAGAAGACTTATAAGTCCAAAATAGATAGAAAAGAACATCACTCTACACACAGTGCAGACTGGATTAGTTGTTGACCGCAACTGAGCCGAAAATATAAGTATCTTGATTTTTTTTGATTATTTTTACAGATTACTGTTTTTTAAAATTTAATATATATATAGCACTTTGTCTATTCTGTATCTTTACAAATCCTTATCTGTTTAAAAACTTTCATTTGTGTCTCTAGTGCTTGCTGTATCTTTACAAATCCTTATCTGTTTAAAAACTTTCATTTGTGTCTCTAGTGCTTGCTGTATCTTTACAAATCCTTATCTGTTTAAAAACTTTCATTTGTGTCTCTAGTGCTTGCTGTCTGTAGGCTATTGTTTTAACTGAAGCCTTTCCTCTGTGTAATTATCTTTTGGCTAGTGGGGGCTGGTTCTTTTGTGTTCTTGTAAAAAAAAAAAAAAGCTGTTCTTCTGGTATTTAAGCCCTAACTTTGATAGGGTTTCTGTCTTTACACACAGTGCAGACTGGATTAGTTGTTGACCGCAACTGAGCCGAAAATATAAGTATCTTGATTTTTTTTGATTATTTTTACAGATTACTGTTTTTAAAATTTAATATATATATATATATATATATATATATATATATATATATATATATAGCACTCTGTCTATTCTGTATCTTTACAAATCCTTATCTGTTTAAAAACTTTCATTTGTGTCTCTAGTGCTTGCTGTATCTTTACAAATCCTTATCTGTTTAAAAACTTTAATTTGTGTCTCTAGTGCTTGCTGTCTGTAGGCTATTTTGTCCACACCCTCCCTCCCTGTTGGTGTCTTGCTCTTATATTTGGTGGCTTTGCAGTTGTCCACCCCCTACTGTGACACTCCTCCCAGTCTAGTCTCATTAGCTCATTCTGCCTAATACAGAGAGAACATTTGATAAGGCCTTCTGTTCCTCCTTTTTCCCTTTCAAAAAGTAAAACAAAACTTTTTTTTTTTTCGCCTGAACCTCCTTGTGTTCTGACTGTGCTTCTCAAACATTTTGGAAATATACACTATATTTCAGAGCATTTATTATAACTGTAATAGCCTTAATATTGCTACAACTCAAGTGCTCTAGGTTGCACTGCATCTGAAGTGTCTGTGTGTTTTAGCTGCTTTCCTGTATATATAGACTTTTCTGTTTCTTTTACTAAATAAGCTCTGTAAAGTTGTTTTATTGCATTCCTGCCTGTACTTCTGAGTTTTTTTTTTTTTGCACTTTTAAAGTTTGTTTTTGCTTAGTTTAATTGGCAGGCTACACACTCAAGTGCGCTAGCCGAATTAAAGCATTTACTGTGTTTCTGTACCTAATTTCTGCTACTTTGTAAAAAAAAAAAAAATCCTTGTTTCCCACCTTTACAGAACTAGAATAGTCCAGTCTTCAGGTATTGCTGATCTCTGGGCTGTGTCATAGTTCCTGTGTTGCCCATATCCTTATTTGGATAGGAGGAAGCTTCTTTGTTTACCAGTGAGAGTGGGGAGCTCTGAGCAGCCTATCTGTCCCTTGAGGAGTGGTTCCAGCCCAGTGACCTGTAGCTTATGGGCTGTTTTGGGCCATTTCCTATCTCTTTCTAACCCCCTGCTTTAAAGCCAGCTTTAGCGCGCTTTTGTGCTTGTAATTTAAAGTTTGTCCTGTTTTTTGCATTTACCTGTTGAGGCTACACACTCAAGTGTGCTAGCCTGTGTTACATATTTACTGCATTTTCCTGCTATTTGTTGAAAAAAAGAAAAACAAAAAAAATTATCCTTGTTTCCTGACCTAGAGTAGTTCAAATACAGGCTTTGCTGTATTCTGGACTTTTGGAAAGTTCCTGTGTTGCCCATTTCCTTTCTTGGATGGAGGGAGGTTTCTTTGTTCATCAGTGGCAGTGGGGAACTTAGAGTAGCCTATCTATCCCTGGAGGAGTGTTTCCAGCACAAGAATCTGGTAGTCTATTGGCCGTTTTGGGCCAATTTCTAGCTCTTTCAAGTCCCCCTGTATAAAACCCACTTTGGCAAGGTTTTTGCGCTTGTTACTACTCAGCCAAGCTCCTTTTAGTCCGGCAGAGTGGTGCTAGCAGCAGAGAGGCCAAAAGAGCGACTGCTAACCTGATAAAAGTGTTTTTTTCCTGCTACTATCTGGGCGACTGTCCGATCTAGCTAAACTGCAAGTATTTCTGCTTCTTGAACTGTTTTAAACTGTTTAAAGTTGTTTTTGCACCTGCACTTTTAAAGTTTGTCCTGTTTGTTGCATTTACCTGTTGAGGCTACACACTCAAGTGCACTAGCCTGTGTTAAATATTTATTGCATTTTCCTGCTGTTTGTTGCAAAAAAAAACAAAAAAATATATAAATTATCCTTGTTTCCCATCTTTCCTAACCTAGAGTAGTCCAAATACAGGCTTTGCTGTATTCTGGACTTTTGGAAAGTTCCTGTGTTGCCATTTCCTTTCTTGGATTAAGGGAGGCTTCTTTGTTCACCAGTGGCAGTGGGGAGCTTAGAGCAGCCTATCTATCCCTGGAGGAGTGTTCCCAGCACAAGAATCTGGTAGTCTATTGGCCATTTTGGGCCAATTTCTAGCTCTTTCAAATCCCCCTGTATAAAACCCGATTTGGCGAGTTTTTTGCACTTGTTACTACTCAGCCAAGCTCCTCATGGTCCTGCAGAGTGATGCTAGCAGCAGAGAGGCTAAAAGAGTGACTGCTAACCTGATAAAAGTGTTTTTTTCCTGCTACTACCTGGGCGACTGTCCGATCTAGCTAAGCTGCAAATATTTCTGCTTCTTGAACTGTTTTAAACTGTCTAAAGTTGTTTTTGCACCTGCACTTTTAAAGTTTGTCCTTTTGTTGCATTTACTTGTTGAGGCTACACACTCAAGTGCGCTAGCCTGTGTTACATATTTATTGCATTTTCCTGCTGTTTGTTGCAAAAAAGAAAAAAAAAAGTTATCCTTGTTTCCCATCTTTCCTGACCTAGAGTAGTCCAAATACAGGCTTTGCTGTATTCTGGACTTTTGGAAAGTTCCTGTGTTGCCATTTCCTTTCTTGGATAGAGGGAGACTTCTTTGTTCACCAGTGGCAGTGGGTAGCTTGGAGCAGCCTATCTGTCCCTGGAGGAGTGTTCCCAGAGCAGGAATCTGGTAGTCTGTTGGCCGTTTTGGGCCAATTTCTAGCTCTTTCAAGTCCGCCTGTATAAAACCCGCTGTAGCGCGGCTTTGCATGGTTTTGTGCATAGCACGGCATCGAGCAGTGCCGCTTAATTGGGTTTGAGCCATTCTCGGCTCCACAAAGTCTGCTCTTCACTTTTTCCCTTGGAACTGATCTAGTTCTCATAATAAACACCCTATTCCTATGCTAAAGCCTAGCACTTTTTCAATTATAAAGGAATTCCCAATACTATTCTAGCATGTCCAAAGGTCAGTTGTCAATCTCCTCTCCGGTCCAGCTGGTTAACCTGAGAATCTTGAGGCAATGTTACAACTGCCTCATGTACACAGACAACCCTCTCCTCCTCCCAACAAATTCCAACACATGTGAGTGATGCAACCATCTAGCCAAACTGGAGGCTAAGCTCTCTCAACTCAGTACTGGCGTAACCAGTCAGGAGGAGAAGGAAACCACACTCACTACAATTCCAGTCTCACATAGACCTACCATGACAGCAAACCAAACACATAAACACACAAAAACATACTCGAAGGCTCTAAATAAAAATCTGCCTAAGCAGCAGAGACCTCCAAAGCAGACACCCAAGCAACCGCTACCCCAAAACAAAACACGTGCAACACATAGCTCACAAAGCCAGTGTGCCGAACAGTCACAGCCCTTAAGGCTAAACAACACACCTGATACACTTGTAATAGGTGACTCAATCATCAGGCACACTGACGTCCCACTCACCAGGCTGAACAAGGAGAAGGTCATGGTGAGCTGCCTGTCAGGCGCTAGGATCCGCCACATAACACAAGCACTCAGGTCACTCCAAGGCAAGTACAAATATGACTCAGTCATTGTCCATGCTGGTGTGAATGAACTTAGATGTACCTCCCTGGACTACATGAAAAGAGACATAGAGGAGCTCTCTGAGCATGTAGCCCAGGCCAGTATGACCCTGACCTTGAGTAGCATCTTACCCTCACCAAGAATGATGCCACAATATGAAGACAAGATGATCAATTTCAACAATTGGCTTAAGTATTGGTGTCATTCAAAGGGGTTCCAATGCCTGTCAGCTTGGGATGATATGCATGACAAGCCACGAAGCTTTGCTAGGGACGGCTTGCACCTGTCACCCCTGGGCTTTCAGATATTGGCAAAGGCTCTTGCTACCCCCTTAGTTCCTTTTTTAGGCAAGGCTCAAAAGACAAACCCACCTCCATAGGTATTACAAGGGATAAGAAACTAAGAGTAATGCTACTCAACGCCAGAAGTCTAAACCTCAAGATACACGCACTCGAAACTCTCCTTAGCATGGAGAACATCGATATCTGTGCAGTAACAGAAACCTGGTTCAGGGCTCCCGAGAGCACCCAGCACTACCAGGTTATACCTCATACCATGCTTTTCGGCCCTAAAACTTGGACCGAACCACAAAAGGAGGGGGAGTATCAATATTCGTCAAAGATACCCACACCTCCAGGTTGGTGGCACAGCACGAAGCATCAGAGACTATCCATGTGCAACTAACAGTGGGTAAAACTGCCTTCCAGTTTATAGCCTGCTACAGACTACCCTCCCAAACCCAGGAACCCCACTCTGCCTTCCTGAGAACACTGGAAAATATGAAGGTCTCTCCAAACACCATTATATTGGGTGACTTCAACTACCCAACCATAGACTGGGAGCATTACTCTAGCTCCAACACCCTAGCCCAAAGGTTCCTAGGATTTATAATTTCAAATGCTATGGAACAACTTGTTACCACTCCCACAAGAGGGGAAAACATACTGGACCTGATCATCACCAACATGGGGACTCTATGCTCCAGACCAGAAGTGTATCCCTCACTGGTAAGATCAGACCATAAACTAATCTCACTGGATATTCACATCCCGACCCCACCCCATGCCCAGAAAACCACAGTGAAAAACTTCTCTAAAGCAAATTTCACACTCCTCAAAACCGAGGTGGAATCCTTCAAAGCCCCCGGGCCTGTGGATAATACGGCCCAGACCACAAAATCCTTTATAAACGCATTCTATGAGCACCTTCAGGAATGCATGGATCATGCAATCCCAAATAAAACCAAGACCCACTCCTCCAAAGGCAGACGTCCTGTCTGGTGGACCCCAGCCATAAGCAAACTATACAACAGAATGAGGAAGCTACTACATGACAGAGCAAAATCCCAAAAAGGGAAGGCATTTCTGATCAGTATTAGCAAAAAACTACGGGCACTCATAAAATCGTTTAAGGCCAGCTTCGAGAGAAAAATTGCACAGGACACTAAGGATAATCACAAGGCTTTCTTTAGTTATGTTAGGAACCTGAGTGGGAATTCCCAGATATGCTCAGAATTAGTCCAAAATGACAAAAAATACACCAAACCCACAGACATTGCCAACATCCTAGCTGACAGGTTCAGTGCAAACTTCTCCCCCCCCACCAAAAGGGCTAATATCTGTCCCAGCAGAGTGCTGCCCCCCTGACATCTCAGATGCTCAGGTAAGAGCTGCCCTCTCCAAAGCAAGAAACACAGCATCAATTGGACCAGACGGTGTCCCAGGCTGCGTCCTACATGAACTCCAAGAAGAGCTAAACCCAAACCTAAAACTACTGTTCAATCTCAGCCTTACTACAGGATATGTACCCAAAGAGTGGCGTACAGCAACAGTGGTCCCTCTCCACAAAGGTGGTGCCTCAATGGATCCTGGAAACTATCGCCCCATATGTCTCACTAGCTTGGTCTGCAAAGCTATGGAAAGGATCATCATGGACCTTATAAATAAAGATATTGGGGACCTACAGACACTGGATCCTACCCAGTTCGGCTTTGTTAAGGGCAGATCCTGCCTCTTAAACCTGGTCGATTTCTTTGAAACAGTCACCAAGGCCATTGACAAGGGGAAGGTGGTCCACACAGCCTACCTGGACCTCGCAAAAGCCTTCGATACAATACCCCACTCGGGCATTATAGATAAGCTCATCAGCTTAAATATAAACCCCTATGTCACTAGATGGGTTGCAAACTGGCTCAAGGACAGAACCCACATGGTTAGAATAGCTGGAGCCATGTCAGACTCCAAACCAGTTACAAGTGGCATCCCACAAGGCTCAGTCCTGGGACCTTTCTTGTTCGGTATATATTTCTCAGAGGTACAGGCCAACATGAAAGGACTGTGGCTGACCAAGTTTGCAGATGACTGCAAACTGGGCGCCATAATAGACTCTCCAGCCGACACAAGCATCCTCCAAAAGGGCCTCATAGAAACAGACAACTGGTGCCAGAGCCATGGCCTCAAGCTAAACGCCAAAAAGTGTATAGTCATCCCCTTTGGCAAAACAAAGTGCCCACAAATTACCACATAGGTGGTAATCCATTAAGTACAGAAGAAGTAATTAGGGACCTGGGGACCCAAGTTGATAGCAATCTCTCATTTGACAACCACGTGGCCAAAGTGGTTAGAAAAACATTTTATATAGCCCACCTAATCATGAAGGGATTCACATCTAGATCAGGGGAGGTCATCGTGCCTCTTTACTCATCCCTCATCAGGCCCATAATTGAGTACAATGCCCCTTTTGGGATGTACCTTACCAGACACCTGCAGCAACTGGAAAGACCCCAAAAGTACCTCACCAAGAGGATCAAGGGGCTCAAACAGATGCCGTATGCTGCCCGGTTAAAGAAACTCCAGCTCTACTCAGTGGCATACCGCCTGCTCAGAGGCGATCTGTGCCTGACATATAAAGCCATGTCCAACCCAGAATTAATGGACATGCTGCACCTCAGAAAATCCAAATCCCATTGAGCTACATGCTCGAGGGACTTAAACCTCAGCACTGAAATAAATAGGACATGCTGGAGGGACAGATTCATAACCCAGAGGCTCCCTTCACTCTGGAATAAAATCCCAGTCCAGGTTAGGCAGAGTCCCTCATTGACTCTCTTCAAGAGGAATCTTGATGAGTGGATGGGAGATTGTAGGTTTACCCCGGGTATCACTTCTGTGTCACTGTTAGACAGAGGCACAGTATACTAACCTCGAAAAAGGGCATAACAAAATTAATTTAAAATGGGTGGCAAAAGCCATACACACTCTGGCTAGGCTTATAAATGCCCTAGGGCAGATAGCCTAGTATGAACCTATGAACCTATCAACCTATGAACTCTAATGCATATTTGCATTATGAGAGTGACCACCCATATCAACTAAAGAAGAACATTGCCAAAGGGCAAATAATACAGATAGCCAGAATGACATCGGATAAGATTGATTTTTTTAAGTGAAATAGAAAATGTACAAAGGATGTTTCACCAAAGAGGCTGCCCAGTTGAAGTGACTAAACCTATCAAGGAATATGTTATAGAGAGATGGGCAACTATATATACCCTGCTACTGAGTAACTCAAATAATGAAAATAGTACAAGTGTGGGGTAGAGTGAAGACAAGTTGAACAATTAAAGCAGGGTCAGGTCTTTACCATATTTAACATTAACATATTACAAAAGTATTGGTTGGTTGAGGAAATGTATCAGTTAAACCTGGGAAATGATTTAAGATATAGTTATAGAAGAAACAAAAATGTTAAAAATATTATAGAGAAGGAAAATAAAACACAGTTAGGGGGAACAGTTTTGAAAATGGGCACTTTCAAATGTGGAAGATGTTCACAATGTCCCTTCATAGCAGGAGAAAAAGAAGTGAGAATTCCCAGTTTAAAAATGACACTAAAAGCTAAGAAGTATAATAGTTGTTACTCAAAAGGAGTGGTTTATTTAGCATATTGTATCCGTATGTGTTCTGAGAGACAGCCTTACAAGACTATCTGCAAATATACAGGGCTGAGTATAGTTTTCTTTATTATAGATTTTAATTGTTGCTTAGATATCTGTTGTCTCACTGTTCTGAGAGTCTGATCTGCACATATAAAGAGTTGAGTATATTTTTTTGGTTTTATAGTTTATACTATTAGTGGTTGCTCAAATCTCTGCTGAAACTGTCTTCCCACCCCCACCCCCATTTTCTGCCTTGTCTTCAGCTGATATAACTGTTTTTTATAGCTTGTGTGTTACCTAACTCAAGGTTCTCATAATCTGACCTGTTAATAACAGCCTGCATTTAAATTGGAACCTGTGTTCTGAGAGACAGCCTTACAAGACTATCTGCAAATATACAGAGCTGAGTATAGTTTTCTTTATTATAGAGTTTAATTGTTGCTTAGATATCTGTTGTCTCACTGTTCTGAGAGTCTGATCTGCAAATATACAGAGCTGAGTATATTGTTTCGGTTTTATAGTTTATATTATTAGTGGTTTCTCAAATATCTGCTGAAACTGTCTTCCCACCCCCATTTTCCACCTTGTCTTCAGCTGATATAACTGTTTTTTATAGCTTGTGTGTTACCTAACTCATGGTTCCCTTAATTTGACCTGTTAATAACAGCCTGCATTTAAATTGGAACCTGTGTTCTGAGAGACAGCCTTACAAGACTATCTGCAAATATACAGAGCTGAGTATAGGTTTCTTTATTATAGAGTTTAATTGTTGCTTAGATATCTGTTGTCTCACTGTTCTGAGAGTCTGATCTGCAAATATACAGAGCTGAGTATATTTTTTTGTTTTTATAGTTTATACTATTAGTGGTTGCTCAAATCTCTGCTGAAACTGTCTTCCTCACCCCCCCCCTCCCTGTTTTTGGATTGTAGTTGAGATTTGGTGGCTTTTGCAGTGCCCGCGCCACTGTAGATTTGATCTAGGACACTCCCCCAGTCCCATCTCTTTACCGCATTCTACCTAATAAACCCTTTCTGCACTTGCTTTTACTCCTTTTTAATTTAATTTCATTTTTCAAAGTGTGTGTGGTGTAATATTGCTACATACTCAAGTGTGCTAGCTTGCACTGCATGTGAATCGTTTTTACTACTGTTTTTGCTACTTTTCTGTTAAAAAAAAAAAAAAAAAACTGTAAGCCTGTTTCCTACCTTTCCTGTAACTAGTGTTCCAGATACAGATTTGCTGTATCCAGGACTGTTTGTAAGCTTCTGAGCCCCCCAAGCCTTTCTGTGTTGGAGGGAAGCCTTCTAGCTTATCAGTAGGAGTGGTAAGCATTAGGTAACCTGTCTACCACATAAGGAGTTGTTCTGGCCCAAAATTTGTAATTATTGGCCGTTTGGGCAATCTTCCATCTCTCTCAACTTTCTGATTTGAAAGCCTGCATTTGCACTTGTTTCTGTCCTGTAACTCATCTAGTGCAGATACAGATTCTTAGTTTTAGCACTTAAATTTGCTTATTCATACTCAGCACTTGTTCAGAACTTGTAAGCACTAAATAAGCTACTAATTACTATAGCACTCAATCTTCCTCATTACCTAAAGGAAAACAGTTTTTGTACTTACTTTTCTCACTGGCATTGAGAAAAACAGTTCTTGTACTCACTTTCCTCACTTATCTAGAGGAAAATAGTTTTTTATTCAGGCATGCCCAAGGGTCAGCTCCCAGTGTTCTCCCCTGTCTATCTGATGAATCTGGGCATCTTGAGGTAATGTAGAAATTGCCTCATGTACACAGACAACCATCTCCTCCTACCACCCAACACTACAACCTGTGAGAGATGCACTTATCTAGCCAAACTGGAGGTAAAGCTCTCACCAACTAAGACTGAACCTGACAATCATGAGGAGAAGGTAAACATTTGCACCACACCACACTCAACACAAAGTCTCACTACGTCTACACCACCAAAATCCACACATAGAAACTCAAAAGCATTCACGGAGGCTCTCAATAATAATCTGCCTAAGCAACAGAGACCTCCAAAGCAGAAACACAAGCAACCTCCATCCCCCAACACAACCCAAATGACACATAGCCCACAGATTCAGTGTGCCACTTAAACACAGCCAATAAGGCAAAACAACATACCCAACACACTAGTCATAGGTGACTCTATAGTCAGGCACACTGATGTCCCACTCACCAGGCTAAACAAGGAGAAGATTACTGTCAGCTGCCTGTCGGGTGCCAGGATCCGCCACATAACCCACGCACTCAGGTCACTCCACAACAAGTACAAATATGACTCTGTCATTGTCCATGTTGGTGTGAATGACCTGAGACGTACCTCCCTGGACTATATGAAAAGAGACATGGAAGAGCTCTGTGATCTTGTAGCCCATGCAGGTATAACCCTAGCCCTGAGTAGCATTCTGCCATCACCCAGAATGATACCGCAGTACAAGGACAAAATGATTGATTTCAACAATTGGCTAAGCTTCTGGTGTCATTCAAAGGGGATCCAGTATCTGTCTGCTTGGGATGACATGGTCGACAGACCACAATGCTTTGCCACAGATGGCCTGCACCTGTCGCCCCTAGGATTCCGGATACTGGCTAAGGCTCTTGCTGCCCCTATAGTGCCTTTTTTAGGCAGGATTCAAGTAACAAATTCACCACCATAACAGGAACAGGCAAGCAAAAACTGAGGGTAATGCTACTCAGTGCTAGAAGTCTAAATTTCAAAATGCATTCACTCGAGGCACTCCTTAAAATGGAGAACATCGATATCTGTGCAGTGACTGAGACCTGGTTCAAGGCTCCAGAGAGCACCCCTGCACTACCAGGCTATGACTCACACCACACTTTTCGGCCATCTAACCTGGACCGAAACACCAAAGGTGGGGTTGTGTCCATATTCATCAAGGATATCCACACCTCCAGGCTAGTTGCTCAGCATAATGCATCCGAGGTTATCCAAGTGCAACTAACTCTTGGCAAAACTGCAATCCAAATTGTAGCTTACTACAGATCCCCCACCATGCCCCAGGATTCCCACTCCTCTTTTCTTGATGTACTGGAAAATATTAGGGTTCAACCAAACACCCTAATAATGGGCGACTTCAACTACCCCACCATTAACTGGGAAAACTACTCATGTAATAACTCCTTAGCGCAACGCTTTCTGGAATTCATAAACTCCAATGCCCTAGATCAACTTATCCACACCCCCACCAGGGGCAACAATATCCTAGACCTAGTCATTACCAACATGAGTGACCAGTGTTCCACACCTGAAGTCAACTCCTTGTTGGTCCGATCCAACCATAAGCTAATCACCCTTGATATCCACATCCCACCCCCACCACCCATTAAGGAAACCACAGTAAGACATTTCTCCAAAGCCAACTTCATGCTTCTTAAGACAGAAGTAGTGAACTTCATGACACCCATGCAGATGGACAATACAGTTACAACTGCTGAATCCTACACAAATGCACTCTATAAGCACCTACATGAGTGCATGGATCATGCTATCCCAAACAGAACCAATACGCTATCCTCCAAAAATAAGGAAGCCAATCTGGTGGTCCCCTGCCATAAACAAACTGTACAACAGAAGGAAGAAACTGTTGCAAAAGAGAGTAAAATCCCATGAGTGGAGGAGCTCCCTGGTCAGCCTCAGTAAGAAGCTGAGATCCCTTATAAGATCCTCCAAAGCTAGCTACAAAAATAAAATTGCCACTAATTCCAAGGACAACCACAAAGCATTCTATAGCTATGTCAAGAATCTCAATGGCAACACCCAGATCTGCTCTGAGTTACAGCACAAAGGCATGAAAATTACAGAACCAACTGATATTGCCAACATCCTGGCAGATAGGTTCAGTGCTAACTTTACTCCCCCTCACCCCCTAAAGGGCCCATATCTATACAGGAAGAATGCAGAGTCCCTGTAATCACAACTATGCAGGTGAAAGCTGCACTCTCTAAAGCCTAAAACACAGCATCCATGGGACCAGACAACATCCCAGGCTGCGTTTTACATGAACTTCAGAATGAACTGGCTCCCCACTTAAGCACCATGTTCAATAATAGCCTCGCATTAGGCTTTGTGCCCACTGAATGGCACACAGCAACAGTTATCCCACTCCACAAAGGGGGAGCCACCACTGATCCCGGGAACTATAGACCTATTAGCCTGACGAGCCTGGTCTGCAAAGCCATAGAACGTATCATAATGGAACTCATAAACAAAGACATTAGTAACCTCCAAACTCTGGATCCCACCCAGTTTGGGTTTGTGAAAGGCAGATCATGCCTCCTGAACCTTATTGACTTCTTTGAGGCAGTCACCAAAGCCGTAGATGAGGGTAAAGTGGTTCACACAGCCTATCTTGACCTTGCCAAGGCTTTTGACACCATCCCCCATTCTGGAATTATGGCTAAACTCAATAAACTAGGCATAAATCCCTACGTCACAAGATGGGTTGCCAACTGGCTCACTGACAGAACCCACACTGTAAAAGTTGCAGGCTCCAAATCTGACCTCAAACCAGTGACAAGTGGAGTACCACAGGGTTCTGTCCTGGGACCGCTCCTGTTTGGTATCTACTTCTCTGAAGTACAGGCTAACACAGAAGGCCTCAGGCTAACAAAGTTCGCAGATGACTGCAAACTAAGAGCCATAGTCAAGTCCCCAAATGATGAGAACATCCTACAGAAGGGCCTCTCTGAGACAGATGCCTGGTGTCAGAGCCATAGCCTCAAGCTCAATGCCAAAAAGTGCAGTGTCATCCCCTTTGGTAAAAACTCTGTACCCATGAACTACCACATAGGCAGCAATCTACTTAACACCGAATGCGTGATAAGAGACCTTGGGACCCAGGTGGACAGTAGTCTCTCCTTTGATAGTCACATCGCCACAGTAGTCAGGAAGTCCTTCTATGTGGCACACCTCATCATAAAAGGGTTCTCATCCAGGAAAAAAGAGGTCACTGTTACCCTCTACTCATCACTCATTATACCCATTATAGAGTACAATGCCCCTTTTGGAATGTACCTCACAAGACATCTGCAGCAGCTGGAAAGGCCACAGAAGTACCCCACAAAGATGATTATTGGACTCAAATATCCTACACTGACTGCCTCAAAAAACTCCAGCTTTACTCCATAGCATATCGCCTACTCAGAGGTGATCTCTGCCTAACATATATAGCTATGTCAAACCCAGAGCTGTTGGACATGCTACACCTAAAGAAATCCCAATCCCTCCGAGCTACACGCTCTAGGGACCTAAACCTTGTCACCACAATAAACAGGACATGCTGGAGGGATAGATTCCTATCCCAGAGACTTCCCATACTCTGGAACAGACTACCCATGTATTTCAAGCAAAGTTCTTCATTAGCACTCTTCAAGAAAAATCTTGATGAGTGGATGGGAAATAGGAAATACACCCCGGAGATCACTTCTGTGTGTCTGCTCATCAGTGGCACAGGAAAATAACTTTCTTGGGTGGCGTAAGCCAGGGAACCTTGTTGGCTAGGCTTGTGTAGGCCCTTGGGCCAATAGCCTAGTACCTACCTATGAACCTATATGTTGGGGGTATTATATAGGCAAAACTGAACGGCATTTTAGGAAGAGAATTTATGAGCATATTGGAGATATGAATAGGAAAAATGAAAATAATGCTCTTTATAGACACATTCTAACATGTAAAGAGGCTGATTTTAAGTTTTGGGTTCTCGAATAAGTAGAGCAATCAGAAAGAGGTGGAGATTGGGAGACAAAGTTGGAGTTTAGGGAAATGATATGGCAATTGAGACTGGATGCCTGTAGTGGAAAGGGTATGAATGACCAAATTTCCATTACTCCAGCTTTAAAAGTACTTTCTGTGGACCCCAAAAGACACAATGTTAAAAGCAGTTAATTTATTGCAAACAGCCCCTAGAGTGTAATATTTAGTGTCAAGATAAGGATATGTTACAATTTAGTGTCATGACAAGGACATGTTACAGTATAGACACAGTTATATACATTGGGGATTTTTTATACATATATATATATATATATATATATATATATTATACAAATTTATACATATGTTTTTATATATATTTTTATACATATATATTTATATATTTTTTACATATACATATATTTTTATATAATATATAAACACTATAATGACACAACAATATAAAATACACATTTTTATAGGTAGGGGAATAGACAAGTATTTATTTATTTATTTACTTATTTATGTAATTATTTACTTAACATCAGTTTTAATATGTATTTTATGTACTTTTGTGTGTTTTTTGTGTGTTTTTTATGTATTTATGTATTTATATACTATTATACAAGGGTCAATTAGGAAGTTTTAAAAGTATGAAATGTCATTGTCCTTCAAGTATTGTAACCATACATGTTTATAGAAGTAAAACAAAAAAATGATCCTGTTTCACCATTGGCATGCTGCCTTAAATCTTGTATTTCGTTCATTAAACAATTGAATAATTGATATGTTAATGGCCAGCCAATGAAATTTTAACTGGTATTATATAAAAGAAATGGTGAACATGTTATTGGTGATTCTGATGAGGTCTCCGGAAGGAGATGAAAGTGCTTAATCCGATTATTTTCATGTTTATGTTTTTGTCTAAGTCGCACTATTAAAGTCTTTGAATATTGAATTTTCAACATGGTTTGTTTATGAAACTAAGGAACTACTAGAGGGAAGACAGCCTTTATTGTACCGGAGCTACACTGATTTAAGTATATGATTACATGTTTACTAATAATGGTTTTGGCTGCTTTGTCATGGACAGGTTTGGAGGATACATTGGATGTGCTCTTTCAGTTAATAAATCCTGCTGTGCAACACATATTCAGTTGGTCTTCTTTCGGCTTTTCCCGGTTAGGGGTTGCCACAGCAGAACTCTGGTCCGCTAATAATTGGCAGTTGATTTTTATGTACTGGCTTGCCAGGCCTGATGCACAACCTTCAACGAAGGTACGCCCATTCACGCATGTCTCCACGCAGAAGACGCTCTAGCTGAGAATCGAACCGGACAGCGTCTTACTGTGAGGCGACAATGCTACCGTAGCACCACCACCGCGGGTAACACATATTCAGTTGTATACAATTAGTACAGTCTGATCCTTCCAGTTCCTCTGGTGCAACAGAAGATCAGGTTTTCTCTCTGGACTCAGTCTTACAACTCTCCCATTTTTTTAAACAGCTATTCTTGAGAAGCTTCATTGCCACCCAGCTTTTCTTCGTTTTACCCTCTGATTTTTTAAGTGTCATCAGTTAATCTGAATAGCTAATTAAAGCTTCTTCTAATTTTTCCAGCCTTTTGTTATTTGAGTTGATATATTCCTTTAATATTTCATTCATTTTAATCACTTCTGGGTATATTTGATTTATTCTTCCCTCTAAATTACCGAAAGCAATCTGTTGTACCAAAACTGAAGTTTGAACTGTTTTTTGCTGAACAGCTGCAGGATTCTTCTCAGACAGTGTTTTCTCTTAACTTTTTATGGTTTACTTTCTTTCAGGTTCTTCAAGTTTCATCTTTGTTGGCATCAAACCAGAGTTCTTACTATCCAGAAACTGAATTTCACCCAAAATGACAATTTCACTGGCCCTTTTTTTCTCATTTCCTGTTTTTACACTGGCAGAGCTGAAATTAAGCTGCTGCTCACTAAGAAGACCTCTAGGCTGGGACACTGTTGATGGAGACAGTGTTATAGGTGCCACTGACTCGGAAGTTAAGCTGGGGTGAATCGTTTGTGTCTATGCTAAGTGGTGATTTTATGGGGTTGATGAAGTTGGAGTTAAAAAATGAAGCAATATTGTCTGGTTGCATGTCAGGGTATGGATTGGGCTGTTTTATTCTACATGGGGATTTTTTTTGATGGAGCTTCAAAAAGTAACATGGATTTTTGTTGGTTGTTTTGTAAATTAAAATAGTGACTTACTTTATTGTTTTTAACTTTTGTTTTGGTTTGATTGTGAAGGTATCCAAAGCTTTGGAGATTTTCCTGCATTTTGTTAACTTGCCATGTTTCCATTCCTTATCCCTATCCTGCATTATGTTTTTGGTTGATACAGATAGCTGGGGTGGGGCAAGGTGATGTTTTGCTTGACACTCTGTGTATGGGTGCCAGTTTCTACAGAATATTGAGCAAGATAGTATAAACTATATGAACTTCATCATCTAAGGGAATGTTTTTTGCGTGTGTTCCAGGTTCTAGAGGTAAGAATTGTTAAGAAAGTTTCTTGATTAAAGTTTGTTAGATTTTGTACTTCCTTAAAAAACAATTTCTTGGATTTAGGAATTAACTAAATGTATCTGGTAAGGTCCATGAAGATGAAATTTTGTCAGGTTTGTTTGTTAGAAACCTGTCGAGTGTTTATTTTTGTATTTGACTTGTTGAGTCTGGTTGAGGTATGAATGAGTTGTGAGTAACCTTATATGTTTAGTGACTGTGAGGGACAATCAGTGATATGAGAGAGCCAGTGTCACCCAGGATTATTGTTTCCTGGTGAGTATTTGATGTAGTAGTACAGGAAAGGAAATTTTCTAATATGTTATCACTAGGTGGGAAATAGAGAGCTATGGTGCAGAGACTTTTACTATTATTTAGTCAGAGGAGGGAATATCTGATGAATATCTCAGCATTATTGAAGGTGGGGTGGGGGGAGTATTTGGATAGACAGGGTGTTTCAGAGTGTTAGAATACATTATAGCCATGCCACCACATTTTTTACCTTTCTGTTAAGGTTGAGTCTATATATGTTGTAACTTTGTAGTGTGATTTCCTCATCTTTAATTGCTGGTTTTAGTCAGTTTTCAAAGGCATGTGTCTGTGTGCCTGTATGATGTATGTAGTTTTGATAAATATGTGTATTACACACTTATATGATTATATACATATTCATATATATTTAATATTTCCTAATGTGTCTGTGGATGATTACCAATATGTTTTTCTGTGTATCCCTATATAGTCACACTTCTATAAGTGTCTCTCTGCCCCTTTAATTTTTTTTCCTCAGTCTCTGTATGTATAAAAATATATACAGATCTATACAAAAACTTGTTGCATGTACAACAGCACAGGAAAGTAGACCAATTTTTGTCAAACCATACCCAACCTTCCAACAGACATAACATAAGGGACATCTCAGATGCAGCCTATTATGTATGATGTTTGCATTAAAACACATGAAAATATATGTACACAATAATTTTACATCAATAAATGCTTGTAAAGTCACATTTCTCTACACTATCCCCATTTCCATTCAAAACTTATGATTAATTAAAATGTGTGGATCTTTCTGCTATTTACATATTACCCATTATGGTCATGAGTGCATTGACGTAACCTGCTATAGTACAGTGCCAGCAATCAAAAACATTAAGCAGGGAATAGAGCCCTTTGTTACAATCGATCAGTTGGGGGAAAAGTAATACCTGGTGAGGCATGTTTACTCCTTGGCATTCACCTGAAATATGTCCAGAACACACCAACACATTTACAGAACTATACCTGTGTACATCTATGGACATAAACATTAATTATCATTATGTATACAGTCTGAAAGTAGTGCACATGTGGGGTTGCATAAGCAACGTTTATGTCACTGCACTTGCACAAAATTACCACAAAATCATAACACCTACAAGGACAATTGATCCTAGAGCCTAAAGACATTACATCACCAATGGCATGTAGTAACTGCTGAGGCACAGAAGGATGACTTCTCCATTGCAATGTATTCTGACAACACCATGACGTCTCAATGGCTACATGTCCCTCACATCACAGACAGACAGAGAGACAGACACACACACACACATGCGCGCACACACACACACACACACACACACACACACACACGTGTATGTATGTATATATATATATATATATATATATATATATATATATATATATATATATATATGTACATGCATTCACACACAAAACCATTTCCTGCTTCTGCGCACATCTTCACTACTGCACATTTCTAAAAATAATATAATGTATGTTCACACAATTACATCATTATCACATGGATAACATTGAATAACTGAACTTTCTGTAAAATTATACAGCATGCACTAATAGCACTCTGATAGGATGTAGTGGATACCATCGAATGACAGAACAGTGACTAACATTATCACTATGCAAAAGTGTATTAGCAGCAAGGTAATGCTATCTAGTAGGTAACACTGAATGTTGGAGCTGCAGCAAAGCAATAATGAAAAAGTACATGAACAATTTGTAGCATTATGACTATATTCCCAGGATACCATCAAATAATGTAGGTGTATCAGCATTGTGGGTAGTATATGGGGCCTACATGCGCACAACAGAAATGAATCCACTTCATTCTGACAACATTAATAACTTAGTGGGACAGCTGCAGGACATTTATCTCTGCAGTGAGAATAATGCTAAAAGTAATACAAGCAGCAAAGCAAGGACTTGAACCTGCAGTGCTATACTTACACAGAAATGAAGCCATCAGTTTAGTTTATTAAGCCACACAGGATGAAGCATGCACCCAAACTGGTTACAGACAATTTCCTCTACATTCCAGCCATATTAGTCTGTCTACAATTTCACTGGTATACATAAGTATATGTTATTAATGGTTTGTCATCAAAAATTCGAAGGCTCATTCTAGAATGGCTTGTGGCCTTAAGTATGTCTTCAAAGTTTCACAATGCCGAACTGTAATAATCTTTAGTCATAATAACAAAAGTAAAGCTTGATTCGTTATTATGAGTTTGGCATTGTGAATGGAGATCAAGGTACAGTGAAGATCGCTGAATTTACCCTTTTCTTCACTGTAGTGTGATCTCTGCGTTGGTATATATAATTTGCAGAGGGTGTGGGTTGCAGGGTGGCTTGCCCCCCTGCTAAAACATAAATGGACATACGGATTTTAAAAACTGGAAGTCTGGTATGTCGAATGTTGATTGTCGTATTTCTGACGTTCGACATTTAGGCTAGATGTTGTTTTTGTTTTCGAACTGTAGTTTGGTCTTTTGCTTTAAAAATGGTTTGCCTTTGATGTTTTGATAGCAAACTGTTACTACTATACTGTCAGGAAGTATAAGGTATTTACTGACTAGATGTGAGGTATAAAGGATAACAGCGGTAGTCTGGGGAGATCATCATGCACACACAGCAGATGTAGCTAACAACCTGACCTGAATTATCCACACTGGTACCTGTTCCCTACAGTCTGTGAATCACAGTATGTAAATATTGCAGGCAAACAGCAATAAATTGTAACATTGTTGACTATCTCTACTGTCTTTAACTAGCAAAGTGTGGCTCTAACATTGGATGGATCTACTACATCACCTCAGTGGGTTACACAGACATAACTTTAAAATTTTTTTACAACAGAAAGCATGTCCAAAAAACATCTTGTAGGTAAAGCATAGAAAATAAAACATAATTATATGTACGGGGAATCAGTTTTCACAAAACTTTAATAAGGTGGGCGTTGACATATGATGCTGCAGTTTTAAGGTGAGGAGACTCGGTTACTATAGGGCTGCATTGCTGCCTATCAGATGTCTGCAATCCAGTCCTGTGACTGCTTTGATGTTCTTCAGTGGAGATCATCGTAGTGATAATGAACATGCAGCACTGTCATCTCTCTGAGAAGCACCTGGGCAACTGTGTTCCTAATGTCAAACACCACAAACACCCTCTATCGTGCTCTCATCCTTCCATTATGTGCAATGTACAGATAGAGACGGTGCAGGGTCTCCTGGTCAGTCCATTTGGGCACTTGGATATGCAATCATCTCTCAGATGTCATATTATCAATGTTCACTGAATGTATGCTTTCAGCTAGAAGATCAAAATGAAAGGATTTGTATCAGATAATATATTATTTTTGTTCATTAAGATCAAGAGATGTTCACCAATATCTGCACCTTTACTTTGAGACATGCTGGTGGGATTCAGAAGTGTGCTGTGGTAATGAACCATAATAATTATACTGAGTGCAAAATGTATTTAACTGGAATGTTTAGACTATTGTGTCCCCAGCATTCTTCAGAAATACCACATACAGTCATCATTTCCTCAGGTGTGTGAGAGAAATTTTCTTTGTATTCCATGACATTGTTGTAGCGTTATGAATGTTGCAGATTATCAGTAGTGTGAAGAAATCCTGCAGAATCTAATGACATCTGCTTGTACATGTTGATAAATACATTTATACGGCATCTTTATACATTTCCCATAGAAAAAGTTAAGTAGTGTGCATTGATCCCAAAACTCCTATATGGAAATCAGAATGCATTTATGTGCTACTGCAGTACAGTTCATTGAGGTGTGCATGTTATTTTAGTTGTGCACTCTTGTAGTCATTCTTCCATGTCTGTGCAGGCATGTTGCTGATGTGCACATACATGTATGGTGTGCTACCTTTATTTTTACATTGGTATTTAACTTGTATGAACATTGTCTGAAATATTTTCATAATGGTGTCACAGAAGATCTATGCATATTTGGCAGAAATCAGTATGTAAGCTTATGTTTCTTAGTTTAGGGTTGGGGTCCTACAGCCTCTAATTTATGACTTTGTAATTGACATTCAGTTCTGTATATTTACCTGTGAATACATGTTCACGTGTTGGTAAATAATCACTTCCTTTTCTCTTTTCAAGTGCCTTTTCAGGAATCATAGTTGTGAGAAACCTTTTCTGTTGTCAAGTATACATTCCACAAGATATGTTGGGATTCATTTGCGTACATGCATGCATGCTCCTTATAAAATGCAGTGATGATGAATACCGGAGGTAGTGATGGGACAGTGTTTGGTCATATAATTGTGTTTTCTTCACATAACCTGACCATATAAATATAAAAACTTTACTGAAAGGAAGAACAAACTCATATTTCATGCTCTTTATGAGCTTGGCATCAACTTCTTGGGCAGACATGGTGACACTGTATGGAGGAATTGTACCTGGGGGGACATAACCTACAATGTCAATGTAGTTGGTGACATGAAAAGATGCCAAAGGCCTTTCATCATCACTGCACAGATATGATTCTTCATGCTGCATCACGAGTGCAGTAGAAGATATGTCAGTAAGATACTGCAGGACGAGGACCATCTGTACCAGCACCGTTGGTGACCCAGGAGTTGCTCTACATCACATCATCACCATTGCAGACAACAGTGGATTCAATGTAGTGACAGTAAGGTCAGCATCTCTAGATGCAGAGGTGTGGCATTTTAAACTATCCTTATTTAATATTCCTAGTACTGTTTGGTGGTACAGATTAGCATGACTGGTGCAGCATGTTTACTACAGGTATACAATTTCCTAGGATATTCACAGCATCATCAGATGATGACAGGCCAGATATGCCATGATATATGTGATATCAGCCTACACACAGATTTGCTGTGCTGTCTTTCTGCTCACATGTCCTGTATTCCAGGGTCTTCACATGCTGTCTCATCATTGAGAAGAAGACCAGGTATGTATACCATTGCACCATTGCACAGTATACAGTTGTATGTGATTTTTAAAGCTGTTTAGTAACATCTTATATAGGCTTGTGTAAGATGTGTTTGTATTTCTGTTTCTGTCATTGCAGCTCATCCACTTCTGCATCCTACCAGGGCTCTTTTATTGACCCTCCTACAGGCTGTGATGTGGTAGAGAAATACAGCACAGGGAAGGACACACAGGACAATACACTTAGGGTTACTTTGCCCAGCCCTGCTATGGACAGTCTTGCTGCCACAGGTGTTTCCTCCAATTCAGTGGACGGTGAACCTGGTTAGTCTGCTGGCATTAGAGCATCAGTTACTTGTCATGCTGATGACCTTAGATAACTGTCCATGCATGAGTCTGATAGTGGTGATAACATGGCAATACAGCAGACAGCAGATGTCCATCAATGGTCATATGCACATGTTCAGAGATGTGTGGATGAATCTCAGAAGGTGTGCACCTGCTACTACAGGATCATGAATGGTCATAGTACAATTGTGGTTCAGGGTTGTGCACAGCTCCTCAGGCAACTGATCATGCTGTATACCACATCTGAGTACTGCATGACGGCCAGGACCACAGGAATGCTGAGGTCATAAGGTCATGGCAGCATTCGCTAAATATAGGGACAGTGCAGCAGCTATTACCCACTCTGTAGAGCAGCTTGTATCAACTGTACTGAAACTGTGTTGTAATATTTCACTGGCCATACCTGCCCTGGCATGTATATTCAATTTGCCACCATGTTCTAGAGTGGGAACTCTTGTGCCACACCCTTCCCATGGCACTCTATCATCCTTCATACCTGTGCTGCAAAGAGCATGTAGAGCTGTTGTTGTTTGCCACATTCAGACCCAGAGTGATGGTCCACAGAGCACAACATGTGCCAGTCCACAGACCACGGATTTGTCCCACCCCACACAAGACACTACTAGTAGATTTACAGTGTAACACCATAGATCTAAGGTTTGCTAATGTGGCAGGGGCAATCAAGACCACAGAGTACGTCATCTGTGTGTGTGACTTCATCTACGTTAGTGTTGCCATTGTAGGTATCCCAGTGTGTGCTGGTATGTCTCTCCTAAGCTTTGGCAGTGATAAATGCTGTGTTGGCAACAACATACTGTGCATTTCTATGGTCTTTGACAAATCCAGTGCCACAGGAATATATCTCTTAACATGAGTTCCTCAAAGGTTGTTAATGTATTTTATTGTAATTATCAAGTATATTGTTCACAGATGTGATGTCTATGACAAACTGTAATGGTGTTCTCCTTAACCAAACTTACTATGGTATCAATGATTACATTTATGGCATGGTTCTTAGTCCACAACAGCATTCCTTCTACTTATCAGAGTCATGTTTGATGCAATTGGTCTGATGCAAATAAATACTTCTTCAAATGCTCATATTGTTTGCTACAGGTGCATGCACAGACAAACATGGTGCAGCATACCTGCGTTTTTCATTTTATACCGTGTTATTATGTGTGTACTTACAATTAATTGGCAATCTTTATCAAATCGACTTAACACAGTCATGCTACACTGGAAAACTGCATGCTTATTTTCCTGTCATTTCAACATACACATGATGTAACATGTGTAAGACCTTGTTAGCTGCCATACATTCCCCAACATAAATCTAATTACTGCCTGTGCTTTATTCATGAAAGACAGATTGTATACATAAGTAAACATCTTTACAACCAAAGACATGTTAATCTTGTTTATCCAGAATGGTTACTGTATGCAAATCCTGGCTGGTATATCAGGTGACATCATTTTGTGGGTATAGACACAGCAACAACATGGGCAGACAAGAAAAAAATAAAATACACACACACATACAAAATACAACACAAATTTTCTATTTATAAATTATAACTTTATTATCAGCAGTATAATTGCTAGTGAAATCTAGTGTTAAATTAATACATCTGAAAATATGTCACATACTGTTTATGTCTATAAAACAAAAGGCTAACAAAAGGCTAACACAGACATATTTTGGAAATCATATATGAACACTGAGATTCCACTAAAACAAAAATCAAACTATGCTGCATCCTAATTCATCGAGTCTGAAAATGTCATAACCAAAACATCGTAAGTACAGAAGCATATACTCCCAGAACATCGTATTTCCTCTCTGGGAAAGTAACCACTTAGCCACCAATGAAGAAATCTGAAACGATAGAAAATTACACCTACCTTCACTCCCACACCCACCCTACTTAAATATACCAACTACAGTGGAGAAAGGGCAATGTTCGCCATGGTGGTCATGTGGTTACTTACCCGGGGAGGAAATACGATGTTCCAGGAGTTCATGCTTCTATACTTATAATGTTTTCGTCTTGACATTTTCAAACTTGATGAATTGGGCCATGATGTTATGAAGGGGAACCGTGCAAATATATATATATATATATATATATATATATATATATATATATATATATATATATATATATATATATATATATATATATCTATGTGTGTGTGTGTGTGTTTGTGTGTATCTATATATATATATTTATATATATATATATATATATATATATATATATATATATATGTGTGTGTGTGTGTGTGTGTGTATATTGTTCCAAGATATCTCAATTAATACTATTGATACATTGTTACCAAATTAAGTATTTAAAATTACTATAATACTTTAGTTATAACTTTATAGCTGTTAAAAACTGAGTTATCTGAGTAATTTGTTTATTATTACACTAAAAGAGAACTTAAGATAAACCATATAGTGACATAAGGCATAATAACACAAACAACACAGGCCCTTTTTTATTTCTCTGCTAATGGTTACTGTTATGAAAAACAAATAACTAAATAATTTTTCAGATTTTTCTTGATTGTACTGTTTTAGAATTTAAATGATGGCCTTTCTGCCGACTTCATCATTGCATTTGACTGAAGTTGCATATTAGGCCTTCAACACATATCACGGAATAGAATTCTTGTAAAGAACATTTTGTGCCTCTCCCTTTTTACTTAGTTTCTTTCAGCAGTGTAAGCTATTTATGATTTAGTTTTAACATATATTACACTGAGTTTCTTGCTTAGGTCATCTAGAACACTGAGTGAAACTATTAATTGAAGCTTGGGAGCTCTAATGCATTAGCTTTGTTCAGAATTAATAGATCATAAAGTTTTGTGACAGGCAATGATGCTCCATAAGCTGTTATGGGATTGATATCACAAATAGTGTCCCAGAGGCATACTCTAAACTAATAATTTAGAAGGCATTTCCAAGAAATATGACTCCTTTAAATGAGACAGCATAAACTATAGTATTGCCAGGGGGCATAGCCTGACGCAAGCACATATTTTCTACTCTGTCAGTCCTGTAACAGGAAAATGGTCCACAATCCTCTTTAGACTGGGAGAAAATGACTCACAGTCCAAATAATCTTTGATGTAATTAAATACAGCAGACAAAAGGGAGAAGTCTGCAGTCTTTATGAACAAGTCAAAGCCTAAAGGACTTATCCTCTCTTTTTAATCTTGTATCCTTGATATAAAGTTAAGATTAATGGGTATTAGCAGTTCTAACTTAATTTTTAGTAGAATTATTGTCTAAAATGCTTACAGAACATTTAAGGTTGCACTGAGCTATTTGGATTTAAACACACCATATTTCCTCAGTGTTAAGCTTGACATGGCAGAAGGGTTTCCTTCCATTTACAGAGGAAATCTGCTTGGTTATGGTGTTAAGCATACTATAAAATCCTAAACTAAAGTGCACTTAAATGTACTTCTCTTTTGAGGATGAGAACTTCTGCAGATTAATCATTCAACAGCAGCAAAAATCATTACCTCAGAGAGTTAAGAATAGGTTGCATACCATTTTGATTGTTACACTGTACTGATTCCTGTTCAGAAATATTCAATTTCCATTTAATTTTGTTAGTGCACACTATATCCTGTTGTTTTGATAGCCACACTTTCCTACTTCACAAGAGAGAAATAACAGACGTAACTAAAACTAGGCCTGTGATGTACAATTTTCAGAAGTACTAAGACTGTAAAGGGAGTACACTGCTACAGAGATTAGTGTTACTGACTTACATAATTTGGTTTTCTGGGTCATTTCCCAACTAGGGTACCTTCCCGGTACAGTATGCATGCCTTTCTTGTACCTTCATTTTTTTCACTGAAATCTCCATTTTCCTTCCACATTTCAACCTTATGCCTCTAGGTGAATTGGTGATCCTCCCAAATCCATCGATGTGTACACAGTATCAGAGTAGGGTTGCATCCTTAGATGGAGTAAGAATTATCATCCCACCCTGGACTGGTGATATCTCTTTTGTCTACTACCTATTAGGATAGCTGACATAAGCAGGTATCAGAAAATTAATAAATAAGTGAAAGATCAAAATCCACCTTAGCTTGTATTTTTTAGCTATAGCATCCAATATCATGAAAGGGAGATGGCACACAATTGCTTAAAGCTCAGACTGTGAATAATCATTTTCAGAAAGCATTAAACATGTACGGTGCTGCTGCTCCCTTGCAACACTAGTTTCCCAGTTCAAAGCCTGGATAGGGTGCATTCTTTGTGGAGTTACATGTGACTTTTTTTTTAGTGTGTCCTGTTCTTTTGACATCCCAAGCAGATGCAGAAAAATTACTTAATAATTTTCCAACCTACCCATAGATGTGTATGTGTGCGTGTGTGTGTGTGTGTGTGTGTGTGCATGTGTGCGCACGCACACAAGTTTGTCTGTGTGTACACGTGTAAGTGGGTGTGTGTGATATGAATTTGTGTCTGCATATTTAGGTGTAAAGCAAACTCGTATACAATGGAGGATCTGCCACATGTCTTGGGGTCATTGATTGTTGGGGCAGGCTCTGATTCCACTCTGACCCTTAATAGGATAAGGCATGTGTCAGAAAATGTTATGACTTGGCTAGTTCAACACATTCCTGAAATGAAGAACTTCAGAAAACAAATGCAAACTTTTGAGCTTTCACAATATGCTTGCATTTGGCCAATACATTTGGTGTGAGTTCATTTAAATGCATTAAATGTTAACATGAGCAGAACTTTAAGTGCTGTCTTTGATTAGAGTTGTCTACTTTATAATGTAGGATTGCTGACTGCCTAAAAGGCAGAGCCTAATGTGATAGAGATGAAAGAAATTTGATTTAAATATTTGTCAGCAACTAGAAATGGGGTAACCGGAGCCTAGGGAAGCCATGCTGCCATGTCCATCAACAAGAAGGGAGAGTGGAAGGAGAATGCTGAACTTTCATATTTATTTATTTTTGTACTATTTATTATTTGGTCTGGCACTATAATATGCTAACATGCTACTTTCTGCAGTAGAGGATTTGATGTCCTCAGTCTTCATTTGCATACTGTGTGAGCTTGAGCAATCACTTGACAGATGGTGTTGTGGAGCAGTTGGGAATTTGGGCTAGGTTTCTGAACCATCTCCTGGACTGCATGCCGAGTAGCTACCTATAAATATTATCCAGTGGGAAAGTATTATGATGAGTATTTATTTTATTTAAGAATAGTAGTACATGTCTTTGTTTCTTACAAAGGGGTATTTTTGCAGCAACATGTTTGTTGGTCAGAACCAAGTTAGCCAACAAATAAAAAACAAATTTATAAAGCAACATATTGAGAGAAGGTTGGATGATGTGCGGATAGTGAATCATGAAGTGCAGTGGATTCGCAAGGAGGAAGTAAGGATAGCTATGAAGAGGATGAAGAACGGAAAGGCTGTTGGTCCAGATGACATACCTGTGGAAGCATGGAGGTGTTTAGGTGAAATGGCAGTGGAGTTATTAACTAGATTTTTTAATGAAATCTTGTAAAGTGAGAGTTTGCCTGAGGAATGGAGAAAAAGTGTTTTGCTACCGATTTTTAAGAATAAGGGTGATGTGCAGAGCTGTAGTAACTACAGAGGGATTAAATTGATCAGTCACAGCATGAAGTTATGGGAAAGAATAGTGGAAGCTAGGTTAAGAAGGGAGGTGATGATTAGTGATCAGCAGTATGGTTTCATGCCAGGAAAGAGCACTACAGATGCCATGTTTGCTCTGAGAGTGTTGATGGAGAAGTACAGAGAATGTCAGAAGGAGTTGCATTGTGTCTTTGTGGATTTAGAGAAAGCATATGACAGGGTGCCTAGAGAGGAGTTGTAGTATTGTATGAGGAAGTCGGGAGTGTCAGAGAAGTATGTAAGAGTGGTACAGGATATGTACAAGGGTAGTGTGACAGTGGTGAGGTCTGCGGTGGGAGTGACGGGTGTGTTTAAGGTGGAGGTGGGATTACATCAAGGATCAGCTCTGAGCCCTTTCTTATTTGCAATGGTGATGGACAGGTTGACAGACGAGATCAGACAGGAGACCTGTGGACTATGATGTTTGCAGATGACATTGTGATCTGTAGTGAGAGTAGGGAACAGGTGGAGGAAACCCTGGAGAGGTGGAGATATGCTCTAGAAAGAAGAGGAATGAAGGTCATCAAGACTAAGACAGAATATATGTGTGTGAATGAGAGGGAGGATAGAGGAATGGTGAGGATGCAGTGAGTAGAGGTGGCAAAAGTGAACGAGTTTAAATAATTGGGATCAACAGTTCAGAGTAATGGTGAGTGTGGAAGAGAGGTGAAGAAGAGAGTACAGGCAGGATGGAGTGGGTGGAGAAGAGTGTCAGGAGTGATTTGTGACAGATGAATACCAGTAAGAGTGAAAGGGAAGGTTTACAAGAGGGTAGTGTGACCAGCTATGTTATATGGGTTGGAGACAGTGGCACTGACAAAAAGGCAGGAGTCAGAGCTCGACGTGGCAGAGTTGAAGATGTTAAGATTTGCACTAGGTGTTACGAGGATGGACAGGATTAGGAATAAGAATATTAGAGGGTCAGCCCAGGTTGGAAGGTTTGGAGACAAAGCCAGAGAGGCAAGATTACGTTGGTTTGGACATGTGCTGAGGAGGGATGCAGAGTATATTGGGAAAAAGATGCTAAGGATGAAGCTGCCAGGTAACAGGAAAAGAGGAAGGCCTAAGATAAGGTTTATGGATGTGATGAGAGAGGACATGCAGGTGGTTGGTGTGACAGAGGAAGATGCAGAGGACAGAAAGAAATGGAAACAGTTGATCTGCTGTGGCGACCCCTAACGGGAGCAGCCGAAAGAAGAAGATTTACTTATGCATACATCCTTCTCAAGTGACATCTTTGTCATGGAATAATAGCATGAAATCTTCCCCTTTGCACTTGAAAAGGCTTAATGGTGCAGTAGTGATGTACCTTTGATTACACTGACATTTATTAGTTTTACTTAATTAACTCATTGTAATAGTCTCAAAACCTGCCCAGTAGCTGATTTATTTCATCTTTGTTGAACGGTGTCAGAGCTTGTTTTATTGGTTATGCTACAGTATTCATTGGATGTGTCAGAAGTGTTAGTTTTCACCATTAATTTCAGCAAACAGCCAGTTTTCACTTGTAACAACATGGCAGTTCAGGATAAATGATGTTTGCACTTCTGCATTCTGCTCTCATATTACAATAGTTTACAAATCACAATGCATTATGGACTAGCTCCATTTTTAAAAGGGCATCTCCATACTTTAGACATAAAATGGTAATGGCTATTTTATGTACATGGTATATACTGTCATTTTAGCAACTTTACTCCACTTATCAACACATTTTTCCCTTTTAAGACGAAAATCTCATTTTTTGAAATTACAGATATGCTGATGCATAAGCTTTGCATCATTCATTCAACACTCTGGACTGATCCTGCAAAAGTATATAGATGCTATATATGTACAAACCAGTTACTTATGAAACTTTATGAAAGGTGTCATTAGCAATTACTTCCCTGTTCCAATGACTGTCCCAATTCTGAAATCTTTTGGGGTATGAATTGTTCACCCACATTTCATTATTTGATGACCATTCAAATGGACTGGGAACAGACTGAGCAATTGTAAAAGGAAAACTTTAATACTGTTATGATATGCATTAGAACTTTTGAAGTCACTAGGTAAAACAGAATTAGGAACAACTCAGAGGACAAATAAAGTCCACCAAAGCCAAATTTGAGGTAAATTTGGCCTCCCAGGCCAAGGACAGCCACAAGGTATTCTTTACCTGTATCCACAACCTCAAAGGCAGTACAAAGTTGTGAGCAGAGCTCATTGTTAATGGTGCCACCTATACTGAGCCAGAAGATATAGCAAACCTACTGGCCAACAAATTCAGCTCCAACTTTAATCCTCTCTGTCCCTCTCAACCTTCCCTCAGGAGATACAATCAAATGTAACTCCCCCTGCTATTCCTAGGGAACAGGTCCTTAATGCTCTCTCTAAGGCCAAGAACACTGCATTAATGGGCCCAGTCAATATCCCAGGATGCCTTCTAAATAGCGTGAACCATGAAATATCAGGCCTTTTGGAATTGCTATTTCATTGCAGCCAGCAAACAGGCTTTATGCTTCATGAATGGAGAGCAGCAACAGTCATTCCTCCGCACAAAGGTGGGCCATCTCCAGACTCTGTAAACTGCAGATGCTTACGTCTCACTAGTCTCATATGCAAAGCCATAGAAAGAATTATCATGGAAATGATCAATAAAGACATAGTAAACCTCCAGACACTGGACCTAATCCAATGTGGTTTTGTCAAGGGCAGGTCATGCCTACTCAACCTGGTGGACTTCTTTGAGAAGGTCATTAAAGCAATGGATGAGGGCAAAATGGTTCATACTTGCCTACTATGACCTGGCCAAGTCATTTGACACAATACCCACTAAGATATTGTTGACAAACTCAAGAGGTTAGGTGCAAGCCCTTATGTCACCTGGTGGATAGCCAGCTGACTCTCAGACAGGAGCAAGAAAGTTAGAATTGGAGAGGCCATCTCTATGAAGAGGCCAGTCACAAGCAGAGTCCCTCAGGAGTCTGTCCTGAGACCAGTCCTTTTTGGCATTTACTTCTCTGAAGTCAAGGCCAATGTCAATGGTCTTTGCCTGACTAAATTTGCAGATGATTGCAAATTAGGAGCTGTCATTGAATCCCACACTGACACAAATGTTCTCCAGGAAGGGCTGACACAAACAATCAACTGGTGTTAGAGCCATGGACTAAAACTAAATACCAGGAAATGTATAATAGTATCCTTCAGGAAATCACCCATCCCTGATAACTATCATATTGACAACACACCCCTAAGGGTTGACCCAGTAGTCAGGGACTTGTGGGCACACATAGTCAGTAATCTAGCCTTTGACCATCACGTGTCTGCAGTAGTGAGGAAACCATTCTATGTTGTGCAACTTATAAACAAAGGTATGGCATCTAGGTCCAAGGAAGTCATTGTTCCACTGTATTTGGCATTCATCAGACAGACCTATCCTTTAGTACAATGCCTCTTTTGGTATGTACCTAACCAGGCATATCCAAATGGAATGCCCACAGAGGTTTCTCACGAATAGAATGTAGGATGTAAATAACATGTCCCATGCAGACCGCCTCAAGGCCCTATTCATGTATTTTATCTTCTACAGGCTATTGAGAGGAGATATATGCCTGGCATACAGGGCATTGTCAGACCCCACTCTGATGGACCTACTGTATATCCATAAAGCAAACAACACTAGAATTACCTATTTTAAAGACTTTCCAATGATATAAATAGGACCTGCTGGAGAAAGAGAGGCATGCATCCTAGAGACTATCCCCTTCTCTGGAAAAGGCTCACCATCTACGTGATGCAGAGTTCCTCCCTAATCCAATTTAAGTGTAACTTAGATAATTGCTTGGGGAACAGGAAATTCATCCCTGGGTTTGGCACATATGGCTCTAATGGACACATGCAGCCTGTAAATGGCTAATCTCCAAGGCCCCTGCTTATAAATGTTTCAGGTCCAAGCTCCTGTTTACATTTATTAAGGGTACCAGAGTTTTTCATAGATTTGGGATGCATGGGGCTTAAAAAGGCCCTTGTGGTCATACAGCTTGGAAACACCTATGGACTTGATTGTGCTGGATCAATGCTCCATAGCCTATCACTATGATTAGTTACATTTCAACTTCTACCCAGTATTTGGTTGGGATAGATCTGTTGTTGGTACAAGAACAGAATTACCAGACATTTATCTGGTTACAGATGGCTCATATTGGTTTGGCCGGTCCTCTGGAACACTGGATTCAAATTGGGACTCATCAAGAACCATTTGGATATGCCATCCATTTCATCATGGTACCATCTTTAGTTTTCATGTAGTTCATTAGTTTTCTGTACTGCTACATGTGTTGTGACCCACTTTGTCTCTTCCTATAACTGTAAATAGAGAGATTGACCTGGTTGCAGGACACAAAGTGAGTATGTAGAATGATAGTGGTCATAAAACGCTTTGTAAAAATTTTTGGCTTTTTACCATTTTGCTTTGTATGGAATAACTCTAGGGCCAAGTTTTGACTCTCTCATTGGCATTATCTATACATATTTTTTACCGTTCAAGCATTAGATGTTAAGGGCTTATTGCAGTGGCACTATGTAGCTTGATATGCCATGAGAGCTCTGTGTGGATTTTCTTTTTCTTAAGAGTTGTTTGTCTTTCTACACTGCTCTCTTGCCTTCACCATTTATTGCAGATAGTAAGGAATCAATGTCATATGGGTGAAACCATAGTCAACAACAAACTGTTGAAACTTTCTGGACATAAACTGTGTACCATTGTCTATAACCAGATCTGTAGGTAGACTGTACATTGTGAACACAGTCTTGAATCTTATTTCTTGGCTTGCTGTAAGTCAGTACATGAGTTATTTCTACATCATGAGAGCGACAGTTTGCAATACTCAGGCAAACTTACACAAGTCAGCAGCTATCATATGCTAAGGACCCTTGAGGTAATGGTCAGCAGTTATCATATGTTAATGACCCTTGAGGTAACGGTCAGCAACTATCATATTGCAGTTTCACTCATAAGTAGGAGCATTGTTTTTCCTGTTGTTAGCCAGGTTGGTGTCTGTTCGGGGTGTGCATATAAATAGTTCTTACTCATGGCTAAATGTTCGGGAAAACATGTTAATACTTTTAACCATTACTCAGAATGTCCAAATATGGGATTTACTGGAATTTTTCTCCAGAAAAAATTAAAAAATCAGGCTTTGCACATGGGCTACAACATCTTCCTCAGTAGTCTACAATGATGGTCACATATAAAATTTCTGGGTAGCACATCTTTGACAACTAGCTGCTTTTTAGGCACAAGTATTGTTTTGGCATTAAACCTCTTTAGTCTAAGTAACAATCTCTGACACTTTGGTGACATTTGGTCTAAGGCGTATGAATTAATTAATACAATTAATGTTTTGTAGTCAATATGGAGCTGGAAACTCTTGGGCTCTAATAGGTTTTATGTCTTTTGGCTTTTCCCAGTTAGGGATTTTTATGGTGCCGAGTTGCCAGCCCAACACCCAACCTTCAAGGAAGGCACACCTATTCACGCATGCACCTACCTGCATATCTTTAGATGTCACTTGACTGTGGGGAGGACATACAGACTCCACACAGAAGGCGCTCCAGCTGAGAATCAAATGGGAGAACCTCTTGCTGTGAGGTGACAATGCTAACCGCTGCACCACTGTGTATCTGAAGAATTTCTCACATGTCCACACTCTTGCATGAGACACATTTATTATTTGTGAATATCTTTGTTTGAGTAACAGGGTGTAACACTTGTTCATGTATTTGGTATAATGCCACACCTAGGCCATAGCTTCATGTATCTATAATCACCATTGTCTGCTTAGTGACATCATAGTATGTTAGCACTAGACCTGCTGTTAGCATTTCTTTTATTTTACTGAATGTTTGGGCAAGAGCATGTCCCTAAGATCATTACACATTTTTCTTTAACAAGTCTTATTAAAGGATGAAGCATTGTCAAAAGGTTTGCTACAGCATGGCCCAAGTAGTTAATCATTCCCATGGCTTGTCTTAACTTCGTTAATGCTGCGAAATTTCTTGCATTTGATTTTATACCACTGACATTTATGTGGTGCCCAAAGTACTGTAGCTGTTTTACTAAAGCAGCATTTGCCTTGGTTTAACTTTAAAACAGTACTTTTAATAGTTTACACTTTGCAGCATTGCCTCTAAACTCAAATCATGCATTTCTTTTGTCAGATCTGAATACTAGAATGTCATCCATAACAACAACAACCACACCATCAAGACCCTTGAGCAAATCAGACATTTTATACTGAAAGATACAGGTACTGAGGTTATACCAAATGGCAGCCTTTTAAAACAGAATCTTACCATAGGTGATAATGAAGGTTGTTAGCTTTTGACTTTCTTCATCTAAAAGTATTTGCCAGAACCCAGTGGAAGCATCAATAGTGGAAAATATTTTTGCATTAACAAACATGGGTGTTTTGTCTTCTAATTTATTTTTAGATACGTATTTGTTAACTAGGGTAGAGCACTGAACCATATGAACCATTTTCAGGTTTAGCCTGGGTGTAAATTACACAAAGACAAATTAATAGTCATATTAAGAAACAAATTGCAAAAATACAGAGTACAAGGCTTTCCTTAAATTAATATAGCGCAATAGCATTGAGTATTTGCAAAATGAAATCCTGATAAGATTATAGTTTTATAACACCGCAGGAGAGAGGTGTCTCACTGAATAAAATTCTTTGTGAAATAATAAGAGTATTGAGGCCAGAGTGTATATGGACTATGTGATACTTCCTTTGGTATAGCATGTACATTTTTTTGTTTAAGAGATAAGCTTTAAACTCCTTCTGAATGTGGAAAATAAAAGGTGTCTGTAATATGTTTTGGAATAGCTTCCTGGATATTGTGGGTCATGGAGGAGAAGGCATATTCTAATGCAGGTAGAATGAAGCTTTTATGAACAACTCCATTATTGAGCTTATTTACATCAATACATTTCACCCTCAACTATCCTCTCTAATTAACGGGACCATTGGAGACTTGACAAAAGGAGGTATTGCCAGCACAGCTAGCTGGAATTTTGTAAATAATCATGTCATTTGTGAATATCAATTTGATTCATATGCTTGTGTTACAAATGTATTAGAATTGTATGTCATATAAGATGGTTTGCACAGGCATGTGTGAGGAAAAGACATTTTGTAGAGTACTCAGCTTAGAGATGTGCCCACAGTGTACCCTACTGGAAGAGAATAGAAATGTACATAAACTATTGTAACTGTGTAAATGTATATATTTTAACGGGTCTATATTATGTTATTGAATCCCAGTAACATCGAACACCACAACACCAACACACATAGCCCAAACCGCAAATACATCGAACTCCCTAAACCACGAATTTTCAAATCTCGAACCATCATAGTTGGCCAACACCACAGCGCTCTACATACTACATACCCAAACATAATAAATAAAACATATACATACACAAACCAAACCTTACTTCTAACCCTACACTAAACCTTATATACATTACTATCTATACACTTACCTTAACCTGCACCCTAACCCTAAGGTCCGTAACTATCGCACACTTACCCTACAGACATATACCCAAACAAAACAAATAATCCACACACATACAGTTAACAAAACTCTACTTCTAACCCTACACTAAACCTTACATACATTGCCTATCTATGCACTTACCTTAACCCGTACCCTAACCCTAAGGTCCGTAACTATTGCACACTTACCCTACAGACATATACCCAAACATAACAAATAATCCAAACACATACAGTTAACAAAACCCTACTTCTAACCCTACACTAAACCTTACATACATTACTTATCTATGCACTTACCTTAACCCACACCCTATCCCTAAGGTCCGTAACTATCACACACTTACCTTAGGGAGCTATACCACAGACGGGCCAACCATCACACTTCAACATTTCGTATTTTGCGGTTTTGTATGTTCGCATCACCGTAGTTCACGCTTTACATGTCGGTCTTCTGGTGTTCGATGTTACCGGGATTCGATAATGTAATATAGACCCATTTTAACAGTGGAAACTGGAACATAGAAGGTTAACTTGCAAAACTTCAGAAAAATAGTTGAAATTAAATTATTTATAACTGTGCCATAAAAGATGGTTTCAATACAGCAAGGAGACAGGATGTCTAAAACTAGGGAGCCTTCTGCATTGCCTTGTAAGTGTTTTATTGTTTTATGTCTTCCATCAGCTGCAAAGATCTGAGGGCTATGTATTTTCACAGGTAGATGCTAAATGCTGGCAGTTTCTAGCAATGGGGGTTTAGCTTGGGAACTAAAGTCAGATGACAAGAAGTGACATCATCCTGCAAGCTAACCCAGCAGTAATATTTGAGATATTAATTTAAGAAGAGAAAGAGAGAGGGCGAGAGAGAGAGAGAGCATTCTGTATTTTGTCTATGACCTGACAAGAAGACCCATTCTCCACACTTGCCTTGCTCTGTAAGTAAGTTAACTAGGGTATAGTAATTTTTTTAGATTCAGTCAGGAATATATCAAAGTATAGCTTAGATGTTTTCTGTATTTATTTGAGACTGTTTTGTAGTGTTGTTTTAAGTACTTCCTGTGATTTTGAACTCTGTGTAACTATGATTATTTACTGAGTATTTTCTTGTTTTTTATTATTTATTATTGAATATATTTAAACGTATCATTGTGGCTAATATTTGTGAGACATATTTAAGTTCTGAGAGTACTTGCATATTTATTTAGTGATACTGAGGGCCACTCCTAATAGCCTTACTCTTCGTCAAACTACCATTTGTATTGATAATAACATTACACAGTAAGATTGAATGACCATTGTTAAGGGCCTTAAAGTAGCCAATAAGGAGTTGGCTAGTGGCAGTAATAACTAACTTATAGTCTGGGCAGAAGGGGACATAGCTAGTAAACCTGTGCCAGGCTTTCCCAGGTGTGTGTGTGTGTGTGTGTGTGTGTGTGTGTGTGTATTTGTGTATAAATCAAACCTCAAAGAGTGTGCGTGTGTGTCAGCTACTTGGGCAGGGACAGAGAGGGTGCTGGAGGCTTAGGCATGGTCACTCAGCTCAGACTGTGGTCTCTGTGTGCTCGTAAGAGAAATTGCACTTGATGCAGAGAGCTGTATCTGGAAATACTGTGTGTGCAACTTGTCGTCCTCCCTGTTTGTACGTCCCCCACCTATTGCCAGTGTTGAGGACTGAGGCTCCTTGATAACAGTGCCAGTGGTGTGGCGTCACAGAGGACATGAGTCATTCAGTTCAGTTTTACTCTTAGTAAAGTCAAGACTTTGTATTTGCTTAAATTCTGCCTGTGCCCTCCTGGATTCTATGCTAAGGTTACTGAAGATGAAGTATGAGGCATTAAGTTGTACAATAACTTTTGAACAGGGACATCGGCAAGTATATAGTGTGTAGTCTACAATGTATAAGTAATTATCAGGGGGTAACTAAAAGAGAAAAACTTGTTTTTGTTACCTCCCCTGTAAAATGCTAAGTGGAAAAATATTACTTAAAATATGGACACACGGTTTAGTAAACAGGCATCCTTAAGCATCAACCTACAGCGTTTTTCTCATTCTTTACTATTTAATTGTTTTACTTAGTGAATGCATCTCACGATCTGTTTAGCCCAACAACACCACGCTCAAGCTAACGTCATCGTTCCCCCAGTCTGACTCCAATAATGCACACAGTCACAACTTTTTACTGATAATTCCATGATTATTTTGATGTCCCTTGGAAAATCATACTGCACTGATTCTATTCTGGGCTTATTTATATTATTGTGTTAAGCATGCTATTGCATTTTTTTTGTTTTCCTTTGTCACTATGGGCTTCCTAATTTTTGTTTTGTAAACACGGACCATATAAGGTTACTTAAGACAGAATGCCTCGAGCAATCTTTAAAATGAAGTCTGAGTGGTCCATGTAAACCATAAGTAACAAAAACAAAATTGGGAAGCCGGTAATAGCAAAAAGAAAAAAAATATGTGCCTAACTTAACAATGTATAAACTAGTACTGCAAATAATGCTGAAAATCACTGCTGCAAGTTGTTTGTGGCGAGGTACCATGAATGCGTTTAAGAGCAAAAATTGAATTACATATACGTTAGCAATTGTTTTCACTGTCACCACAATCTAATGTCATAGGAGGCATGCAAAAGATGGATTTTTTAACAAAGGAGGCAGGCTGTGGGTGGAAGCACTGGGCAGTTTTTTAACCTCTTTACATGATCAATAATTTTGATTTTCTTTGTGGTGGGCAGTATGTGTGTTTGAGTTATACATTACAGTGACCATCAGGTCATTCACTTTCTTCACAATCAGACTTCAAAAGTGTGCACAGAAGGTATCTTTGGAGATTAAGAATATGTTACAGAGCTATGGGTAATTATGCAATTCCCACTGAATAATCACTAACATGGCTATTTGTGTGTGTGTGTGTGTGTGTGTGTGTGTGTGTGTGTGTTTGTGTGGAGGGCATTGCATGTATCTAAGAAGCTTGCTATTGTTTGAAGTAAAACAGTCATTATTCTGACTTTGTAGGACTATGTATCTGTTTATGACGTAAGCTGGATTACCTTACTGTACTCATTGTTTTCTGTCAATAACTGCTTTAACTGATGGGTATGACCATCTGTGGCTTAAACTGACTTACTTTTGCTGTTGTTTGACCACCGCTACACTTTCACTGATTGATCTGGCATACCAGTAGCTGTGTCACACAATGTTCTGTTATGTACAGAAATTATTGTAAAGCTATCACTACTCTTTCTGATGCTCATATGTGCATGTATGTGTGTGTTGGGGAAGGTGCAGCATATTTGTTGCCCAGAAATTCCTTCAGTTTTTATCAGTCAAGTGTTATTATATTACACAATAAGTGGCTGCTTGTGGTGGCCGACACAGAATGCGTGGAAGCAGCTATCATTTGCACAGTGGTGCAGGGAGTAGTCATTTCATGGCATGAGTTCTTGGCTATAATTCCTTCTGTGTGGAGTCTATGTATCTTCCTGGTCTCTAGAGGGGTTTATCCAGGTAGTCTGGCTTTTCCAGTACCTCAAAGTTATGATGTAGATTAATGGCATCCCTCCAATTTACCTGAACGTAAGTGTGCAGTGTTCTATGCCTTTATTGGGAGCTACTGTTTTGTGAACTTTGAACATTAAGCTTTGTGAAAACAACTTATTTCTTCCTTGATGGAAAAAAATATGACAAGAATTTCTTTCTTTAGTTATAACTTTTGTTCAAGACATCATTAGATAAAAAGATTGGAAAAAGTTTTGAAATGCATCCGTATCTAGAACACCATGCTTCTGGTGGTCTGGTGCCACAGTTACCCAGTTGAACTTGTTTATTTCTTCCACATTTGTCAAAGTGTAGTTTTAGCCAGTTAAGTGTGTTGGAAGGATGTAGGAAAAAGCTGATGAGCTTTTGTGTGAAAGCAAAACAACAACAATATTAATAACAACCTGGATGGTGTGGGGCTCAGTTTCACCTAACACCTTCCCTGACTGCAGGCTGTGGGCACCCACTGATGGGGGTAGCAGTGCAGGGACCTCAATGTACAAACTGAAAAAAAAAGTTAGCTATAGCTATGCTTTTGAGATGCTTTTGTCTGTGTGTGAGCTGAATAACAGAGCTGGAGCTAAGGTGAGGCTAAAGTATTTGTAATGGTTGACTGGGCTTATGGGTTCATTATTGATGAACCTAACTTGACCTTGCCAAGGCTTTCAACACCATTCCCCACTCAGGTATTACAGAAAAACTCACCAGCCTGAACATTAACCCCTACGTCATGCGATGGGCTGCCAACTGGCTTACAGACAGACAGAACTCACACGGTAAGAATAGAGGGCTCCAGGTCCGAGTCTAAACCAGTCACAAGTGGTGTCCCACAAGGCTCGATCCTGGGACCCCTACTGTTCGGCATATACTTCTCAGAAGTACAGGCAAGCACAGGAGGACTATGGCTAACCAAGTTCGCCGATGATTGCAAACTGGGAGCCATGACTGACTCTCTGGCTGACACGGGCATCCTTCAAAAGGGCCTTACTGAGACAGACACCTGGTGTCAAAGTCATGGCCTCAAGCAAAATTCCAAAAAATGCATTGTCATCCCGTTTGGGAAAAACAAAACACCCACGAATTACCCCATAGGTGGCAGCCCCCTTAATACAGAAGAGATAATAAGAGATCTGGGGACCCAGGTAGATAGTAATCTCTCCTTTGACAATCATATTGCCAAAGTAGTTAAGGAATCCTTCTATGTGGCCCATCTAATGACTAAAGGGTTTGCATCTAGAAATAAAGAGGTTATAGTGCCCCTCTACTCGTCACTCATCAGACCCATCATAGAGTACAATGCCCCATTTGGGATGTACCTCACAAGACACTTCCAACAGCTGGAAAGACCACAAAAGTACCTCAACAAGAGGATTACTGGCCTCAAACATATGTCCTTTGCAGCCCGAATGAAAAAAATCTGGCTGTACTCAGTGGCATATCGCTTACTCAGAGGTGATCTCTGCCTGACTTACAAAGCCATGTCCAACTCAGAATTGATGGACATGCTCCATCTAAAGAAATCCAAGTCACTGCAAGCCATGCACTCTACTGAACTAAACCTCACCACAACAATAAATAGAACATGCTGGAGGGATAGATTCCTGTCACAGAGACTCCCCATGCTTTGGAACAAAATTCCAAACTACATTAGACAGAGCCCCTCACTAACACTCTTCAAGAGAAACCTTGACGAGTGGATGGGTAACAGAAAATACACCCCTGGGATCAGTTCATTGGCACTGCTTGACAGAGGATCAGTTAATTAATCAATGGGGCAGTGAAAGCAGACACACTCTGGCTTGACTTATAAATGTCCTCGGGCAGATAGCCTAGTACCTACCTATGAACCTATTATTAGGCATTTTTATGTGTGAATCATTTAGACAAATGCTGTGGTGTTCTGAAGAACATTGTTGCAGTTTTGGAGACAGTTAATATAAGCTAATTGTTACTTAGCCTGATAAAGAAGATAGTAAAGTTCTTTTGTCAAACCTTTAATACTGACACAGGGGAGGGACCATTTCTATGCAGTAGGGATGCATAATAAATTAAGAAAGTAATACTGGGTTGAGTATATATTCCTGTGGAACCCTGGCAGATCAGGTCCCTCAATGGTACTTTGGTTGCCTGAGTGCACTAAGAAGGCTCTGTCTGAGAGGAGATTATGAGCCAGTTTATTGTGTATCACTGAATCCTATGGATTCTAGTTTATTTGAAAGCATTTTGTGGTTTACATTTTCAAAGGCTCTGCAAAAGTCAACAAATGTTGCTCTGTCAGATAGTTTTTTTCATGGAACAGAATATTTTCTCAGTTATCACGTATAGATAGCCGTAAACACATTGTGTCCACTTGTAAAACCATGGCATGAATCAATTAGCAAACTATATTTCTTGATATGCTTATAGACTCGGTCATATATCAGCTTATCAAATGCTGTGGTGACACAGCAGGAAATGGGAATGGGTAGAAATCATACGGGTGGATTTTACAGAAGTCTTAGTGATGGGAATTATGAGACTATTTAAACTGAGGCTGGGTTATTTTACTGGTGATGATGGAGAGATTAAAGATATGTATTTGGATAAGAGGTGTATTTTGTGCCCATACTTTTAAGTATTTTCTTGACTGACTTTAAGGAGATTCCCTGCAGTAGAAAGGGGAATGTGTTGAGAAGTTTGTATTGTATTTGTTGTGAAATTGTTTTGGAGCTGTGATTAGTCTGTGGTTGAGGACATGTTTCTGGCAATATGGGTCAGGTTTGCTGTGCTACAGTTGTGGCACTTAGATAGCATAACTGTTGAAGCAGGGTTGTGATGTAAAATTATTAGCACTGTTTTAAAGTTCAGAATTATGTCTACATTCATTGTTTGGTATATGTTGGTAGAATCATTATTACTGAATTATCTATTTCCTTGATTAGTCTCCAAAAGTGCCTAGATTAAGCCATGTAGGTTGGTAGGTTAGTGTAAGTATAAAGATTTTACTGTCTTTATTTGTAGTTTGCATCTCTGCATTTTTGGAAGTTTTCATGTGAAACCAGACTTTATGTCAATTTTTTAGGAGTGTCTATAGTGTTGAGTTCTGCCAGGGGCAGTTTTGCTGTTTAACTTATCTCCTAGTTAACTGAAAGTATATACTGAAGACATCCTTAATAAGGGAGATGAAAATTTACAGTGTTATAGCAGAGTCATCTGCTAGGTATAGTCTATATAGTGTCCAAGAGTCATTCCCTTTATCCTACTTTGCTGCCATAGACCCATCACTCACAATCCATTTTCTGTTGAAACCTTGTAATTTGCTCATTGTTGACTTAGCTGAAGTGAGTAGTTGCATCCTTTTTGGAAACTGTACCTGCAAAACTGTTGGAAATGGATGATTTATACCTTAACATATTTATTTATTTATTTAGTTGGCTACTGACATTTATTTACCATGAAAGTCCAACTGGGTAAGTGGCCAGTTTCAGTGGATACCTGGGGAGAAAAGCTAAAAGATATTGCAAAAACTTTTTAAGAACAATAACTTTACAGTCTTCAAAAATAATACACAAATATCTACAGTTTAAATAAACCAAATTACACATAATGTGATAAAATTGGTTAAACATTGATATAACTTATACGACAATGATTTAATATTTAGAGAAATTTTAGCTGGTTTAGAGAAATTAAAGGTAAGTTAGTATAAAACAAACAGGAATTACAATATAAAGTGAGTGAACAAAAACACAGGGTTAAAGTCAAGTTAGTATAATGCAAACAGGAATTACATTATAAAATGAGTGAAGAAAAGCACAGGGCTATGGCATATTTAGACAGAAAGTCAGGGGGAATTGACTGAAATAATGAAGTGAATGAATAAAGTGGAGTAAGAGGTGTAAGGTGTAAATAGGTACCTGTTCATATTTAAGGATATAGTTTATCCTGTGGTTGAGCAAGAACATAGCCAGATTTTAGCCAGGACGTCTTTCAGAGTGGTTTTAAAGTAGTGAATGAGGGTATTAATCTGATGGATGCAGGTAAGGAGTTCTAGGCCTTAGCAACATATTACAAGTACAGATCATGGGCAGCAGATTTGATAGGTTTGTGGACAGAGAGGAGATTTTGGTCACTGGATTGTATTTAGTGCTGGGCTAGCAGAGGGATTCTGGATAATTTTATAGGTGGTAAGAAGCTGTGTATATATTAGTTGATGGGATAGTTCTTGCCAATTTAGGCTTTTTAGTGCTATACAGTAGTGGGATCTGAAAGGGATATTTGCTGCAAATTTAGCTACTTTATTATAGCATTGCTCAAGGATTCACTCCTAACCACTATTTATTTATTTATTTATTTATTTGCTTTTGATGTGTAACCATGGAGTTAGCATATATGAGTAAGAGGGTGTGGGGGAAGTCCCCTCCCAAGCTGCAGGTGTGGGATGAGTCCCTCCCACATAAACATTTGTTCATATTTAGGGATATAGTTTAATCTGGGGCTACATCAGAAAACAACCAGATTTTGGCTAGGAAGCCTTTCAGATTAGTTTTAATGGATTTGAGTTAGGGTATTTATCCGATGAATATTAGTAAGGAGTTAAGAAGTAACTTATACTACTAACTGCATGGTACTGTCCAAGAAATGATCTACAAGCACAGGTCAATGAACAGCAGTTATCTTTTTACAGGGTCACCAAGGCTGCAACAATACCTACTTTTTCTCAATCCAAGTTACAAATGGAACCAAATAATTCTCAGGCAACAACATGATGTATTTGCCAGCAGTGACAGCAGTCTATAGACATTTTCAGTTCCCAGTTATATCTTAGAAAAAGCAGTCTATTAATCTATTATGTTTTTTACCAACTCCAAGCTGTTAAATATTTCTTCACATTCTAAAATGGCACTCAGGAACAAATTTCTCCTCCATACTTTGTCCTTCATTGTGACCAGCATCTGTACAATATAAACTTAAATTTGGCCGCTTCACTCCATAGCCTCATGCTGCACATCTTTGTTAAAGTGGCATTGCGGAATCATACTGCTCTTTCACGAACTTACTTGAAACCATCCTGTGATAACTTGATCAGTTTAAGCTATCAGTATAGTAGTCCAGACACCACTTTCCTTTGCTGCCAGAACACTTCCAAGGTACCTTCTGTAAGTGTTTCCATAACCTCATGATTGCTCGCTGATCTTTTCTTCAGTGAAGTGAGGCAAGATGTTGACGAGATATACCTTATATTCAGACTGCTCCTCATAAAATCTCTCCTCTTTTTTTTTCCATATCTGATAGTATCAATCTAAAGAAAATACATTCCTCCACTCCAGTAACAAGATCACATAAAGAACATATTTAAGTGCTGAAGGTACACTTTTATTTAACATACTTGTCAGAGGGGCTAAAGAGACCGACCAACATCATGAAGCAACATGAGATCTTTTTGCCTATACAGAGTATTTAATAAATGTATGACAACTGTGACAAATGGTGCAGGAGGAAGAAAAGGTGAAGAGAAAGGGAAATAAAGGCAGGAAAGTAACGAGGAGAGAAATAAAAGGGACTACATGGAAACATGGAAGTATACCGGAGGACAGTAAGCAACACAGCCAGAACGCAGCACAAACATGGAGGAAAATAAATAACTTCTTTTTATTTATTTATGTATTGACTAACTGAGAAAAAAACACTAAGCACAGTTGTCTTTTCTGAATGGAGATCAAGGAGCAATCCATGGTTAAATAACTTGCTCCGAGCTAGACGGAGCACAAGCTGCAAAATGTATGAATCAAATCCAGGATTACAGGATGAAGCTTGTTAGTAGCTCATTAAATTAACAATTATTAATTTAACATTTCTTAACCAGGCATGTGGGCTGGTCAATAGACCATTTTCAGCTATAACTGAGGACAGAAGGGCGAGGATAAATACAAGATATATCTGGGCAATTTAGTTTCACCTATAAACCAGAATAGTTTTGGAAGGTGGGAAAGACAGGAGTACAAAGACTGAATTTCAAACCCTGGAGCTGAGAGGTACCAGTGATCTACTGACTTATTCCCATTATTGTCTCATTGCCATCTGTACTATGCTTAATAATAAAAAGTCTGCAGGTGAATGCTGACGTGTGTGTGTGTGTAGGTAATTTCTCATTTATGCAAGTGCAGGATGACTCGCTTAATATTTTAAATAGTGCAGGTAAGTAGGATTATGCATGGAAATAAATGTTTGACAGGAGAGGTGCTGTTGTGTGAAGATATGTAAGACTGTGTTACAGAAGTGAGTGCTCATTTGTTACAGTTATAATAAGGGTTGGGAAAGGTAATAGATTTTAAATTATGCTTTAATAGTGGTATGTGTGAAGTGTGTGGATGTGGGTGTGGGTTTGTCCTGTTTAGTGGTGTTCTTAGGGGAAAGGGGTTTTATTAACGTAGTTTGCTGAGTTGGGGTTAGGGTTAGTACATATAAGCATGATGGTACAGGGAGGGGCAAAGCCCCCTGCTCTATCTCAAGGGTGCTATCCCTGAATGACTGCAAATATGTAAATAGAACAGTTAAATTAGTAAAGAATTGTGAAGTTTATGTTTAAGAATCAGTACAAGAAAGATGAAGTCGCAACTGCAATAGAATTGTTACGAGAAAGACAACAAAACCAGACATTTTTTCTATGACAAATCAACAAGGAATCTTTTGACTGTTAAGGAAGGAAAAGGAGTCAATAAAAATTAAGAACTTGCTGGAACTCTAGTTTTTGTTATAAACTAAGGTGCCCACCATAGTGCAATGAAATTCTTTTTTTCATAGATGATAGCATGTAAAAGGTACATATATGGAAATCTGCCTCAGAAACTGAAGATAGTTGTTCAAACTACAATATAGATGCATCCAGATGCTTCACTGCAAAACTACAGCTTGGAAAGGGTTAAGTTGCAGACTTCTACAGTTCTCAGAGCAGATGTCTAGTCATGAGCTCACAATGGAGATTAGAAATATTCTGGATGAGCTACCTCATGCTAAGATTACTGCTAACCTGAGCAGAAGTATCAAAACTAATGACTCTAAGTATCCCAGTTATGGCCAGATTAATTAAAAAATACTTGGATATCAGCACTGTATATAGTTTAATATTTGGGTACTTGTCCGTTATTAGGGCAACAGGTGTAATGCGCACGCAATGATTGCACATTGCATAGCCCTGAACCTCTTGTTTTGAAAGACCAAGAAACATACATGAAGACGAAGTACCCTTTTTTACTGCCTTGTAACGAGTCAGTCTGTATAACTTGTCATACGGACTTCATCAATCCATCCCCCCAACAAGTAAAATTGGACGGTACTTCCAAATGAGCAACAACAGCGCACATTCCACTCTCTGATTCTGATGTTAATACAAATGCCAGCAGCAGGGATTACTCCCTGCTGCAATACAACCAAAGCTAGCAAGCCCTGGTTATGTCTGTTTCTTTTCGGTAAATGGTGTATTGGTAAAGTTTTTTTTTTTCTTAGTTGCTGTCACTTCTGTAAGGAGAAAATTGAAGCTTCATATCGTATCGGTTGTACTGTACTTAATCATCCATAAAAAGTTTCTCTACGAACAAATCTGTCTTTTATCCCCAAGGTAGCCACAGTGGCTTCATCTAAATCAACCATTCAGTTGCTATTATTTGTCCCGAATGCCACCCATAAAAGGGAATACTTGTGCAGTGAACTACATGTTTATAGTCGTCTCTGATTGTACCATTTGCCCCAGTTACATTGGGAAAGAAAGTTTCTAAGAAGATCTCTTCTAAATGACTAATGGACTGTAAACCATTACTTTACACAAGTAAGAGAAGACTACAAAGGAGTGGAGTTCACGTGTTACTTTTTCGTTGTTTACAGTGAATTACATGTGAATGCAACTATAAGAAGTTATCGTGGTCATTAGACCTGTTGCCCCGATAACGGAAAAGTACCATAATTTGTGTGGTTTATGCACTGTTAATTTGGTAATCACAGGGCTCAAATTGTGTAGTCTTTGAACCATTTGCAAGTGAATGTAAATATTTAAATACATCATAATGGTCATGCATATTCTTTAAAGTAAGGGGATGTCATACACAGCAGTATGTGAATTGTTTAATATTCCTAAGAGTGTTTTATTAAAAAAGGGTAGTGAATCATGTGACCTGATAGATTAAGTTCTTTTTTGATCAAGCCTACAAATGCATGCAACTTTGTGTGTGTGTGTGTGTGTGTGTGCGCGCGCGCGCTCATGTGTCATGATTTTACCATCACTTTATGTATTTTTTAAGTTAATATACAGGTATGACAACACATATCTGTGAAACTATAGCAACCAGGCTAGCCATATTTTTTTCACATTTTTTTCAACACCTGTGATTTTTGCTTAAACATCCATACCACTGACTGACCTTGCCACATGTGGCTATCTAATGCTACAGAACTGCAGAACTCAGCCAGAGAACCAGATGCTAAAGTAACCGAGTACCGAATCCATTACCTTACCTAATGCATAAATGCACCAAACATGAAGACAAAGAATGCAAAAAAAAAACAAACTCCCCAAAATACCCCTCTGAACAAAATGAAATGCACACACACACACACACACACACACACACACACACACACACACACACACACACACACACACACACACACACACACACACACACACACACAGTAGCTTGCTTACCCAGCAGTAACCTTAAATCCCTGTGCTAAAACCCAGTCGCAAAACCTGTTGACTGATATAGTTAGTGTTACTGCACAAAGGAAATAGCAGAGACCTGTAAATCTGATAACATCAGTGGGAAACCTAAAACTACATACAAATGCAGAAAAAAGGCATACTTGGAAAATGGGCTTTTCCAGATGATATTAAACTGTGTAATATAAACGAAGTGGCAGCTACTTAAACATTCATTTGATTCTGTGTGCTTCTGAATTCATGCTGTTTTGTTGTATCCATTAAGCTTAGAGGCAGCAATAGTAAACTTATCATATGTTTATTTATTTGTTTTAATTAAATCTTATGTCTCCCCAGCAGGCACCTGTAATCATCTTTGGGTATGCCATGAAAATAGGTCATCTGTATCCACTGAAATTACTTGGTAAGCAGAACAGTAAAGTGTTCCATTACAGTTTTAATTGACATCATGGTACTTTGTATCTAAAGGGCCAAAATGTATTTTCCCAAAATTATGTGGACAGTTTCTTAAAAAAAAGGTTTGTAATTGTTTTAGTAAGCATCTACCCACATAATTTTACTGAATCCCTCACTGACATCAGTTGAAGGATTGTGTGGGGTGTGTCTATTTACTTTAATTGAGGGGAACCTGCACATTTGTTGTAGTGCATCCTTTAAAGTCTAAGGACTTACTTGCATATTAATCCAATGTTGACATCACAAAGGGTAAAGTTCAATTAACTGTTCAGCGATGTTACTTACGAAAATAAAGTCGTAAAGTTACAGAAGTGAGTGCTCATTTGTTACAGTTATAATAAGGGTTGGGAAATGTAATAGATTTTAAATTATGCTTTAATAGTGGTATGTGTGAAGTGTGTGGATGTGGGTGTGGGTGTGTCCTGTTTAGTGGTGTTCTTAGGGGAAAGGGGTTTTATTAACGTAGTTTGCTGAGTTGGGGTTAGGGTTAGTACATATAAGTATGATGGTACAGGGAGGGGCAAAGCCCCCTGCTCTATCTCAAGGGTGCTATCCCTGAATGACTGCAAATATGTAAATAGAACAGTTAAATTAGTAAAGAATTTTGAAGTGTTATGTTTAAGAATCAGTACAAGAAAGATGAAGTCGCAACTGCAATAGAATTCTTACGAGGAAGACAACAAAACCAGACATTTTTTCTATGACAAATCAACAAGGAATCTTTTGACTGTTAAGGAAGGAAAAGGAGTCAATAAAAATTAAGAACTTGCTGGAACTCTAGTTTTTGTTATAAACTAAGGTGCCCACCATAGTGCAATGAAATTCTTTTTTTCATAGATGATAGCATGTAAAAGGTACATATATGGAAATCTGCCTCAGAAACTGAAGATTGTTGTTCAAACTACAATATAGATGCATCCAGATGCTTCACTGCAAAACTACAGCTTGGAAAGGGTTAAGTTGCAGACTTCTACAGTTCTCAGAGCAGATGTCTAGTCATGAGCTCACAATGGAGATTAGAAATATTCTGGATGAGCTACCTCATGCTAAGATTACTGCTAACCTGAGCAGAAGTATCAAAACTAATGACTCTAAGTATCCCAGTTATGGCCAGATTAATTAGAAAATACTTGGATATCAGCACTGTATATAGTTTAATATTTGGGTACTTGTCCGTTATTGGGGCAACAGGTGTAATGCGCACGCAATGATTGCACATTGCATAGCCTGAACCTCTTGTTTTGAAAGACCAAGAAACATACATGAAGACGAAGTACCCTTTTTTACCTTGTAACGAGTCAGTCTGTATAACTTGTCATACGGACTTCACCAATCCCTCCCCCCAACAAGTAAAATTGGACGGTACTTCCAAATGAGCAACAACAGCGCACATTCCACTCTCTGATTCTGATGTTAATACAAATGCCAGCAGCAGGGATTACTCCCTGCTGCAATACAACCGAAGCTAGCAAGCCCTGGTTATGTCTGTTTCTTTTCGGTAAATGGTGTATTGGTAAAGTTTTTTTTTTTCTTAGTTGCTGTCACTTCTGTAAGGAGAAAATTGAAGCTTCATATCGTATCGGTTGTACTGTACTTAATCATCCATAAAAAGTTTCTCTACGAACAAATCTGTCTTTTATCCCCAAGGTAGCCACAGTGGCTTCATCTAAATCAACCATTCAATTGCTATTATTTGTCCCGAATGCCACCCATAAAAGAGAATACTTGTGCAGTGAACTACATGTTCATAGTCATCTCTGATTGTACCATTTGCCCCAGTTACATTGGGAAAGAAATTTTCTAAGAAGATCTCTTCTAAATGACCACTAGATTGTAAACCATTACTTTACACAAGTAAGAGAAGACTACAAAGGAGTGGAGTTCACGTGTTACTTTATCATTGTTTACAGTGAATTACATGTGAATGCAACTATAAGAAGTTATCGTGGTCATTAGACCTGTTGCCCCGATAACGGAAAAGTACCATAATTTGTGTGGTGTATGCACTGTTAATTTGGTAATCACAGGGCTCAAATTGTGTAGTCTTTGAACCATTTGCAAGTGAATGTAAATATTTAAATACATCATAATGGTTATGCATATTCTTTAAAGTAAGGAGATGTCATACACAGCAGTATGTGAATTGTTTAATATTCCTAAGAGTGTTTTATTAAAAAAGGGTAGTGAATCATGTGACCTGATAGATTAAGTTCTTTTTTGATCAAGCCTACAAATGCATGCAACTTTGTGTGTGTGTGTGTGTGTGCGCGCGCGCGCGCGCTCATGTGTCATGATTTTACCATCACTTTATGTATTTTTTAAGTTAATATACAGGTATGACAACACATATCTGTGAAACTATAGCAACCAGGCTAGCCATATTTTTTTCAACACCTGTGATTTTTGCTTAAACATCCATACCACTGACTGACCCTGCCACAAGTGGCTATCTAATGCTACAGAACTGCAGAACTCAGCCAGAGAACCAGATGCTAAAGTAACCGAGTACCGAATCCATTACCTTACCTAATGCATAAATGCACCAAACATGAAGACAAAGAATGCAAAAAAAAACAGACTCCCCAAAATACCCCTCTGAACAAAATGAAATGCACACACACACACACACACACACACACACACACACACACACACACACACACACACACACACACACACACACACACACACACTAGCTTGCTTACCCAGCAGTAACCTTAAATCCCTGTGCTAAAACCCAGTCACAAAACCTGTTGACTGATATAGTTAGTGTTACTGCACAAAGGAAATAGCAGAGACCTGTAAATCTGATAACATCAGTGGGAAACCTAAAACTACATACAAATGCAGAAAAAAGGCATACTTGGAAAATGGGCTTTTCCAGATGATATTAAACTGTGTAATATAAACGAAGTGGCAGCTACTTAAACATTCATTTGATTCTGTGTGCTTCTGAATTCATGCTGTTTTGTTGTATCCATTAAGCTTAGAGGCAGTAATAGTAAACTTATCATATGTTTATTTATTTGTTTTAATTAAATCTTATGTCTCCCCAGCAGGCACCTGTAATCATCTTTGGGTATGCCATGAAAATAGATCATCTGTATCCACTGAAATTACTTGGTAAGCAGAACAGTAAAATGTTCCATTACAGTTTTAATTGACATCATGGTACTTTGTATCTAAAGTGCCAAAAAGTATTTTCCCAAAATTATGTGGACAGTTTCTTAAAAAAAAGGTTTGTAATTGTTTTAGTAAGCATCTACCCACATAATTTTACTGAATCCCTCACTGACATCAGTTGAAGGATTGTGTGGGGTGTGTCTATTTACTTTAATTGAGGGGAACCTGCACATTTGTTGTAGTGCATCCTTTAAAGTCTATGGACTTACTTGCATATTAATCCAATGTTGACATCACAAAGGGTAAAGTTCAATTAACTTTTCAGCGATGTTACTTATGAAAATAAAGTTTTTATAAAGTGTTTTACCTTAACATTGGTGCTGTAAAATGCAGCAATAAGAGTAAAATACAGGACAGAAATGGGAGCACCACATGCAGTGGTGTACAAGGTAAAAAAAAGGCAATTGAATACTTTAATTTATTAAGCATTGGTTCAGCACTGTTTATTTTTCACATGTGTATGTGTATGTATATGTTTTTTATCTATCTGCCTAAGTGTGTGTGTTGGGGGGACAGCAGCCTTTTTCACTGCTCTGAGAAGGAGGAGGAGTTATCAGGGAGGCCTACAATGTAAGGGTCTGATGCGATAAAGGAGAACAATAACCAGCTTTCTTTATTACAGAAGACAAACAAAGGATTGTTTTCTTTTTCCCAGGAATTTGGGAGCTGTGACATTGCGCCATTGCATAAGACATTTTCTCTATTTCTAGAACTTAGCTCTCAGGAATTACTTCTGAAGTGACACCATAAAAAGTCCTTTGTGTGGCTGATGCACTGCAGTAGAAAGATGCAGATTTCTCCTTTTTAGTTTTGATTTAGATAAAGAGTTAAATGGGTCATCACCCTACTGGAGAAAGACATTTGTGGCATGCAGAATCTAATTTGCTAAGTTTCACATTCATTCTAATTCCAGTGAGGAATGCCAGTGCTAGTAGATGGATGTCTGTCTGTCTAAATGTTCTTTTAATTGCTACCTGCCAGTATGGAAACAGACACATTTTCACAACAGCAGCTCTGCCTATACTAACACTCTCTCTTAGTCTGTACCTGTGCAGCTCCCAGTTCCTTTCAATCTCAGCAGGGGCTGGAGATAAAGAAGGAATAGAATGAAACAGCATATGGTGCCATGCATTTTTAGGGTATATGGATAGGTAAATAATGTTATACTTACAGAATGGATGTGATGCTCTTGTCCTAATTTCATCTTAGGTCAAGGAAGTCAGGCATGCAGTGCCTCAGGTCAGTATAGTGGTGCTGGCACTATTACCCCATGAGTGGGCTGCCAGTAGAACAGGTGACAGCAATGGCAAATCTACTCCAGGCATCAGCTTTATAAGGTGACAAGGTATAACTCTCTCTTTTTTTTAATTTCTCCAAGTCTTTTAGGTTTCTAATACCATGAAGGGAATGGACCCCATTCTTAAGTCAAAGTATGATTAAAGTTCATTAAATTAGTATTGTTTCAGTTTTTGATGTCAACCAAAAGTGCTCTTTGCAGCACCCGTAGTTTGCCCAGTAATGACTCCTTCTGCAATTCGTATGGAGTTACATGTATTGGTAACATATCTAAATACGACTGTAAATTCTTTTTTATAGGACCCATTTCTCTTACTACTATTGGAACTGTCTGGTTATCTTTCTTCCACATTGCTCTTGTTTCTGCCTGCAGATCATGATATTTTATGACTTTGTATCTCACTATATGCAAGACACTGTAGTTACTGGGTGTGGCGATTTCAGTGATCAATGCTACTCTTGTCTTCTTTTCTTGGACCACTATACCTGGTTTTCTAGCATCTATCTTTTGAACTGTTGGTAATGGGTGATCCCATGTGATGTAGACTTCTTCATTTTCTGTGATGTTTTGTGGCTCATGTTTCCAGTGTTTTTCAGTCACTTCAGTACCATAATATTTGCACAATCTCGCCACATTATTATGCCTTTCAATATACAGTCCTTCTGCCATTAGTATGTCACAACCAGCAAAGAGGTGTGTGACTGTTTCCATTTCGGTTTTACAAAACCTACATTTCTCTGTTTTCCCACACATTCAATGGACTTTATAAACAAATGTGTACACAGCCCACTATCTTTGGCTGCCAATATTAGCCATTCATCTCTTGGTTTGAATTTGCCTCTCCTTAACCATTCTTGTTTGTTGCTGATCAACATGAGGTTCTTCCAGAAGTTTTCTATACTTGCAACTATATTTATGCTTTTTCCACATTTCTTGCCTTCCCATCTGATCCTTCACCTTATATTCTTTCTTTTGTATTTTGGCACATTCATTTCCTGTCTGATTTTTATCTACTTCTGGTTTGATTTCCATTCCTGCTTGATGCCGATAAGCTTCTGCTAGATTAAGCAAAGAAGTCAACTTAGATTTATTCTCCTCATGTTTCAAAGCATTCACTACATTTGGGTCTTGTGAGGTCAGCAGATATGTGTGGAGTCCCCCGATTGCAGATGTATACATATAATCAGTTTCAAGGAGGCCCAGCCCTCCTTTGGAATGGGGAATATATAATCTTGGTATGCACTGATTTTTATAAATCATTTGATGAGCATGAAGAATCCTTCTTGTTTTCCTATCTAATCTATCCAACATGTTTTGGGGCCAGTCAATCACTCCAAAACTGTAAGTTAGGACAGGAAGAGCAAATTGGTTTATAGCTTGGATTTTGTTCCTAGATGTCAGTGCTGTTTTCAGGATTAATTAAAGTCTTCTGAAGTATTCCTTACTAAGTTTTATTCGCATTTGTTCATGTTTTATTGCTGATCCCTCATCAATTCCAAAATATCTATACACTCTTTCTTGCTCAAACTCTTTTATATCACATTCTTGTCCCAAACTGATGTTTTCCTAGCTTTGCAGTTCTCCTGTTTTAAAGGTTGCTTTTGCACATTTATCAACACCAAATGACATTCTTATATCACCTGAAAAAGTTTTGACAACTTGCAGTTCTGCTTTCAATTCCTCATTTGATGAGCTATACAGTTTTAAATAATCGACAAAGAGAAGATAAGAAGTCTTTACACTTTGTTGTTTTCTAGGAGCCAGATTATAGCTATGGCCTAAGCTGTTAAGTAGACAGCTTAATGGGTTAAGGGTAAAGCAGAACAGCAACGGTGACAAAGAGTCACCCAGGAATATCTCCCTTTGAATTTTTATCCCTGGGATAATAATTTGTCCTTTATCATGGCCTAATTGCAAAGTGGTCTGCCACTGTTTCATGGTCACTGTAATGTAGTTGATTAATGTAGGGTGTATCTTATACATTTTTAAGCACTCTTTTATCAATGAATGAGGGATACTATCAAATGCATTTTTGTAGTCAGTCCATGCCATACTTAGATTCTTCCCCTTTTTACAGTTCTCCATTTTATTTAACAACAAATGATCCTTTGTTCCATATGACCTTCTTTTATTGCCTTTTTGTTCTACTGCTATAATTGAGTTTTCTTCTAAATGACTATAAACTCTGTCAGCATCACTTCCCATGTATAGTTTATACATTGTTGGAAGGCAAATTATTGGTCTATAATTTTTAGGGTAGCTTGCAGGTTCACTCTTAAGTAAGAGCATTGTTTGTTCCGTTGTTAACCAGGTTGGTGTCTGTTCGGGGTGCGCATATAAATAGTTCTTACTCATGGCTAAATCTTAGTGCAAAGATGCTAATACTTTCAACCAAAAGGTAGGTACTGCATTTGGGCCTGGGGTTTTCCAATTAGAGGCTTTTCTTAACTTTGTTTCAATCTCTCTGGCTGTTATTTCATCCCATTTCACATCCTGTACCTTTAAACCTCTTATTCTTTCTTTAACTTCTATCCGTTATCTATTCTAACTCTCCTATAGGGGCTTACAGATGTAATACTTATGGAGAATGTCCAAAAATATTTGGATGGGATCCCCATCACACAATCACTGTGCTCTGAAAGAGCACTTTCCTCATTGTTTCCAGCCATACTTGTCTCACCTTCAAAGATCTTTGGAAAAATGGAAGGGACCTGGCAACCAAAGCAGATCTCACATTTCCATCCTTGATGGGCAGCAAGGAGAACTGCATTTGTGAGGTGCTTGGCAAAAAAAAAAAAAGATAATATAGGTACTATATCGTTAAGGCTCCAGTGTCACTTTAAGGTGTGGAACATGTCAGTCCTACCTCCCTGTCGAGAATCAAGGACACTGATTTTCAGGTTTAAAAATAAATAAATAAATACATTCCATTTTCATGAGATGAAATTTGGGAATTATACCAGTGAATTTTAAATATTATTACAGTGATTTCATTAGAACTTTCATCTGCACAAATGTATATTGAAAATTAAAGCAAATTCTCGACACAAAACACCCAATAATACATGCTGATAATATTGTAAATAATAAGTCTGAGCAGAAATACATTTTGTAGTGAGTTAATTTTCTGTCATACATTGCCAAATTCCATGAAAATATTGCATTCTTTTAAATTTTCAGACAGTCAAAATGTGATTTACCAGTATTTTTGCCTAGAAAAAAACAAAACAAAAATCCGTTTCATTGCTGAGAATAAATGCTGGTAAATTATGGGATGGAAATTTTCATCAATTTAGCATAATTAACTTTCAGAGCATACAGAGAGCTTACAGGTGCTCAGGTGTGTGTATGGAATTATGTACAACCCTATAAGATGTTTATCACGGTTTACCTTTATTTAGTTGAAAATGTAATGTGCGATCGCACTATTGTGTGACTGTAAATGGTGAATTTGGAAATATGTCCGAATCAAAATATCAAAAATGGTGTACTGGAAATCCAGATTCGACCATTTTTGAACTGCATCACAACAGTGACATTTAGAAAACATTTCCTGATGTCTCCAAACATTGTTACATATGGGGGCAAACCCCCATGCACCCCCTCAATGGGGAGATGCCCCGCAACACACACCCACACACATCCCCTGCTAATTTAATATATTAACTCCGAGATTGCACTACAGTAAAGGAAAGGGTACATGTCCTGATCCCTACTATTGTGCAATCTGCACCAGGAATGCTGAATTCAAATGAGCGAATGCACACCGGCATTCGCTCATTTGAATTCACAACTATGTGATTCAACATTCCCAAATCTTGCCATTGTACTTTCACACTTTAGTGCATCGTACAAAGGAATCCCGACCTAATGAAGGTAAACTAGGGTGACCAAATCATGAACTGGAAAAAACGGGACACACCCAAGGAGGGTTTGGGGGATACCCTCCAGCTAAAGAGGGGTCCGGGGAGCCTCTGCTAGAAACTATTTATTGAAATATGCTAATTTTAACTATTTTGAGACCTAGAAATCTTTTTAAATTTACCTTCACTTTTGTAATCTAATTTAAACACTGAGGCATATCATAAACGAAAACAATAATTTTGCAGTGAATCCTTATTTATTTATACATATTTTACAACATAATACAACACAAAAAATTAAATTTCACTAGTCTAGGATTTAAATTGAGGATATTTGGCTGTTGTCCCAGCCATTGTTAAAACCTCCTTCTTATCTAATATAAACTTGTAAAAACTATAACAGTCCATTTCGAAAGTGTAGAGAACTTGCAGATTGCAGAAAGGGTCTCCACTCTCATCTTGTTTCTTTCGTCCGTCCATTGAATGTTCATGAGCGAAAAGATTCTTTCAGTATTACCATTATGGGCATGAATCGCAAGCACATATTGGCAATCTTCAAAAATTCAGAGTTCTGTTCTGGCCTAGTATGGGTTTTGAAAAAACGAACCCACTTTTCGTGACACTGAGGTGTTTTTTTATCTTCATCAGTCCACTCTTTAATATTTTCACTTACAAAATCCGCTAACGATGCCAGTTGATCAAATAGCAAAGTATCATTTATTTCAATACTTTTTTCGTTGAAGTAACAAATAGTTTCTTCAATTTGTTCCGAACTGGGGATGTCCTTCAAAAGCATCCATTTGAATTTTGAGAAGGTAGAGAATGGCACACTCCATTTTTTAAGATATTGTAGGCAGGTTTCATAAAACTCGTTAACTTCATTTTTTAAGTTAATTTCGTCTTGTTGCGTAATATTGGCCCGTTTAAGAATGGATTTTACACTAAATGATAAAAACTGTTCCTCTTTTCTTCTGGTCAAAGCTTTGAGAGTACATTCCAATACATCATTGACTTCCATAACACTTTTTGTACTTTCTTCAATCTTTTTAATTCCTTGGTGAAAAATACTGAGTTGGCTATGGATAAACCATAGGTATGCCTCACTTAAAGGATTATTAAAAAATGTTAACAAAATCTTTGGAGCTTTTTCCTTGTTTAAAAAGAAATCCTTTAAAGCATCAAACAGCTTTAAAATTCATTCTATTGCAGGCATCAAAGACAGCCAACGAGTTTTTGAATACGCCAAAATAGTGCCAAATTCGATGTTGACCATTTCACAAAATTCTTTTAGCCTCTCTGTTCACACCGTGTATATAGAAAAATAAGAGAAGAGTTTGACAACAATACCTTCAATGTCACAGCTTAATCTATCAGCTGCTGCACATATGCAGTTATGTAGTACATGTGCAGGACAACCCACGCCTTCAATACCACCATGTGAATTAGTTGTTAATTTTGTAAATACATTGTTTTTTCCCACTCTATTCAAACCACCAAAATTTGTGTTGGTATTGTCACCACAAAACGCAATGCAACTGTTTTTATTTAACTTGAATTCATCAATACAGTTCAAGCAGAAACTAGATATCTCATCTGACGTTTCACATGGCAAGGAAGCTACTTTCAGTAACTTTGACTTTATCCTTTCATTTATGTCAAAAAACTGAACTACAAAAGGAAACATTTTTATAGCCTTGTGATTAATTGCATCAGTTGAAATGCCATAAAAGGGGATTTATTTATCTCTTCAATGCTAGTTTTCATGCTGAATGGAGCTAAAACACCAGTTATCAGGGCTGATTGCTTTGTTCTGACAGAGCTAAACTTTAATGCAATTGATGAGACACTAAACATAACGCTGTTTAACTTGTTGACACAGTCATTTGACCTAAAGCTGTGATGGTGTTTTACCGTATGGTAGGCCTGAGTTAGTTCAGCACCTCTAACTTTCGTTTCTTCATTAGAATCGTGTTTTATAAAATAATTGTTAAGAGACATACTGCTACTTGGGGCATTCAGTCTGTTCCTATGTTTCACTGATGTGATGTGTTGTTTTATATCTGAACGTCCACCATGACCAATACTAAAAACACTATTGCAAACTGTGCACTCGGCTTCACTGTCATAGCATCCCTTTTTAATATAGTTCCACTCTTTGGAATACTCCTCCATAAACTTACATTGACGCTTGGGCATAATTATTGTCTATATGAGATGATAATATAAAATTAAAGAATAAAGTTCAACACCCAAAACAAACACCTGTCACTCTGACACGAACAGGCCGGCAGGGATCACACATAAGACTAACACATTACATGCTGCTACAGGTCTGACTGTATGGCTATGCTTACTTCTAAAAGTTTGTAGCACTTAAGACTAGAAGTGCTTAGAGGAGCCCCTGACTTGATATTTGCTGGGGGCCCCCAAAATGCTAGCACCGGCCCCGGTTATACTTTATTGTCTTTGCTCCTCAACTACAGTGTACCTTCTTACGTTCTCCATTGTAGAGTTCCTTTGGCCATCTCTTCCTTGCTCTATGTTTGCTTTAAATAATCGCTTGTGTCCAGTAGCCATAGCAACAAGGTCTCATGTTCTTTACGCTACTCAAAAGTCTAAAAAATGAAAAATATTAAAACAAGATCAGTTTCGCATACAGACTGACCTTAAAGTTATCAAATTTACATACATAAAAATACGCAGCTGGTATCGCCAAATAAGTTTCACATAACACTCCAAAACCCCAAATTACATATTTTAAAAAAGTAGCTTTCAAGAAATTGTGAAACATCTGATATGACGCTGTAAAATATATTTTTCAAACTTTCCTTCAGATACCATTCATTTCAAATAATTGCAACAACACACATACTCACCTTCTTCACCACCGTTTATCTACCATAACCTGCCAATCAAAACAATGAGGTGGGATTTAGTTTACTTGACACGCCCTTTACAAAAGGGGAGGATGTGCTATCGCTTTTCGCGATGCATTGTTGGTACTGCAGTTTTTAACTGCTCATTTCGTCATATTAGCTATGGAAATAGAGCCGTAGTCCCTGCAGCAAAGGAAATAGTAAAAATGCGGCGTGACGCAATACTGACATGTGACATTGACAACTTCAGTTATGTTGAGTTTCGATTTTTATTATCAATATTTATTGTGTGCTGTGTGGTAAATGAAGGAAACGTATATCACAAGTGTGCATGGTGGAAGAAGCCACTTTTTTATTCTTAAAATGACCTGCTTTTGTCTTAGAAAAGTTCAATGGGCACTTCAACCCCTTATATACAGATGTGGCGGTTGACATGTAGAATATGCTTATGTACACAGTCTTTCTTACCACTATCAGTTGGTCCGTCATCATCATCATCAATGAGGAGTAATAATGGTTTGAAAACTTGTGTTGAGGCACTTGTGGGTTCGGGTGTATGGAGGGACAGCACCAGTCTGCATTTTATTACGAAGCGCAGCATTTACACACCCACTCAAAATTATACGCAAAAGAGAACGAGCATAGTGGACAGCAAGTATCTGTATGGAAAAAAGCTGCTCCTCCCTCATCTGTTACTCAGAAAGGTAAACAGAAAATACCTGTTTATTTTTGCAAGCTTTTCAGAAGTAGCCAAAATATTACTTGAAGTTATATAATTAGGAAGTTTTAGTGATTTGATAGAAACGGGACATTTAGGCATCCCGAGAGACTTTTTCGGGACACCGGGTACGATCGCGAAAAAACGGGACAATCCCTTTTTTACGGGACGTTTGGTCACCCTAAGGTAAACTGTTTATCACGTTTGTTCATTGTGCAAATTGAGGTATTCTGGAACACTAATTAGAGGAGCCCTAATTAGCATAATCATTGCAGAAAGACAGGGATTCTGCATGATATCAGCATGATGGGATCCCAGATCATTATTGCACTACTGAAGATGTCATTTAGATTGAATTCTGAGGAAACAACATTTTTGTTCCTCAGTGAGTATCTGTTTACATAAGGTGTTAAGTTTTACAATGTATATTTGTACATGGCTAACTTTTTAAGTGCTATGTACTGTAAGGCCTAGAGTTGCTGTCAGTTTTTTAGTGTATGCACTGATGTATTATGCACTGCTCTCAGAAGGGGTACATTCCAGGACTATTTTGCCTTAGCAGGATGCAGGTACCTTACAATATTTGTTGTAGCAAAGTAAAGCATGGCAAACACCAATACAATGTGGTGTGGTTTAAGTATATGAGATTATACTATATATTGTGTACAGAAGTTTTGGCTCATTTGCATGTGCTTTTTAAGTTAAGTGCTTGGTTAACTGCAGTTATGTGCTTTTTTTTTTGGTGCATGGGAGAAATCGGGATTAGGAGACAAGTAATAGCTGACATTCAGATATTGGTTGTTGAATGCAGGAATATTATTAGGACATTGTTATGTTATTATTTTTAAGATCCATGTAGGACCACAGCTGTTTATTTCAGTGTTTTTCATACCAACAGCACTGTGCCCAAGAAACTGACAGAGAAAGGTGCATCCACCTGTAAGCCCAAGTTCTCAGAATCTGAAAATGAGGTGGTACTGGAGGCCCTCCTTCTCTGTGGTAGACGTCTCTTAGTATTGCATGCCACAGATCAGCCTTTCCGTGAACAAGTGTGGCAAGAAGTTGTGAGCAACTGTCCACTATCAATGCCTCAGGTATGTAGTCATGCTATAAGTACATGGCTCTAACTGTAACTGTTAATCACATTACAATTTAAAATACTTCTCTCACTTGTGTCATATTGGTACATCTGCCATCCAGACCTGTAACTGGGTATCATCTTTTATAAGGCTATCTGCTGCATGTTTAGTTTTGGAGATGGGTCATAGTTATATTGGATATATTTTTTTTGGTATTCAGAGGTGCATCATTTTTGGCCATAGCACCGAGGAACCACCTTGTCTGATGTTGGAGGATCTTTTGCATCTTTTTAAGATAGCAGGAATAATCTGGTACAGTTAGGGCTGCAGAGTGTGTGATAGACACAGGGAGTGTGACTCCCACATTCCCTTCTCTGAGTAAGGACACAAGTGTGCATGTCTATGCATACCCAGGACACACTACCATCTGAGAGTGGACAGGCAAATGAGGATACAGCAGATCAGGGCAGTTTGGCTGCCCCTAGTACAGATTTGTCTGAATCTGCCCCAGTCAGGAAGGCTCACAAAGGGAGGAGTCAGTACAGATTCTCACAAGAGGAATGGTTCCTACCCTCTCCCTGAGATTGGGGCATTATTAATAGGCACCCAACATATGTGTAGGGCCACCATGGAGGCAAAGGCTACTTCCAATGCAGCCTTGGCAAAGGTATGATGATGATCCAGACTGTGAGTGCTGATATATGGGAGTGTATGAACTGTAAATGTGATTTACTGGATAGACTGAATTGCATATTGGAAAATGCAGTGCATTTTCTGGGATGTCTGTTACAGGTGAGGGGCCATCCTCATGGCTAGTCATCTACTACATCCATAGATGTTAGCCAACATGGTGGTAAATGAGCAAGATCCCACTCTCACAGTGCTAGTGCTTCCACAGCAACATCAGTTGTGGATGTGTGTACATCGAAGAGAGGAGGCTGTCTCTATGGTCATGGTCATTGTCATGCTGGCACATCCTCCAAAAGATATTAGTCACAGTCGGGTAGCATACCAACATCAAGCCAAGGTCATGGGACAACAAGTGCAACTCCTTGTAGAGCCAGCTGTCATGGGTGAAGGCATGCAAAGGAAGCTGAACCCTCTGTCCAGTGAGCCACACTGCAGCGCTGGTCCATTAGCTGAAACTGTGTCCCCACACACACACACACACACACACACACACACACACACACACACACACACACACACACACACACACACACACACACTTACAGACAGTAAAACAGTCTCCAGCACATCCCACAATCCCACTACAAGCAATTGTCATTTTAATATACTTCTTTCCTCTCACACATGCACTTCCCTGTGAAAGACACACATTCCTTTGCCCTGCCCTGTGTACACGGTTACTTGGGCAGCCTATAGATGATGCACAACGTGGCTGTCTTATACATGGGAAAGCACAGTCTGGTGGTTTGTATGCATCATTTTACTGTTGTGTATATGCTTAGCTCTTGTGTACTTATATAGTGGCTACATCACCTGTCCAAATGATGGAAAGTGTGCCCTGCACTTTCTACAATGATACTTAGGTTGCCTATATCTGATGCAAAGTATGGACAGTCCATGCATGAGTAAGCAGGCAGGGACCCAGATGTGCTGGGTGCCTTTGGTGGTGGTGGCATTTTTATATGTATTATGTTTACTGTGTGCATTTGCTTAGCTCTTTCATAGTTACTTTGTAAAGTTACACGCACTCCACCACATTACTTCTACTGCCATGACATACTTTGCCTCCTTCCACTGGGCTTGGTTATTCCCTGTTGTTATCTCATCCTCTTACTCTCTGTCTGTATCATATGTTGCTGTGGTCCCTGAATATGTGCACCCTGCTGTAACTACTTTCTAAGAATAATATTGTGTAACATAACACACAATATATGTCAGTATTTATACACACATGGCAGGGTCATACCACAGAACACTACCAAATGTATCTAGGCATAGAAAATGTGGGCATGGTTGTAACCATGGTCAGTTGGGTTATGTGAATTTCTAATAGGTGTCATGAACGAGGATGTCAAGGCAAATTCAGTGTCACCCATAACATAACTCTTTGGGAAGTACTCCCTTACAAACTGTTGATAGAGGTCACGTGTGTGCTATATGTTAGAACTGTGGAAATTGCCTGGGTGCCCTACAGACACACACAGACACACACACACACACACACACACAGACACACACACACACACACACACACACACACACACACACACACACACACACACACACACACACACACACACACACACACACACGTACACGTGATGGAATGATAACCCTTATGGTTCACATACCTTTAATTCAATGTGAGTACATTCTAAGGCCCCCAGTACCTCAGGGAAGAGGGCGACAGCACAAAAGTCCTGCATGGTATTTATTCTCTCCTCTTGGTATGTGGGAACCACAGAGTAAAGAATGGCATCAAGGAACTGGTGAGTTTTCTGGAAGCAGATGCTCGTGATACCCCCTGTTTTCCTCTGTTAGTTGCTGAAGGGTCCCTGTAACTAGTATATGTAAAAGCAGAACATTCCTTAGTATCTTAGGGATGAGTAATCCACAGTTTGCATGGAGCTGCAGATGAGGGCAACATGCATCCACTATTTGTTGCATGGTGTTCCTGTCCACAAGATAATGGTCCATTATCTCATTGTCATGGCAGGGGAAGTTGTGTGGTCTGAAAACCCTGCTTCTCAAGTGACATTGCACACCATCAGCTGCAGCAGTTACATATAACAGCATTTTATAGATACAAGTTGACAACGACTTTGGCAAACCCTAACAGTAGTCAGTATTTTACAATGCCTGAGTATGAGCATCTGGCAGTGTGCAAATCTAAGGTGGGCACAGTGTCTCTGCATATTTAAACTTTCATAAATCACTCCATCATGTTTATTTGCCTCATTAGTATACATGACACATGATTATGTGTCAGATTCTGCATAGCTGGAGATGTGGCTCATTATGTTATGTGCATATGCACTGATATTATTAGGACAGTTGTGGGTTCGATCCCTATAATATATAAAAGAATATTGTTATCAGAGCAAAATTTTCTGTGAAAATATTTAACATATTAAAAATGAACTAAATTGTTAAAATAATTGTGTAGGTCATATTATTACAGGATTATTTTCCTTTACTATATTTTATGGGCATGAAAAAAAATAATTATGGCATTTCATTATTTTTGTTTGTCTCTTCCTCTAGCCTCTCTCTCTCTCTTTTTTATGCTTATTGACTTTGATATAATTTTTGTTTTTATGCTTTTCCATTTCTACTATTATATACGGTAGCAGAAGGACCTGCACTAACCATAGTGCTGTGGCTTGCCATCCCCCAACAAGTGACGTTTGCAGTGTCACCACCACCACCTCCCAGCCTGATACTGTTGACTCCATATTTGCTGCCCTACCTGCACCACCTGCTTCAGATAGCTCTACAATGGAACTGGTACAGTAGTACCTGCTAGTAGCAGTGCAAGTGGAGGTGGCAATTGTGCTACCTGTCAGGAACTAGCAGAGTTTGGGGAGAGGGGATACTAGACAGAAGCCTTGAAGCTCACATTGGCTGTATTGAGACCATACTCCAGTAACTTGTTTAGTGTATTATCTGTCCAGTGCTTCATCAAGAACCTCAAGCAAGAACCAGTGGTAACAGCTACAATGAAGAGGAGTAATCTTCCACTGTTTTACGCTAGCAGAGAAGGCATCACGGAACACCCAGTCTTACCCTCAAACCCAGTGTTCTCCTCCCTTTTGTGTCTACAACTACCCTTGTTATGCTACACAGTCCACCCTTTCCCCTTGTCTGCCCTCTGTTTCAGATGTCTCCTTCACCATTGTTTCTCAATGTTTTGCTACACACCTTGTCAATCATGCCTGTCTTTCTCTGCTTACTAACCTCTCCCTCCTACCTACCTCTTATATGTCTGGTTTCTTTCCCTGACTTTCCCCTCTCATAGTAAAAAAAAACTTAATTGCTTCCTATTACCTTTCAACTTCCCACATATTGTACTGATGGACAAAATATATTGTCTTCGACTTGTAATTTTAGACTATGTTGTGCTCTGACAAAAAAGTAACACTTCCATACCACAAATACTCACAACTATTTAATACAACAAAATTATTAGATAAGAATTTCAGACATATCATCCATTGGCTTAGACATTAAACAAAGTTCCCGGCTTCTTGAGTTGGTGGCAGCTCAGGTGGTTGTAAAAGATCCCACAACACCTATCAAAAGAGTAGGAAAAGTTCCCCAGTGCCCTAGCCAAATTACCCTAGTAGTATAAATACCACCTTGGGTCGATCCTTAAAAAGAGACTGCAAGCTTACTGACCATTCCTGAATGGCTCACCTTGTATTGTGTCCTCTGCTTGCTCCCCTTTTTCATCTCTGTCATATCCTCCAAGTTCCAGCCTTTAATCTTGAAAACATATAGATAAACATACCACAAACATGACCAAAAAGGAATCATATATTAAAATCATCTTTCTGTGGTCATACCTTGCACAGTAGTTGGCAGTGAGCAGCATTGCTGGTCATCGATAACCACTGGAAAATATTAGTTCTCTTCCTATGGCAAAATCAAAGAAAATTCCTTGGGGGTGTGTACCAAGATTCTGCCATTGGTTGCACAACAGAGGTGAGCATCAGTAAGCAATCATGACATAAAGTACATAAAGTGAATCATTTATCTCTAACTGCATCCTTGTCTAAATGTATTTATAAGGAGAGGGTGCCATTCCAGAGCACTTGCTGCTAGTCTCAGATCCACTGAAGGAGGGATGTTGTATTACAGTTTTGCTTTCAGTCTGCATATTTGTTCTATTCCACTTTCTTTTGATGCTTTTTTGCCTACGGTTTCTGTGACATACCTAGCTAATGCACTGGTTGATGCACTATGAATGAAGTATGGTTGGGTTCATATCCTGTCATGGCTGCTTTTGTTTTCTTGTTGTAATGTGTTGCATTACCTTTAAATATATTTGACTGACACATTCCTTATGAAAGATTATGTGGCATGTGTAGTTAATGGTTTCCTTATAAAGTGGAAGTTACACATTCATGTGTTCAAATCCATTGTTGCGTAATTATTTTTATGTTGTTATGTGACAAAATCTCATGACGTGATTAATTTCTATCATCAATGTGTAAATTCTGTCAGTTTTGAAATTTCTAACAAAATGTGTTTATGTATTTCTGTTGCATTATTGATGTAATACGTTAATAATTTAATGGAAAACATTACAGCTAATGCTTTTACTCTACCTCCTTAAATGGCTCAGTGTATTTATACTGGGAGCATTGCATGTTATTGGATGTCTCAAAATACTGGAGGATTGTATGTTTGACTACAATGTTTGCACTCTGCAAAAGTTCTGTATTTCCTGGGTATGAGTAACTTATGAGACCTGCTTTGTCTGATTCCTTTTGTGGCTACCCTAGCTAATGGAATAGTTTGGATAACATAACAATGACAGGCATGGATTCAGAGCCATTGGTATCTTTTTTAACTTAATACACCTTCAGACTGCACACTCATTATTTGTTCACATTCTCAACTTTTAAAATGGTGCAAAGTACATAGAAAAAAATGCATTTCTGTAATCACAGATTGACAGTGGGCAGAGAGTAATGTGGATGCCCATTTATAACCTGGGGAAAATGGCAGTTCATGTCCTATGGCAAAAAGGGAGGAAATTCCTTTACCTGCACTAATGTTCTGGTGTGACTTGAGCTTACGCTCAAGACATGTCAAAATGCAATAGTAATATAAGCATTAAATAAAAGTAGTTTAACTGTAACAGTTTCTATGGGTCATTGTAGTCTTGATGTAATGTGTACACTGTCAATAAATTGCGTGGTGGGTTTTGACTACTTGACTGCTGGATTTAGTATAACATAACTCATTTTTTAGTCATTTTGGTTTTTCTCTGGGGTCCCTAGGAAATATATAGGTCAAATGAATAAGAATTAGGCCGGCAAGGGTTCAAATCCAATGTGCTGAATCTTCCACATTTCCATAATGTTTGTTTTTAAAACATTCCTTATAATGTGAAAGCTTCAGTGGCTGTTCTTGCCTGTAAATTGCTGTGGAGAATAAGACTAAAAAAGTATTGTATTCAAATACTGTGTAGCCTTTTTATTTTAATTTGTTCTCACTCTGTAGATCTTATATATTTATTTGATATGTATCATCTATATCCCCATACAAACAGCCTTATAGTTCCCTGGCTAATGTACTGCTATTGGGATATAACTATGAAAGGTGTGGGTTACAGTTCATTGGGGTTTACTTTTCTTTGCCACCCACATTTATAATGCTCAGTCCCTCTTGCCTCACTTTTGTGATTTCCCTTATGAACATTCCCTTAAACATGAATTTTCTGACACATTCACCATGTTCTTCTGTGACTTCACATGATACTGCAGTTATCTGGAGTATATCCCTTAGACAAACATACTTTTCCTTTTGGGGGGTGTACTTTGTATCAGTCTTAGAAACATAACTATTGTGTCCTAAAATTTGTATCAGTCTTAGAAACATAACTATTGTGTCCTAAAATTACCTTTCATCTTAACTAAAACACATTTATCATGTCACATGCATGCTCCAAAATGCTTATGAAATAAAAATCCTCTTTCTGTGGTGATCTGATAAAGAACAGCTAGCAGAGAACAACTTTGCTATCCATAAATAGGAACTGATAAATGATAGTTCTTGTAATATGGCAACAAGATAGGAAATTCCTTCAGCTCTGCTAGTGTTTTTGATGTCTATTGAGCAATTCAGTTTACTCACAGTGCATGACAAAAAGCAATGGTGATATAAGCATAAGATGACGCTATCAGTTTAACTGTAACAGCTTCAATGGCTCATTGCACTCATGATGTGATGTTTACCTTGTCAGTAATGTATGTGGAGACTTTTCTTCCCCTGAATGCTGCAGTTTGTTTAACACTGATAATTTTTCAGTGTTACATGCTTTTGGTGAACTCCCTTCAAATACTATCCTGTGTTCTTCTGTGGTGTCAGTAACTAATACACAGATCAAGAAAAATGAGTTAGGTAGGCAGGGGTTCAAAACCAATGATGTCTTGCTTGTATCAGTGTAAATAGGGTGGAGGGTTTTCATACCATAATTGTTGTAGCTTGTTTAACATTGCTCATTTTTCAGTCTTTTACATTGTTGCAACACTCCATTCAAATGTGTGCTTTGTGACAACAGTATATTAAGTTATTCTGTGACATCACTAGATAATCCACAGATCAAAAGCAAATGAGTTAAGTAGGCAGGGGTTCAAAACCAATGATGTATATCCTTTATTTTTGTGGACTATTATATAAATAGCATGCACTAATTACCTAGTATGCAAATATGAAGTAATGTATGCTACTTGGATGTGATAGTTTAACAGAAATGTATAGATTGTCAGTAAATTGGGTGAGATCAATCTCAATTGCTGTAGTTTGTTTAGCAGTACTTGTTTTGCAGCCTTCCAGACTGTTATAAAACATCTTCAAATATGTGCTTTTTGAAATTCTTACATTCTTCTGTGGCATTGTTAAGTAATGCACAGGTCAAGTAGAAATGGTTTAGGCAGATGGGTTCAAATAGAAAATGTTACATCTTGCATCACTGTTCGACATGATACATATAGCGCAACAGAGACCTACCATGCAAATATAAAGTAATATAATCATAAATCAGTGTATGTAACAGCTTCCATGATTTACATCAGTCATGCCGTGATGTAAAAATCTTGATAACTGTATTCTGTTATCAATATTCACTTTTCATTCTTCAACAGTGTTGTACAATTACTCTGATTTATATGTTCTATGACCCCCTTTAGCATACATTCTTCTATGACTTCACTTGGTAATATATGAATGCAGAGAATACCATTGCCAAAGGCAGGTGTTTAAACCCATTTATGTGTATCATCTTATGTTGCTAGTATGTGTTCCCTTTACCCTGGAATTTACTTTTCATTCATGTGTCCTATGTGTGCTTCTATGGAATCCTAGGATAATGTATACCACATAATCCCTTCAGATGTTTTCCTGTTCTGATGCTATCATGTGTTCCATTCCCCTACAAACCAACATTCCTAACATCAATGTGTAAAGTATGCCATGCATTTTGTCACTTACTAAACAAGTATATTTTGGCATGTATCTGCCATTATTGAGCCAGGAAGCTGGGAGACAGGTGCTGCTATCACACCTCTCTCTCTTGATGATTCCATATTTGCTCATCATTGTGTTGTACTCTGTGCTTCCTTCTCTTTGTCATCTGTTGGTTTCGGGTCTATATTGAATTAGCAAATGCTTAGAAAAGCGAATGCTAATTCATCAACCCCTTTTAAGTGAAAGCTTACAATCCCGAACACCCAGAACAGCGATTTTTTTCACAGGGCAAAAAATCACTGGGCCAGTTTCGTGAGTTTGCCATTTCCTCCTCTGTGGTGCAATCTCGGAGTTGGTATATTTAAGTAGAGGGGTTGTGGGGGGCACAGCCCCCCACATCGGGGGGTGTGGGGGCGAAGCCCCCCCACATTATATAATGTTTTAAGTTTTTTTTTGTGGACCAGCGATTTTTTTCCCTGGGGAAACAAATCGCTGTTCGGGTGTTCGAGATTTTAAGCTTTTGCTTAAAAATGGTCGATGAATTAACGTTCGCTTTTCTAAGCGTTCGCTAATTCAATATAGACCCTTTGTATCTTATACTCTCATTTCTGGCATATGATATGGAGAAAAAAATAGATGGATGGACCACACACATGCTGATAATAAACACATAATTCAAAAATCTTTATATACTATATATTTCAAAACAGTTGGCTTAGAACAAGAAAGATGGCTATATAAGACCTGAGAATAATGCCAATCCACATGTGTGAAAAAAATAAGAATACATAGCATGCACTAATTTTCATGAACACATCACTCAACGATATGACATGAATTACAACTTCTGCTGTTATTTGTACCTCATCCATGGCTAATTGTCTTCTTCCTTTGTCAATGCACTGGTTGGGGGGAGGGGGGTACAAGTCCTTTGATGATTTTTTTCAGAACATTCTGTCTGCATTCTCCACATGTGTACATTTGCCTGATATATGTGTTTTCTTTCTTTGCCAAAGTCAGAAGTTTACTTCCATTGAGGCCTAACATTTTTATTTGCTTGGCCTCAGTGTATTCTTTATGATACATATCTATTCCTCTAACATGGCATATTTATGTTGCAAAGGAGAATGAGATCCCTTGTCTGTGTGTTTGTGCAGCCATTAGACTTCTAAATGTGTAAGACTGACAGGATATGGTCTGTTGAGGCCTTACATGTGAGGCAGAGGTCACCTGTTAGTAATCTTTATGATATGGAGAAGAAGACGAAAGTTTGAGACAGTCTGCATAGTTTTTATGATTTAGGTTTTTGATTATTTTAGTGAGAAAGCATTTGTGGTCATTCCAGTTGTGCCAAGTGATTGGACAGATGCATACTGAACAGGGTACTATATTTAGTGACTGGCCTAATGAGATGTGGCATCATTCTTCTTAGCCCTTATACACTGCATTGTGTGACATCACTCTGTCCAGTCTTAGACCCTCTGTGTTTATGTAGTGGCCGCAGAAAGAGATAAGAATGCATGGACTAATTTCACATTCACCAGCATCACACCCTTAACGTGAGGCTCACCAAATGCTTATACTTATTCACAAGTACTGCCCAGCTCATTCACTATTGTAGAAATGGAACTCCACCAATGAGAGCGTTTACACGTATATGCTTTGATGGGATTCATTGAGATAAGTGCAGCTAGGCTTAATTTACATAAGAACTTTGTAACTCTGAACAAACCTTTTTTCAGTCTTTTATATCCCACCATTTTGAAAGCTACCTGTCTCTGTGTAGTAACTAAGATCAAGGCAAATTAAGTAAAAAAGGTTTATAAAAGGCAGAGAAGGCAAACAATTATTAAAAAAGACAGTTATCCTGGATTACTGTATAACATCTTCAGGATTAACCCTGACTTACTGGTAAGGAAGGAAATGTTGCAATAATACCGCACTTCTTCCTGCAAATATTTTGAATTTGTAACCTATAAATATTTTGCATTTGTGCCAGATTTAGTGCTGTCTGCATTACTATTACACAAGCACAGTAGATTACTGCAGACTATTGTCTCTTGAAATGGAAATGCTCAGGATCACACCACTGGCACCCACTCTGTAACTGAGGAATAAATGGCTTGGTCTACTGCAACAGTGGTCTAAATTATGAAAATCTGGAAGGTTTTGTTTAGCAGTATTTTGAAGGGGTAGGGGGAGTACGAGCATCTTGAAAAAAATCTGTTGTGGCTGTATTACCCCAAGATAGTGAATACCATTCAGACCCAGCTTCATATAAACCCATTTTAGTTTTAAACCATGACAACAAAATGTTTATGTCTGTACCACCTAAGATAAGTCAAAGGTGCTGCTAAGATTGACAGATATGGATTAATGTGGTTTTGTGGAGGTGCAGTAAACATTAATAGAGCAATATTGAATAACACAGCGACAACAACCATGCAAATCTTGAAGAGTAGCTTATATCAATCAAATGACTCATATACTTTCATATAAAAAAAATGGTTTAATAGTGCACTCAGTTGGTAAGCACTTTCACATCATAGCTTCATCAGACCTCTTAGTAAACTGAGTACATAACATTTAAAATAATAACATCCAATCACACAACTCCAATTATAACATCACTTCCTGTAAAGTCATGTCACAATAACAGGACCTTTAGTGGAAAAATACTATTACTAACTAAAGAAATATTATCTCATAACTTATACACAAAGTATTTAATTCCCATATTATAAATACTTGAACATTGTTCAATTTGATTACTGTTTATACTAATTTAAAAAACATACTGTAAACATAAAATATAAAGTAAGCATTCAGAGTGCCAATATGTTTAAAGAGTTATTCGCTCTGTAAACATGTATTACTAGCATATCAGTGCTTTAAAACAGCGTTCCTAATTCATTAGTACAAACAACAAAACGCTGCTATCACATAGCTCAAATATAATGCACGTACCTGGCAAATTGTAATCCTTCAAAAAACTACACAATCATACAGGTCATTACAACATCAGAACGTCCATATATCCGCAATTCTCATTCCATACCATATAGCCGGTATATATTCACAACCTTAGATGTCATATCAACACTTTAAACTGCGTTTGTACTTCTATACTGCGCTCATCTATACGCTGATATCACATAGTGCAAATATAGGGCATATAACACATACAATTTATAATACTTCAAAAAACATAATAAAAATAAAAATAGATTGATCTCTATGACAACAACAGTTTGCTAAGAGGTCTGATGAAGCTATGATGTGAAAGCACTTACCAACTGAGTGCACTATTAAACCAATTTTTTATATGAAAGTATATGAGTCGTTTGATTGATATAAGCTGCTCTTCAAGATTTGCATGGTTGCTGTCGCTGTGTTATTCAATATTACCATTATACTTGAGACTTTTTACAGCACAGCATTTACCTTGTGGAGTGTTGTCGTGTTTGTTTTTTCACTAATATTAATAGAGCAATGATGATCCAGTGGGAAGCAGAGTATTAGAAAATGCTACAATTATTGGTGGGTCTTCATGCAGAGAAGGCTTTCAATAGTCAGATGGGATTTTATTTGTAAGGCAATGGTAGCGTTTGTGTTCCCTGATAGAGCTATAATGTTAATTTGGAGGATGTATGAAGAATCAGAGGCAGGAAGTAAGGTGGGAAGTTTCCTCTCCAACAAGTTACATTTGAACACAGGAAACAGGCAGGGGTGGACTCTTTCCTCTTTGTTATTTGCTTTATATTTATAGCCATTAGCAAAGAAAATACGGTCTCACAAATTCAACAATACAGCTGGTACAGTAATCAAAAATTTTATCTTTATTCACAGAGGATATTATTTTGTACTTGATAAATCCAGAAAAGGACATTTTGGTATTGCAGACTATTTTGAGATAAGTTCATTTTTTTCAGAGCATAAATAAATGAAGATAAAACAAAGGCAATAGTGGTAACCTGTTTACCTACACACAAAGTAGTTTGACAATACCCATATTTTTGGAGGCATGATAAGATTAAATATTTGGCTGTATGAATTAAAAATTATTCTATTATCTCAGATAAGGATATGTGGGAAGAGACTAAACAAAATATAATACAAATAAAATACAAAGATTGAGAACTGGAAGGTTTGATTATGGATAGTAAGATGCAAGCACTAAAAATTTTTCCAGTCCCTTTATTTTTTTATACAGGTCAGGATTATTTTTATCACCTACAGAAGTTGTGGACCATAATTAATAAAGACTTGAAATACTTTATTTGGGAGAGGAAGTTGAGAAAAGTTCAATTGGATAAGTTGATTCTCCCCACAGAACAAGGTGGTTTAAGATTGCCTGATTTGAAGGGATACTTTAGAGCTGTGCAGTTAAGGGGCATGCATGTAACATGAACAGCGAGTTCTAAATCAAAGTGGAAAGGGATGATGATGAAAGTGGATGGGTCAAAAACTTAGAGAGTAGGATTTTGGATGCAAGTCATTAACGAGAATAACAGCCATCATACAGAATATTATATTTATAATGTAGTAGAAAGTATTCTAAGAGTAGAAACAGGAATGGAAAAGGAGATTTTTAAAAAATAGGAATGGCTGCAAGTAGGGGTATAGAAATTAGCCAGGAGGGGGCTAGAATTTATGGGAGAAAATTATCAAATTAACTAACGTGTTGGGGTCATATAACTAGAGAAGGAAAGTTTTTAATTGAGTCTGGAAAGTACAGCTGTGTAGACTTACTATAACAGTAGTGTTCAAATAGATCACTGTTACAGGAGCCAAAGATAAATGGGTTATATCTTACTAAGGATATGACAACCAGTCAGCTTCCAAAGTTTCAGGGCCTCCTCCACACACCGTAATCACCGAACAGATTGAGAAGAGTGATATAAAGTCAGTGGGTAGGGTGCCAAACCTTTAAAACATTCTAGCCTCAAAGTAAGGGAGGTTAGAGCCTGTAAGCTATGTATATGCTATGAGAAAAAGAAAACAGAAAAATGTCCTCACTCTGGCATTATAAAATAAGGGGGATGGAGGGAGGGTGTTCCTACTGCAACATCTATTAAGAAATTTACTGTTAGGGAAATTCACTTATACAACACTACAATGTTCATCATTAGATCACTGTTCTAGCAGAGTTAGCCATATGAGTCAAATACCAGAGCTTAGAAAGAAAGGGGGGAGAAGAAGGATAAGAGACCAGGAGACCTTGAAGAATAGTCCCACCAATGCCTGATTTGTATCTAGATAAACTTGTGGTAAACACATACAGAGATGGCCATGGTGCTGCCTCTAGTATTATTTCTAGACTCCACCCCATTTTCAAATGCCAGAGAAGTAACCAATGCACTAGTAGAGTGGCCATGATCTTTCCTGGAGGTGTCTTGTTACAGTGAGATTGAAGTAAAAATCAGTAGCTAAGACAACCATTTCAAAATTGTCTGTTTTGACACTTAAGTCCCATTTTATTACCTTCACGTAACCACCACAGCTGTAAGAATACAAAGTTTGTTACATAAAAACTAGATAAGCACTTTCACACAGTGCATGCTTCATCAGATCCAAAACATAACTCAAATAATCAAGTTTAAATATCCTAAACCAATTAAAACAGACCGAAAAAATCCTTCCAGCAATTACTAACAGATAAGAAGGGAGGTGATTACAATAATAGGGTAGAACTAGCTGATACTAAGTCGATAATAAGAATGCAGACAGATAAACCACCATGCATTAATGGTTCTGTGCCTTTAAAGCCAGTGTTAAAGAAACATAGATCTCATCAGTAATTGATGGAAGGATTTTATTGGTCTGTTTTAATTGGTTTTAGGATATTTAAACTTGATTATTTGAGTTGTGTTTTGGATCTGATGAAGCATGAACTGTGTGAAAACGCTTATCCAGTTTTTATGTAATAAACTTCGTATGCTTACAGCTGTGGTGATCGCTTGGAGATTTTCTTCTTTGCTACTACTGCTTACTCAACTGAGCAACTTTTGGCTGGTGTTGGGACTTTTTCTTGTTTGCATTTTATTAACTTCATAGGAAATAAATAGTTGATTAGATTTCCTGAAGGTTTTTCTCCTGCCAATGTAGTATCTGAGTTGCCTGTGGACATCTGGAGCATGTAGAATTCTTTCTTCTTTATTTTTTGGTTCAGGAAAGAAAATGAGAGATGACTAGCTTGATTCAGTGTAAACTCTGAAAATGCTTTAGGCTTAAAGGAAGGACTGGATCTTAACGTTATCCTATCTTCATGAAAGATGACATAGGGATGAACCATTGTAAGAATTTATCTCAGCTACCATTCTAGCAGAAGTCAGGGCAATAAGTAAAACTGTTTTTCAAGATAAGAATTTCAATTTGGCCTCATGAGCATGTTCAAAAGGAAAAAGTGTAAGTTTCTGCAACACAAAATTAAGATACCAAGTAGGATTCATCACTGTCTTAGATGGACAGATATGTAAGACCACTTTCAAAAACTGTTTAGCTTGAGGTAGGATTTAAAGAGAGGATCCATGGGCAGACAAGCAGAGATAACCAAAAAGTGAATCTTGACAGAAGAGTAAGAAAGGCCAGAGGATAATAACTTATGAAAACACTGTAGAATCAGAGGTCTCTGGCCCTAAAAGAATCCTATTTCATTTTTCTTTGGCATGAAGTAAAAACTCTTTCCCACTTAGCCAAATATGATTTTCTAAGAGCAGGTTTGCAGCAGTTTTCTTAGCCTCCTTCAATATCTTCTACACATCTGTATTAAAAGTCTATTACCCGGGCTGTGAGTTGAAGGAATTGAAAGTTGGGGTGTATCCCATGAAGAAGCTTGTGATAATTGTCCTTGGATATTTTCAAGAGAACAGAGAACAACTGCTGGCTTGGTCAAAGGAGTGTCATCACTTTTATCCTGGGAGAATGGCTTCTGAATCTTTATAAAAATACTGGTTATCAAAGGAAAGGATGAAAGGCATTCAGAAACATTTCAATCCATGGGAATGAAAAGGCATCTGTCTTCCAGTCCGTGTGCAAGGAGTCTTGCTGCAGAATTTCTTTAACTGTTTTCGATGAATGGAGGCAAACAGATCTATCTGAATAACTCCCCACAATGGAATCAATGCCTGGAAGACCCCTGGGTACAACCTCCATTTATGGAGGTCTGTTGTGATTCTGTTCAACTTTTCTGCAATCATAGTTTGCTCTGACAGAATGCAAGTAGTGTGAAGGATAGATTATGCTGAGTTGCTAGACCCCGGGCTACTATGGCTAGTCTGCAAAGGGGTAGGAGCTGTTTTCTCCCTATTTGTTTATGTACCACATCACTGTGCTGTTGTCTGTGACTACTAGTAAAGGGCCAGAAACCCAAAGATGATTAAAAGATGTGACAGCATTTATTAAGAGCCATCATTTCTTTGACATTATTGTTGCCATCTGTCCTGCTTGTTCTACAGACCCTGAACATTCACCCCTTGTCTACAGCTCTCCAACTAGTCTTTGACATGTATTTACAGAAAGAGTAAGGAATGGAAGGAAAAAAGGGAGACACACACTGAAAGATAACTAACTTATTTATCCACCCTTTTTATAAACCTCAGAAATGGAATCTGAAATGACATGGGTACTGGTGTTGGTTCCAAACTTATTGGAGGAATTGTTGAATTTGCCTCATGTGAAGTTTGGTCAAAGGAATCATGAGGATTGTATCAACTTTGAAATCCAGAATCCTGAGGTATTCCCTGGTAGATATGGGAAATAATTTGCAGAATATCAGAAATTGTTCCTTGTAAAATTGTTATGAGGAAGAAATGCCATAATGAAGAATGTATCTAGAAGATATCAAAGAAACATTATCCTGTGAAAAAGGAATGACAGAAAATATTTCTATATTCATCTAAAAGTCTAAACTGAGAAAAGTGTTTTACCCAAGCTAGAGATTCTTGACAGCTTGTAAAAGAATCTGCAAAAATAAGGCAGTTAATAATGGAAAATGCAAATGCCTCCAACCTGCAATGGGCTATTACAGGAAACAGGCACTTTGTAAATGCCCTTGGAGCTGTAGAAAAGCCAATGGGTAAATAAAAAAAATCGAAAATTTAAAACAGACACAGAAAATCTTTCTGACGCAGAAACTATGTCAGTGTTTTAATAACCCCTCTGCAAAAATTTATGATGCAAAACACCCATTTCTTTAACAAAATCAGTGTCTTCACTGTATGCTCCTAAAACATGTCTGAAATCTTTAAGATCTCAAGTTACTAGAAAAATGAGAGGTAACAGACTGTAGAGAGAACTTGATGTGAAAGTTTAGAAATTAAAAGGTTTAGAGCAGGTCTCCAATTTCCTTCTTTTTTTGGCACCAGAAAGATTTCTGAATAAAATCATTTCCCCATTTGATCTGGGGGAACTATATCTCAATGAGATAGTATTTGACCTAGGATACGAGGAAGCAGGGAAGTTTGCATGGATGGATGCAGAGGAATCCCTTGGAAAAAGGAAGAGACTCCCACTGCAAGTTGTATCCCTTTTGATCAATTCTCAGAACCTGAGTACCTGAAGTTAATGCTGCCACTGAGAGAAGTGAAGACATAGACTTTGGAAAAAGTTTCACTGAATTGCCATGGCGGGTAGGGGGTAAAACATGATGGGGCATATGGCCAACCTGCTTTTTCTTTGGGCTTGAGAGGACCCTCCCTCCTTTTTTGATCCTCTCTGCCATTTTTTTATGTGTTTATTTATTTATTTGTTTGTTTATTTTTTTGAAATTCTGTTGGTCTGTGCCTTGCTAAAATTGTTTATTTTTTTCCCTATAGAAGGAACCTGAGTTGGAAGATAAATTTCTGTTATATTTTTGCATGGGGGGGGGGGTTGAAAAATCTGAGTAATCCCCTGAATTAACTTTCCACTTCTATTAAATCTTTTAAGAGTTAAAGCAGAAGAAAGACCAACAACAACAAAACCTCTTTATCCATGGAAGCATTCAAAAACTTAGCTTTAAATTTTGGGAACATAGCCAGATAAATCTTTTCATTACTGACCTTGAAGCAGCTGCACTAAATGCAGCATTAGGATTTTATTAAGAACATTTTAAGGATTGGTTACCTGAGATACAGAGGATATTAAAGAATTAAGAAAAGTCATAATCTCTGAAGAATGGAAGTCAGGAATTAACTTTTTCATTTTGTCAAAAGAAGTAGCAGAAACTTGGACATGTGAGCCTGATAATTCATTGTTTCTATCCAAACCTATAAACTGCCTTACCATTTTTGTCTTAAAGAAAGGGGTTATCTGCCATGAGATCTTTGGCAGAAGATGATTTTGACTGTGAAAGATTCTGGGTGGGATGTAGTATCTGAAAAAAAAAGAAATTTGTAGGTCTGTGGATCCTTATATAATTTATCCATCTTCCTAGGAGCAGGTGGCCAACTGTCAGGCAAACTGTTGGCTGCAAGGAGGACATCTTCTAAAGCTGGCAACTCAGGACAGAGGGACAGACAACTGGAGGTTGATGAAAATTCACCTGTAACAATTCGTAGTATCTTTGTTGGGATTCTGGTATTTCATTTTGTTCCAACTGAAATAACAACTTCATTCTGCCAGGAGTATCAGAAAAAGATAATCCTTTAAATGGAGAATCTGAAGAAAAACTTTCCTCTGAGTCAGATTCCCCATTCTGTAGATTAGGAACTTGAAAAACATAATCCAATTCCTACCTCTCAGACTAAGAATCAGAATCCGAGAGAGGAAAATCTTTTCTTTTTTAATTCAGGGAATATTCAGAATATAAAGACTGAAAGTCTTACAGAAAAAAATGACCAAAAAAAAAAAACTCTTAGCAAAAGCCAGGAATGTTCTCTGCTTGTCCTATATGCTACAGCAAAAAAAAAAAAAAAAAAAAGACTGACCAATGAATGGTCACTTTTCTGGGACTCAAGCTCCACAGACTAGCTTTGTGCAAGAACAATGTCCATTCCCTCATCCAATACTGACAAGTGTGGTTCTTCCTTGACCAAAGTGGACAGATGAATAGCTGCAGATGACACACCTATGTCTCTGTCCTTAGCAGCTTTCTGATGATTAACATCAGAGGGATCAAGATTAGGTGATGAACATTCTGAGGTTTCTAAAATGGCCACGACAGAGTAACTCATCAGCAGCTGAGGTGATGTGGAAGCCAGATTGAAGAAAAAAAGACTCCTGTACAACTTTATTCTTCTTGCAGATCAGACAGGAAAGAACTGAAGATGATGATGCCTGATGCATATCTTTACTGAAAAAGGTTTTTGACAATTCAGTAGTGAAGCCTTGGTGAGTTAGTCCCACATCCTGACTAAAAACATAAGTTTTGAGGTAAAATGTTTTAGTATAAAGCACAATAAAGCACAGTAAGCACTAGCTCAAGCCCCTAGCTACCTGTTCTGTCAGGAAAGTACTTTTTTCTCACAAAAAATTGTAAGATGGAATATATTCTCTAATGGGTCACTTATCTGCCTAACCTTGAAAAATCATAGCTGACTGTTAGTTACTAGAAACCAGCAGAGAAGAGTACACTTCAATGGTAAGAAAGTTCTGAAGGTCTGGTGCTCTAACACCTAACTTTATACCACTCTCCTCAAGCTGTTCACTATTTAGTGCATCTAAAGCTTTGGAAGCTGGCTAATTGTAATATCCTTGTCAGGCTATAACCCATATATCTTTGACTACTGCAACACTGATCTAATTATGAACATCAGGAGCTGCTGTTTAAAAAAGGATAATTAGTAGGTTATAGAAAATATTGCATGATAACTATAATAACAAATAAAAACAGGACAGAAAAGAGTGGGAAGAGACAGAATGGAAAGGAAACGTACAAGACAAAAATAGGAAGATGCCTGTATGACACACATGTATATAGCAAAGTCCAAAAGGTTTAGGACTTTTTGCTTGGATGTGTTTGTATAGGTATTTTATACCCCAGGCAAACTTTAGAGAATTATTCTTTAGGTAGGCAGCAAATGCTATAAGTGTGATGGTGCAGGCAGATTTAATCGTGAATGTGTTTTTTTGGAAATGTAACGAGCTGACAGATTTTAAGAATTACCTACAGAGTACTTTGTCAGAAATGTTGTTAAGAGTAAATGGTTGTAACTAAGGAAATGATTATTTTGATCCGGGGTATACAGTTTTTTAATTGGGTAGCCATGGTATGGCCTTATTAAGTTTAATGTTATTGATTACAAAACAAAAAAAAAAAAAACAGAAATTACTATGAAATGGAAATAAAAATCTATACCAGCTGTACTTGAAATGCTGAATATTGTAAAGGAGGTAAAAGTATTAGAGATGGAATCTTTATAAATGGGAAGGAGCAAACTACATAGAAATATATAAATGTTCAAGAGGAGGAGTGAGGTTTCAGGTAATATATTCTAAGTATGTCTGTGTATATACATATGTATGTATATATACATATGTGCTCCAAAACACAAACAACCCAGTTCCAGGTAAAAAATACAATCAACCCTATTTGGGTGGCATACAACTCCCATATACCATGGTTTCACCCCAAACAGGCTTTTTCATTGCTTAATCTGATAATAAAAACAGAAAGATCAAATGTAAATACAACATTCTAAAAGTCATGTGATCTGAATCAACTATTCAGGGTAACTAGTAAAGAGCCACATAATGAAAGAGGATTCAGTAAATGTATCTATGTATGCTAAATTGTAGCATGATAACATATTGTCAGTGAATATTTTAACAATAAAAAAGAAAATACAAGAATTATATCAATGTCCACTAACAGGGTATAAACAACTGAAGTAATAAAAAATAGTAAATAAATTCATTCAAATCTGGGGGATAAATAGTCCTCAAGTTAAGGATCCATGTACTTTTCCTTCTGTTAGTTAAATTGTGCCTTAGTGTTTGTCAGTCCCTTCCTTGCACCAGATCAATTTCTGCAAGGTTAAATGCATACGAGCTAAATTGCAACAAAATAAAATATTGCAGTCTAGGGGGAATCACTTCAAATTTGTAAAATAAAAAAATGAAATACAGAGATTGTATACATTCCCTCTAGTGGGATACTAATAACCAAATTAATAAAAAATTCAAAAATAAATAAATTAATTTAACCACGGAGTATAAAAATGCAAGGTTAAGAATCCATATATTCACCCTAACCCAGGCCCAAACTATACCCTTAACACTCCAGGCTGAAACCCAAATAAAACTAATACCCCAACCACTAAACCATATAACTCACTATCTATAGCTCACCTCAATATACGCAGCATTGGCAATAAAATTGCTCAACTGCATGCCCTTCTAGATGTCCACCTATTTGACATCCTATGCTTATCTGAAACTTGGCTTAAACCTACTGTTAAGGACACCCCACCAGGTTACAACATCATTAGACTAGACCGCACAACCAAAAAGGGAGGAGGGGTAGCAATCCTCTATAAAGCAGAGCTACAGGTTACTACTTTAAACCTTAACCCACCATCAAACAATACTGCTGAAATACTTATCACTAAACTTCAAATCAACACACATAAGGCCACAAACATTATCTGTATATACCTTCCCCCAGGCAATAACATCAGTACACTGGAAAATATCCTTGACTGGCTTTCCACCAACCTCCCACAAGAAACCATAGTCCTAGGAGACTTCAATGTAGACTGGATGACCTGTAGTAATATACACCCAATCACCCATATTAACCTTTATAGCTTTACACAAACTATTAACTCCCCTATCAGAACTAATAGAACCAACAACAAAGAAAGTACCTTGGACTGGTTACTTACTAATAGTCCTCATCAAACGTATAAAGCAGGTACCCTCCCAGATGATCTCAGTACCATTCACTAACCTATATTATCAGACATAAGACCAACCTAACTTTCCCTTTCTCCTATAGAACAATACGCACGAAAAAGCACTTTAACCCAGAACTTTTCCAAACTGAACTTAAACAATGTAATTGGTCACCATTAAAATCTCTTCCACTTAATGAAGCCATAGAATACTTCAATACAATATTCCTAGCAATCCTAAATCAACATGCCCCATCACGTTCACTTAGAAATAAAACTAAACCGTCACCTTGGCTCACCAATAATACTAGACAAAAAATCCGTCTTAGAAATAAATCCTGGGCAAAATGGCACGCTACTAAAATTCCTTCAGATCACCAAACCTTTAAACAACATAGAAATAACTCAAAAAAAGCCATTCTATTAGACAAAAAGAACTTTTACCTTAAAACACAGCAAACCTACCACAAGGCACCACAAAAATTTTGGGCTAGCATTAACAAACTTCTTTACCCAGGTCAATCAATCACTCCCAACACACTCGACTCTAACCCTAACAATCCCTTACAAACTGCCAATGCCTTCAATTCTTTTTTCACTGATGCTATCCAAAATCTTGCTAGCCATCTTTCTCCTCATACCTCAAATCTGCCTACTTCTACCTCTATCCCACCTCCACCATTTCATTTACAACCAGTGTCTACTTCCTTCATGTATTCCCTTCTCCTAAAATTAAAACCTACCACCCCCTCAGCTGACCAACTCCCAGCAGAATTCCTGCAAAAAGGAGCTAAAGCCATAGCTTACCCCATTTCCATTCTGATCAACAGAACCATAAATGAAGGAACTATCCCAGCTATCTGGAAAATTTCCCATATCATTCCACTACATAAAGGGGGACACTCCAATGAGTATTCTAACTTCCGTCCGATAGCCCTGCTATCTCCCCTTGCAAAAATAATGAAAAAATGCATCCATAAGCAACTACTTTCACACCTTCTCCATTACAATTTACTTGCCAACTGTCAACATGGTTTTAAACCTTTCCATAGTACCACCACTGCCCTGCTATCCTTCACAGACACCATCAACAAAAACCGTAACAATAATATTCTTTCTTCTGCAGTCTTCATTGATTTATCTAAAGCCTTTGACATGGTTAATCACCAACTCCTCCTACACATACTGAAATCCCTTTCACATGATCCCCAAGCCATGAATTGGTTCAAATCTTACCTTGAAAACCATCAGCAGGTGGTACTTTGGCAAAATAAACTGTCTAATAACCTTCCTATCTCCCTCGGTGTTCCTCAGGGCTCCATTTTAGGTCCACTCCTTTTTTCCATTTATATTAATGACCTTCAATCAGCAATACCACACACCACCTGCATTCAATATGCAGATGCCTCTACTTTTATCTGTACAACCACCTCTGAAACTGAACTTAAATCTCTTACCCAAAAAGCTTTCAATACTGTAGAACAATGGTTTTCAAACCACTGCCTCCTCCTTAACCCCAAAAAAACTAAACTGTTACTTTTCACACCTACCCAAAAATCCACTCCTATCCATCTCACACTTCTATCAAATGATGGCACTATCATTTCTCCTGACCCAACCACTAAACTCTTAGGAATAACAATTGACAACAACCTCAACTTTGATACCCATATAAACAACACAATAAAATCAGTGAACAAAAAACTGGGATGCCTTTACAGAATTAAGCCCTTTCTAACTCCAGTAGATAGGACTGTTACAGCCAGAACCCACTTAATCTCAACTCTGTTCTATGCCTCCCCTATATATACTAACCTTTCTAAAAACAACCTCAACAAACTGGACAAATCTTATAATAATATTACTAGATTTGCCACAGGATTTCCTTTCAGAACTCATCACTGTCTGAATGTAAAACAGCTAGACTGGCTAGAATTTCAGAACCAGCTTCACTTTCTACAGCTTCCCATAGTCCACAAGGCCCTGTATAAACCCACCAACACTCCTATACTCTCTACCATCATTACACCTTATAATAATAATAAGAACCTACGCTCCTCAGATAAACTGTTGATCAATACCTCAAGATCCAATCACTCAGCAGGTGACTCCCTGTACTCTAACTCTGTAGGAAAGCTATGGAACTTACTACACACTGAACGCACAACACAAATTTCTCTTTCACTCTTTAAAAAGAATCTAAAGCTATTTCTTAAGACACACTGGCTATGCTCCTGTACAAACCCTGACTAACTTTTCTCCTTTTAAACTAACAACTACTCCTAACTCTATAATTTTTACCTTAAGAATCAAAATACCATGTTATTATAGATAAAATGTATGTATACATGGATATTGTATCTCATGTACAATACCAATTGATGCTTACTGCTAATTCTATCCTTGCTAAAACTAATCTATTTTAGATATAAAAAAAAAAATTTTTGTAAGAACTGCTTTTTTAGTTTTTTGTAAGTTTTATCTGCTATTACTTTTGTAAGAACTGCTTTTTTAGCTTTTTGTAAGTTTTATCGCTATTACTTTTTAATGTATGTATTATTTTATTTTTGGAGCTTTTCTCCCCAGGCCTCTACTGAAAATGGACATGTATCCAGCTAGACTAGCCCAGTCAATAAATGTAAAATAAAATAAAATAAAATAAATAAAATATATTTTCCCTTTTGTTAAGAAAATTGTGCCTTATTGTTTGTGTCAGTTCCCCTCCTTGCACCAAACCAATTTCCATATAGGTGAAAATAACAATAGGGTGTTGAACCTTATGACGATATGAAGCACCATGTTCCCACTTACATTTATGTTTCCAATATATAGGGAAGCCTGTTGTTTTAAAGGGCATAAGATCTTCCCAACATAAGATGCTATACAGAAACACCTCAGAGGAAAAATGACCCAGCCAGTTTGGCATGTAATAAAGAAGCATATTTCAGAAGATTTAGAGGTATTTGCAGAGGTAAATAATTGTCTTACAAATTCTAAGAGAGTGTGGACAGTACTCACATGGGTAGCAGCTTTAAGGGTTTTGGTAGTCAGCATTTGGTGTATAGAAATAATTCCCTCATTTTTCTTAAACTTGGGAAAACAGCCATCCATCCACAAACTCATTTTCCCATTTTTTGCACATGGGATCAAGGTGCCACTTCATCAGTGATGAGTATCTAGAGCCAATATTCACACCACTCATTGGCTAGCCCAGCCACAGTCGTTCTTTCATACCACTCATAAATGCACAAACTCACACCTACAGGCAGTTTAGAGTGCCCCACTGAGTGCATGTCTTTAGAATGTTGGAGGAACCACAGCACATGGAGAAAACCCATGAAAACACAGAGAGGACATGCAGAGTTTGCACAAAAGGCACCACAGCTATGAGTTGAACCAAGGAACCTTTTGCTGTAAGGTGAGAACACTTCCTGTTGCACCACTAAATGTGCCAAACATTTGACCCAAACTCTTTCCTTTTCTGTAAGCAAACAGAACATGTTAGCATTTTGCCAAGAAAAAAAAAAAGATTTAAGAAAGTATCAATACTTTTGTAAACAATGCTTCAGATTAAATAAAATAAATAAATTAAATAAATAAATAAATAAATGTTTGTACCATGACCGTGTGGACCCTGTTTTACTTACTGTTGTATGTTTATGTTTTTCTTCCCGTAGAGCATCTGATTAGGATGTATTGGCCACCATTTCAAAAGTGACAACTATGTCAGTGTTTTTATAACCTCTCTGCACAAATATATGATGTAAAAGTCCTGTTTCTTCCCCCAAATCATTGCCTTCACTGCAAATATATCTAGTTCTATAGAACTGCAAATCAGGTATTTTCTTAATAAAATGTGGGGACATTACAGCTGGTAGTGTGTGACAAGGAGTTTTAATTATAGGAAAAGAAATACAAAACATTTTAATAGACAGCCCATTATTTAAGCATAATAATGCCTTCTAGAGTGGACATTATTGGGGAAACAAAAGATCTTCAAAGAGTGGAGTGTACTTGAACACCTGCAGTGTTAGGCTCACAATACCCTTAGGATGTCTGTAGTTTCCCCTGATAAAGCTCACCCTATCGGACATTATTGCTTGTTTAATACTTGGTGTACTGCAAATGGGCTGAAATTAAACATGCAAATCTGTAGTATCATTTTCTTTGGCAAGCAACCCCAAGCCCCAACATATAGTATAGACAATATCGCATTGTTAAATTAATGCAGTCAAGGACCTGGATTGACAGCTCCCTTTCTTTTGATCACAACATGGCAACTGTTGTCAGAAAATCCTTCTACGTAGTACAATTAATAGCTAAACAAATATTATTGTTCACTTATATTTGGGACTGATTAGACCAATTATAGAGTATAATTCCCCCTTTGGGATGTACCTCACTCAACATAGCAAACAACTAGAGAAGCACCAGAGGTTCCTAACTAAGATGATTTTGGGCTTAAAAACCCTGAATTACAAAGAGATGCAAGAACCTCTATACCTTTACCCAATATCATATAGACTCTGAAGGGTTGGTTTGTTCATCAGCTACTATACCATTTGAGACTATGTTGTTCTTGATCTTCTTTATCTCCACAAGCCAAATAGCTTGACAAACACCAGAACCAAGGACTTGAATTTTCACTGGCAGATAACAGAACATAATGGAGACAGAGAGAGTCAATAAATAGCCATCTCCTTCTCTGGAAGAAGCTGCCCCTGGAGGTTATGGGTCCTATACATTATTATATTTCAATCAGATCATGGACGGCTGGATGGGTACTCCAGAACTTACCCCGGGACTAATCGGTCTAGCCCTTCTTGAGAAAGGGGAGCAGTCAGCATGTGGGCATTGGCAAGGCTTTAATGGTTATGAGACTAAAATGCATCGAAACTCCTATGAATCCTATGAATTAATTAGTAACCCCTCTCCCCCACACTTCCAGCAAAGCCTTGTATACCTGCATTTCACTGTACACATTCTCACACATACTGCCAGAGAATGCATAACACTTTTGATACCATTCCCCACTCAGAAATCATAGAAAAACTCACTAAGCTTAGTATCAACCCCTATATCACTAGGTGGGTTGCAAACTGGCTTACAGATAGAACCCACAGTGTGAAAGTAGCTGACTTCAAGTCAGACTGCCGATTAGTCATGAGTGGAGTCCCACAGGGTTCAGTCCTGGGTCCTCTCCTGTTTGGTATCTACTTCTCTGAAGTCCAGGCCAACACAAAGAGACTCAGGCTGACAAAGTTCGCAGACGATTGCAAGTTGGGAGCTTTTATTATTAACTCCCCAAGTGATGTTGACATCCTACAGAATGGCCTCACTGTGACCAACGACTGGTGTCAGAACCATGGCCTTAAGCTCAGTGCCAAAAAATATGTCGTCATCCTCTTTGGGAAAACCCAGTTCCCATGAATTACCACATTGATGGTAGTCCACTGAACACAGAAGGCATTATAAGAGATCTGGGAACACAGGCTGACAGCAACCTCTCATTTGATCACCACATTGCCACTGTGGTCAGAAAGTCCTTCTATGTGGCACATCTCATTACTAAGGGATTTTCATCCAGGAAGAAAGAGGTCATTGTCTCCCTCTACTCTTCCCTCATTAGGCTAATCATCGAGTACAATGCCCCATTTGGCACGTACCTCACTAGACACCTGCAACAATTGAAGAGACTGCAAAAGTACCTCACAAAGAGGATCCTAGGCCTTAACACTTGTTCTATATGGATAGACTCAAATAACTCCAACTATTCGCTGTCTCATATCGCCTACTTAGAGGCAACCTCTGCTTGACTTACAAAGCCATGTCTGACCCAGCTCTGTTAGAAATGCTACATCTAAAGAAATCCCAATCCCTCTGCACCACATGCTCCAGAGACCTCAATCTCATTACCACAATTAACATAACATGCTGGAGGGACAGGTTCATAACCCAGAGACTGCCCATGCTATGCAACAGACTTCCCATACATGTCAAGCAGAGCACCTCGCTGACCTTCTTCAAGAGAAATCTTGATGAGTGGATGGGTAACAGAAAATTCACCCCGGGGATAACTCCAGTGGGTCTACTTGACAGAAGCACTGGGAACTACGGTCGGGTGGTACTATGCCAGGGTAATCCTACGGCTAGGCTTGTAAAGGCCCTAGGGCCATTAGCCTAGTACACACCTATGAACCTATGTACACAGACAATACTGCAAAGGAAAGGCAAATCCAGAAATCATAATTAATGCTTCACTGTGCTTCTGCTACTTTTTAAGTAAGGAATGAAATCCATGACGTAGAAATGACTGCACTCACACAGATTAAGAAGTGTAATTATTTGCAAACATTTATATTCAGGTTAAAAAATGTCCAGCGGCAGCAGGAAGAAAGCCACAAGAGAATCACATCTTCATGGTTGTACTAATAATATAATGAAAACATCTTTTTGGAAGTGGGGCAAACAGGAAGAGAGAGCTATGGCATGGAATCAAGCGATGGCTGGCATAAATACTGTACAGGGAAGGAATCAGAACTTGGCATTGTGTAGGCAAAGATCTAATGATATGATGGGATGTGCTAGAACAAAGGCTAGGCAGAATGCAATTACCCATAGCAGCACAGGAGGTGGGCCTCCCACACTGCAGCCTTCAACAATGGATGTGGAGAACCTTCTATCTATAAATGAGAGATGATGCTGATGCAAATGAAGATCCTGCATGATTAATTTAAGGTGGCACTAATTCCAGTACTGTCAGACACTTACAACATCCACACTCAGACAGTACAGAAGGTTAGAGCCTGGCTGACATTACTAATTTCAGTCTAGGTGTACTTACCATGGTACCTGTGCACCTATAACTCTTACATGTAACATAAACTCTGCAGACACTGCATGGTAAGTATGGACATCATATCTTTACAAAATAAAAAACACATGTAACCAACACAGGTCACAGTAACCACAACTTGACATATTTTTTCACAAGATCAACACCAGTACCAATTGCATGCCATGCTATATCACAGCAGGCTGATGCTGACAGCAGGATGTCTGCAACAATACTGGCATAGCTCTCAGTCTGAGGGCACAGCCTCAGGACAATAGTGTGCAGTCAGAAAGTGTAGTGGTAGGGCCCCCTACCTCACAGCAGATATAACTCTATAAGTAGTGAGAGGCTCACATACTCAGCATGAGGAAATTACATTACAACTGGGGGAATACCCATTTATTTTGCACAACTTGAACCCCTTGATGAAGAGACAACCCCTTCTGAGATAGCAGTACCAACAGTTGCACCAGTACACAGGGGTGCCATGTGAAAACATGTTTTACAGTTAATTTCAGAAACACACGTGAAATTGTCTGCCCAGCAGCAGGTGTGCCATGACATTGTTGAAGCCCAGGCTGCTGCCTTTGAAAATCAGGTAGAGATGGTTAGGGTATTATGGAGTATATGTGAGGAAATTCACCAGTACTTGGGAATGGTGGTGGCCAGGGACTATGCCATAATGATCCTCAGGATAAACATGGTTGCACACAAGGCATCCATGTTAGCCTTTATATGTACACTATTAAGCACTTAACACACACAACAAAAAATAAAATTTAACTACTAAAAAAAAAAGTCAGCACAGGGATCATGAGGACTCACTTTTAATAGGTTAAGTACTTTTATTTTTAATAGTACAAGAACTTTATTAGTGAACTAAGATAAACAATGACCTCATTTCCTTATATAGGATAGGATGGTCATATAACCACATTTATTGTTTTAAAACAAGACAAATTATGCAAAATATCTTAATGCCACATAAAAAGTTTTTTAAAAGATTAACTAGCAATGCAAAAAATATTCTGTCATTCATATTCCCCACACCTATACACTTAAAACACCTGCACATCTCAAAATCACATACAAGCCTACAGACTAAACACAATGTATTATTCTACATTTCAACTTCTACTTTTCCCAAATAAACCCTCCCTACTTCTTATCTAAACTACATTCTCTATCCTTGTATTTCTTATATTTCAGAAACATGTTCTTCCTACATTTCCTCATACTAGGACCTGTTCTCCTACCTATACACTTAACATCCTACCAATATCCATTCCCTTAAAATTCCAACAAAACGCTTATATTGTGTCCTCCAAGCAAAATATTTCTGAACCTCCTCTCTCGATCATACCCTATCTATATCAGCACTCTGATATCCTACTATTTAAGTATAACTATCAAGGGGAAACAACCATTTTCTCAAAAATTGGGTATTAAACATAAAATCAAGGAAAAAGCCTCTAACTGTACCATCATATCTCCATAACCATAAAACTTACTAATGACATCCACCCAAACCCAGGCCCAGCTCATCATAGTCAGGCACCAGACAGCATATCCCTTTCAGCTCCTTTATCATTACCACTTCACCCACAATCCTCCACTGGCCATCATAAACCCCATACCAACTTATGATGTATTTATAACAAAGTCCTTGAAGTGCATGCATGAATAGCACTACACACTGTGGGCATGTTAGTTGCCACAGAGACCTGGTACTGTCAGGAAACAAAAAATGAAGAAATTTCCTTGTTAGGCTATAACATTATCAGATTACACAGAGCCATCAAAAAAGCTGGCAGCAAACCTTTCAGCTCTACAGATCTTTGCAGAATTTCATGATTTTGGCCTCATATTTATGGGCCGTTTTTCATAAAATTGTGATTTTCTGGCAAATACTGGCAAGAAATTGAAATTAAAGTAAGAAAATACTGACAGACATTTGAGTTTTAGACTTCATACTCCTCAGAAAATTCATGCTAACACAAAACCTGCTATGCTATCAACCTTCTAAGTCTAAAAGAGCAATATTTAAAAATTGCCCCTATTTCAGGGCTTTTGTCCCCCTACAATTATTGCTTGTCCAGAGTTCTTGCTCTAAGAGATTAACAGGTAAGGCTCACAGTATTACTATTTTCTACAAAAACACACTAGATATCTTCCTTTTCCCCCACATCCTGCCAACATATTCTAATTCAGAAATCCTACTAACCATGCTAAACACTGGAAGATATTATTTGCCTGACTTTTTCAAAAATTCCTCATGAAACTATAACAGATATATAGTAATTTGGTTAATACTTTATATACTTTAATTGAGCTTGTTTTAGAAAACAATTTCTTTATTTTTTTACAAAGAGCACTACAAACAAAAAAAGAGGAGTAGCGATGGATGTCAAGATAGCACCCTCATATGCAAATGTGGTTATGAGTTTGTGGGAGCATGAACATCTTTGTTCAAATATACTTTTTTTGAAGGTGGGATTTTACAGGTGATATACTGATGACTTATTTTTTGTATGGCAGGGCGACTATGATAAGCTTGACACCTATTTTCAAGACTTTAATGCCAGTACTGTTTTTTTTTTTCAATTCGCCTTGGGATATAAATGTTGTAGTATCAATTTCTTGGATTTTGAAATCACTATGGATGTATTACAAGGTACTTTCAACAGAACTATTTTAAGGAAAAACTACTTTTGTCAATATCTGTCTTATGTCTGTCAGCACTCTGTTTTTATTTAAAAAAATCTAGTCAAAGGTCAATTTATTCATATAAATTGCCTCATTAGTTTAGACGGTAATTTTGAAAGTTAAGTTTTACATTTGAGAAAGATATTTTTGGAAAGAGGCTATACCTGTGGTTATTTGGACAGGATGATTGATGAGGTCAAAAGTTTAAGCAGTTAAAAATATCCACCGATTTTGATCAGTGCAATTCCTTTTTCTGACAAAAGTAGACAACGTGATAATGATAATATGTTCACAGGATTTTATTTGCCTATATCTTTTGCTGCATCAGACATCCGAAAGATTGTTAATGAAAACTGGAAAATTGTTTCTGATAATAAAGATCTAAGTGAAGTATTAGGTGATGCACCCAAATTTTGTTAAAAGAAGAATTATGACCTTAAAAAGTTATTCGAGTATGTACCATACAAAAACCAGTACAATAGGAAGGGAATGTTTCATTGCAATGGGTGTAAACAATGCAGATTCATCAGTGAAGATTCAAATGTGGTGTTAAACCATAATAGTGTACAAATATGGTCAAAGGGAAAATTTACTTGCAACTCAACATATGCTGCTTATTTGGCAACATGTAACTTATGTCATTATTTTTACATAGGAAAGACCATTAGGAATTTAAATAAATGTATTTCGGAACATGTTTTAGCTATTAAAAATAAAGATGTTAGAAATTCTTTCGCCAAGCATGCTATTGCTTGCAATGATTTCAGAATGGTTTTTTTTTTTTTTTTTTGTGGTTGACTTTATTAATCCAGTTCCCCTAAGTGGTAACTTCAAAAACAACCTGGAGGATAAAGAACTTAACCGGCAACTCTATTTACAAGCTGACAAGTTACCAGGTATTAATGAATATATCAGCATCAGATGCCTTTTAAAGCTTTAATTAGTGCTCACCTTTATGTGTAAACATATTAGAAGTAATTATTTGTGATTTTTATAATATCATATATATTTTAACATTTACTATGAGTACAACTTTAATAGTTAATTGTGTTTGTCGCATTACAGTTTTTGAAATGTATTTTATGATTTTTTTATGCTGCACTACAGTTCTGAGGAAGTTCTATTTATACAATTAAAGAATGAAAGTGCGTAGCTTTATATCATACTGTGTTTTTTTTCATATTCTAGCCACAGTTTGTTTGTCAACTCCAGTTTCCAGTGTTCCAAAGTTTCTGTTTCTTTGTTTGAGTTGGTGGTGTCTGCTTTAGTGTTTTCTAATCCCTCATGAAACCATAATATGGGGTGGTATAAATATAGATTGGCAAACCATACATTCTTAAAACTTGAGGTGATAATATATGTCTGTATATGTTCCCCCAACTTATAATCATGCCTACTAGATATAACATACAGATAGAGAATACACCCTCTCCTGGATCCTATAATCCTCTCTATATAAAATCTTATCCCATGGAACTCTGTCAGACAGCCTATGTGATCACTTACCAGTCCATACCATAAGGTACCAAAGTAACGGCCACAAAACACATAATTACAACCTGTTAAGAAAACTTACTACTTAACCTAAAGACACTTTTATTAATACACTATATCTCCTTAACTCACAGTGATTAAATACTCTCCCTATAAATGATTCTGTCTCTTAGTTCAATAAGATTCTCCTAGATAATCTAAACACACTAGCCTCCCCTAAATAAAAAAAGAGTCAAAGACAACCCTGCCCCATGGCTATCTGTAGCAACTAAACAAATCATTAAACAAAGAGACAAAGCTTAGAAAGTTTGGACAAAAAAAAGTAAAATAACCCCTACTTTATTAGTATATAGACAACTAAAAAACCTACTAATAATGTAAAACTGTTCTGAGTCTAAATCAATAAACTGTTTAATCAAGGACAAACTACACAACCAACACCAAACACACAGAAACAAAATGATACCAAAGCCAACTGATGCAATACCAGTTTTATACAAACAGTACAATCATTAACTATTCAGATGTCTAATCAAGCTCTTGATGAAATAAAGCCCCCTTGCTATGGGGTGGGGGGATATTCATGTTTCCATTGCACAAGGGTGGAATTTACAGACTCATAGTCCACTAAGAAAAATGATTCTACTAATGCTTTGTTGAGACCCACATTAACATGCACCAACTTTAATATTTTTTTTTTTATTGTTGACAAGCTATCAGTTCCAGAAAATGAGAGGAAATTAGGAAGCCTTCCTTGAAAAGTAAGAGTTGCACTGGCAGATATTACTTGATGTCACATAACCCCCAAGTATCTATTGCCAGTATTTTAAAATTGAAAGCTGAAAGGCTCTAATATTCTAGAGGGAATTTATGTAAAAAGGAGAAGTTTTGGTTGTCTGTTTTCAATTTACTGATTACAAAAGCAGTTCAAAAATGTCATTCTTGTATTTTTTAAATATATACCCCCTGATTCACGAATCCTCCGTGTAAGACTAAATAAGTCTTACTTGGAGGCTGCAGTAGAATGGTATGATGTCAGCGTGCCATGAATATTCATGAGGGCACGCTAACTCTACCCCAAGTCTAACACGGACCGTGCAGGCAAGCAGGGGGCGTGTCCAACTGCCGAGCAGTCTAAAGGTCCATGCCCCTGCAAGTGTGTGAAATGCAAAATGTCAACACACAAGAGCGAGTCCGCTCAAATGTCCATGTACCCAACACCACACTCCCTGACATTGTAACCCCCAGCACAGTTATAAAAAGTAAAACATTAAATTTTTTTTTTCTAATTCCCAATATAGCTGCCCATATTTGCATGTGTGTGTGTGTGTGGATGTGCCCATTGCTTAGCTGCAGTTAGCAATCTCGACATGGAAGAGCATAATAAGGAATGTGTATGCAAATTATACCAAATAGTAATAGAGTAGTGGTAGAGCATTCGCACAAAGAGGAGGCATTCGCGGTTCGAGTCCCACCACTCCCCTTCCTATTTTTTGTTCAAAATGAGTATATGAAATAATTCCTGACATATATGATTAAACTTTTACTAAAAAGCATTGAAATGGCCTATGTATCAGTGAACAAAATGTATATTTATCAAGGAACCTGACATATAATTGTCCGCAGTTAAGCAACGCTTTACACAGCGCAATATAATTGTCCGCAGTTAAGCAATGCTTTGCCCAACGCAATATAGTTGCTCGTAGTTAAGCAGCGCTTTGCCCAGCACAATATAGTTGCCCATAGTTAAGCAGCACTTTACCCAGCGCAATGTCGTTACTTATAGCTAAATAGCGCTTTACCCAGCACAATCGGTTTGTGCGTTGGTGTGCACCGCGACAACCAGCGCACCGTCAGGCAACGTGGAGCAACATAGAGCAAAGTTGCTTAACACAGCCGCACCCCCTAACCTGTCTGGACAGTAGTAAAATAAAAAGCAATGACAAGGTTCGAACCCAGGACACTGTGCACCATAATCAAAGTACTGAACCACTAAGCCACGACAGCTTAGGATAAACATCCACTGTTAACATATATATACTTATAAATGTTAGCTTAACCATTGCTAAGCAGGTCTGCAATCAGCCGAGAATTTTCAAAAACGGCCAATCACAAAAAAGTGCGGGAAATGCGGCATATTTGAGCTTCATAGGCGGGAATACTCGCCATAACTGATTGTAGCTCCCATCTGCAGTTAGAATGTCTGATGCTGGAGAGGGTACTCGCTTTAGAGTGCAACACTGGGGCATCGAGGAGTCAAAATACATGGTTTGGCTCCTAGTCCATCATCATGAGTCTCGAGTCCTGCAGGGCCAGTTCCAAGGGACGGAGTATAAGGCAGAGGCTTGGAACCGGTTGGCTCATGAACTCACCAGTGCCACAGGTGTCCCTTGGACTGGTGAGCAGGTCTGTCACCACCATGCAGACCTGAAGAGACAGAAGCAGGACCTTCTGAACCAATGGATCCAGGAGGCCCGTCATATGCAGGATGCCCCACTACTAAGTAGGTAGCCATGGAATGCAGTATGTAAGACATGCTAATTTAGTCTAAATAATGGATAGGTATGTCTCAGTATCCCTTCATTTACTTCACAGCTGCAGGTTTCCGTGCTATGAATCAGCAAGCCTATGCAGATAGGCTGCTAAGGCTGCACCACCAGGCAGGTTAGTAATTATTCTGCATGTATTGTTATTTAATATATGTGAGAGAGCATGACAAAAGTGTTGTAGCTCAATAATACAGCTATAAAATGCCCTGAATAAATTTTCTGCATGTACTGTTATATAACAGAAGTCAGAGAGCCAGAAATAGAGTGTACTAACCCAGCAATAAAGGTAAAATAAGTCTGGAATACTATCTCTGCATGTACTGTCATATAATATAAGTGAGCAAGCCTGAAAAAGAGTGTTGTAACCTATCAAGAAATGTATAATATATCCTGAATATGTCTTCCGTATGCACTGTAATAACAAGTAAAGGAGAGAGCCTGTAGAAAAGAGTGTTCAATGTAATTAATAAAGGTCTAATACTTGGAGTGTGTCTGTGTCACTTACTTTGAAATGTTGTTGTACCCTTGCAATAAAAAATAGTACTGTTGTATTAGGTACTGTCAACCCACAGTTGTGCAGTCCAATAGGAAGTGGATGAAGGAAGTGGCAGTAGCTGTGAAGCATATAATATTTATTCCGTGAATAAATTCTCTGCATGCACTGTTATATAACATAAGTCTGAGAGCCAGGAATAGAGTGCAGTAACCCATTAATAAAGGTAAAATAAGTCTGGAATACTATCTCTGCATGTACTGTCATATAAAATAAGTGAGCGAGCCTGAAAAAGAGTGTTGTAACCTATCAATAAAGGTATAATATGTCCTGAATAGGTCTTCTGTATGCACTGTAATATCAAATAAAGGAGAGAGCCTGTAGAAAACAGTGTTAATGTAATTAATAAAGGTCTAATACTTGGAGTGTGTCTGTGTCAGTTACTTAGAAATGTTGTTGAACCCTTGCATTAAATAAATAGTACTGTTGTATTAGGTGCTGTCAACCCACAGTTGTGCAGTCTCATATAAAGTGGATGAAGGAAGTGCCAGTAGCTGTGAAGCATATAACAATCCTCAACAGTTGTTAAATGGCTGTCATGCATAGGTAAATCTGGCACACGAGTAGCTTGTCAAGGTGTTCCCCAGAAATGTGTGTGTGCTACATGAAATGTAGGGTTCTGTAGAAAATTAAGTGAAAATGTCACGTGAATACATCCAGATGTGTAGATACATAAATATAAAAATAAAATGCAAGTATGTAGCAGTAACATCTGCATCTTGGACAGTTACTATGTCAGATATAGGTCAGCTATATAATGAACTAGCCAAACCCATTACACAATCTAATGCATGTTGCCTAGTGTAATAATACATGTAGGGGATATACACCTGCAGTCAATAGGAATGTAGTGTAGAGTTAAAGTACTAATAGGATGTTAATGGAGGTTTCTTTTTACACCCTACTCCATGTGCATAAACAATGCAATTCCACAACTCAATGGGTATGTCTAATCTCAAAACATTTGTTGGGACATATGTCCTATTGTTCTACAAAAATCTGCATTTACTTTGATGCATGTCCCCTGTTAAAACACCACAATCTTGGTGACCTGTTGCCACCAATCATCCCTGCATGCTGTTTAATTTCCACTGTCGTTTAATATATGCATGTGTTATGCTTGCTGTTCAACTGTTGTAACTCTGGTGTGTTGGGTTAATGGGAATATTACTGCATGCTATTGCAACTAATTTGGAATGCTGTTGTCTATGTTGTAATTAAACACATATAATCACAGAATGTATGGGAAGGCCGGTCCCAGCGGACCCACCTGTCCCTCCTCAGCTGGTGATTGCACCTGGCACCAGCAGGTCTGGTGCCCAGCCTGGGCTACCCTCCTCCATTGTTCCTGTGCCACCTTCAGGTGGAAGCGCTGCAGGGGATGGGGCTCACCCCCCCCTGCAAGCATGGGTGGAGAAGGACCACCAGTCACCCACCGAAGGGTCCGAGTTGTGGTGCGTAGGGAGATCCAACGTTTAGTCACTGATCCCCTATGCCAGCTCGAGGCAAGAGTGGCATGACTCACGGGTGAGCCTGCCCCTCCTACGCAGCCCCCAGCACAGCGACCCTCGGGTCTGTGAAGGTTCAGTGGTGACTGCCCATGGGTGGGGATCTCAGTCCCACTGTTAACATTTGTGGGCTCATGGGCTTGCAATTTCCAAACATCCGTCCTCGTCAATTGTGTTCACTGACCCCATGTGTCATACTCCGCCCCTGTATGCGTCTTGTTTGTCTTGTCTGTTTACCTCCCCAACCTACCTCCCCAAATATACCTACTTCCTCTACCTCACTTTCCAATCTCACTAAAAAAAAAAAGAAAAAAAAGGGCAATCTGTACCCACAAAAAAATTACGCCCCATACATAGCTGCCCATTTCGCACACATGTCCACTGGACATGTAAACTGATAATTATAATTGGCAGTACAACATACTTTGTTGTCCTCACCCCTCTCCCAGGGGTGGAAGGATTCAAATTTCACTCCAAATTCATTGCATATGCACAGCTGTTGCTGGTAAAGAAATGGGCAGCTATGGACCATCCCTACACCCGTCCTGCACATCCCGAGCTGTTTTCCTACTGTCTTTCCCTTTTTGTGCCTCCTTTTTCACCACTTTCCTATCTCCTCATTTTCTTTTCTTTCAAAGAAATTAGTGCGGGGGTTAGCGGGAGTAAGCACTTTTAATCAGTAGCTAGCGGGTTTGAATGAGTGTGTGCATGTGTGCGCTTAGCTAAGCATCGTTAAGCGTCGTGCAAACCCACTTACAACTGCTTAAAAGTGCCTTAGTCACTCTATGTCAGGTCCCTTGTTCTGCTCAGCAGCAAAATAAAATACCTCTGTCAGTCTCGAACCCCAGACCTTGGATACACTAGACTGCATGAAGTACCACTAAGCCACAACAGATATACAATAACTTGGTGCTGAAAAAAATATATCATGCATTACAATGATTGAATGTAAAGGAAAAAATAGGAAGGCCATAACACAAAGCTTGTTCTGTGGATCTTTACCAGCAATTGTTGTGGAATTGCATTACATGAGTGTGATGTGAGAAGCAGCCATTCAAGCAGCAAATAATGTTACAGAGGCTCTTTACAACCTCCACACAGTATCATAGCAGGACAAACACTGGCATATCTGAGTAGGGCAGAGGCCATACCTCCTAACTGTGGCAACTTTCCAGGGATGTCCCTGATTGTGAAACATATTTTAGCTGTGCCCCTCAGAATCCCTCAGAAAAGTACTGATGTCAGTCAGAAAGGTGGGGTATTACACAATGGGTACTGACAATAATAACAGTAGACACCGCTTGTACCTCATGAAAGGAATACTAATCCATATGCACTGCTTCATTGAAGTCTACACCTACTGTCCCTATTCTGTGTAAGGTGTATCTCACTTTCAACTACCTATCCCTGACTCCATGCAAAGATGTATCTGAGTGTTCCATAAGCCTGGCAGAGGCACAAACACACAGGCATATAAGCTATACTGCTGTTACACACTCTGCAAATAGCTTTGGTAGGACCTCCACAAGCATACCCTTATGTAGGAGTACAACACAGAAATACCAAAGGATGTAGCCATGTACTGGTAGCAACTGACTGTAACAATGCCATTGTACCAGTCCTGAAAACACCTGTGAGTTGCACAGACAAAGAATAACAGTGTAACTTCTGGCTACCATCTGGATAGGTTCACAGTTGGGAACTATGCAGAGAGACCACCTGCCTTGATAAACTGACAGGTGCACACCAATCCTTTTGTCCAGTAAGATAATATTCCCACATTAATACATAATGCTCTCTGTATGTAAGCATCCCCCCCACAATTAAAAGATACTTGTGTGTTTAGGGTCTACCAAGGGTGTAGGTAGCCATACTCAGTACTGGAATTGTCCAGTTGTCCTGCGAACCATGTGCTAATGTCAACAATAAAAAACACAAACCCTGCAGAAGTGAGTACATTAATATTCACAGTATAACAGTTCACAAACAGTTCATGTGCCAAAATAATACTTCTCAATAACTACATTTGTATGGCAGTTAATTATATGAGTAGAAAAGAAACTACATAGTCACATAAATGTTGTGTAAGCATTTGTAGGAGTGAGTAAAACTCTACACTGATAGCTCTGTACTGGAAGTGGCAACAGTCAGGTCTGAGTATAACATGTATATCACTGTCTATACCTCTAGTTTCATTTATAAGATGTATACCAACCTTCTGACTTACATAACTGTGTCCACAGCAAACAAGCATGGGCCCCACTCTGGAAATCTGAAAGGGCTATGCCTACATACCTTAGCAGTTTATAGCATTGGGTTGCTATGACAGTGAGTAGTGCAGTTACCACACAACAGGCTGTATGCATTTACCAAATGCTGGGCAACAATTGGTGCAGAAGGCATCACATGCACATGCGCAGATACCTATAAAAGCAGATTGTACTTGCTATCCCCACATGCAATCATTACGTTGTACGTGTAAGCAACTGTACAACTCCTGCAGAGTATTGACAAACTGTAGCACGTAAGAAATAAATATATAATTAGGTAACAAATATATAGACCTAATTAAAAACTAAAGTTATTAATTAAGAAAAAAAATTAATTAATAACCAAAAACTAAACTTAAGTAAGAATCTTTACTTAATAAAAAAAAAAAACTGTCAAAGCATACACAGACGGACCTGAAAGGGACAAACAGGTATGCAACAGTTTGTAGTTACTGGCAAGTAGTAGATGTTTATGAATAGTACTATACATACTCTGAAACATGCATATGTGGCAGTAGTAGGTATGTATGCATTGATGCCATGCATAACTACTACCATGGAGAAATTGGTGTGTAGCTGTGTGCAGTGGGACATAACTGTGACATATGTAGCTCACCATTATATGTCAAACATCTGAACATGTTGTCTATGGTCTGTACAGTACTGCGTTTAATGGCAGTTTGGGGGAGTAGTGCAAACACCTATATAAACTTGGATGTGACAGAGTAAGACATGCATGATAGTCACATAATGTGTAGCTTAGCATTGGCAACTGCTGTACCAGGCTAGTATAGTAATGTATCATTTGCAGCTATATATACTCCTGTACTATTACTGTATGCACACATGTGACAACTGTCCATGTTGTAGCAAGGCCCAATAGGTCATCCGTGAGGTGTACAGACTTACAACAGTGTGGACCCTGTGTCTGTATGGCACACACATATGACGAGATATATATGTGTCTGATATATTAGCATCTGAACAAGTGCATAGAGCAAGGGACATACTGCAACTGTTTGTGAAGGGTGGACATTTATATGTTGGTGCAGGTTGTTATGTGCATATTTATATGTAGGTTGTAGTGTGTTTCAAACAAGACAGCATACAGTGCTGGTATATGACATGTGGTGTTCAAACGCCATGGGTATGATTTGTTAGGTTTTTAGTCTTCCAGATAGGGGGTCCTGCTAAAGATACATGGGCTGAGAATACCTTCCATGCATTCTGCACAAGACTGTGCAATATCATTACATACCTGTATCCCTCTCAACCTTTGCATAATTGATATTCCCACCATGAAAGGTGGACTGTATATGTGCCGGTATGTATATCTATTTGTACACCACTGGATGTTCATATGTACGCTCAAGTTCAATGTTGTACACATATTGCCATCCCTGTTGTTAAAAGCCCTGTACCCATGAACTACCATTTAGGTGGTAGTCTACTCATCACCGAAAGTATGATAAGAGACTATGGGACACAGGTGGACAGTAGTGTCCCTTATGATAATTACAGTGCCACACTAGTCATGTAAACTGAGTATGATCCACATGTCATCAGTAAAGGTGTGTCATCCATGGAAATAGAGGTCAGTGTTCCACTCTACTCATCAGTCATAACACCCATCATAGAGTACAATGGTCCTGTTGGTATGTACCTCAGAAGACATTCACAGCAACTGTAGATGCCAGACACATACCTCACAAAGAGTATTACTGGACTCAAATAGATGCCATATGCTGACTGTCTTACAAAACCACAGCTACACTGTGTCGCATACCGCCTACACAGAGGCTACCTCTGCCTAACATACAAAGCTAGGCCAAACCCACAGGTGTTGGACATGCTCCATGTAAACAGATGAAACTCCATACAAGCTACACAATGTACTGATCTAAACCTTGTAAAGTCAAAAAGCAGAACATGCTTGAGTGGCACATTATCATCTCAGACACATCCCATACTCTGGAACTAACTACCTATCAATAGCAAATGAAGGTCCTCATTAGCAGTTGCCATGAATAATCATGATGATTGGATGTGAGATAGGAAACACAACCCGGTAATCACCTCTGTAGCTCTACATGACAGGGGCACATGAACCTACATTACATGAGTTTTGAAGGGCAGGGTACCATATGGCTAGGCTTCCATAGGCCCTACGGATAATAGCCTATTAGCTACCTAGGACGCGATACACACGCACGCATGTACCTGTTGCATCACATGCTATGTGAGGTTGACTGGGTGTGATGGAGAATGTGTAGGCAAATGTGTCAAAGATGTGTATATGTGTGATAGCCTACTGGGAAACTGTGTATATCATGGTATGTAGTGTTGTAGCTCTAATCCCGTCAAAAGGTACGTATGCTATTGCTAGGCAGGAAAAGCAGTATGGCATACAGTGTGACGTAGTCCCATGGTGTTGACTGGAGTGTGCCATTGTAGGCTAAAGCAGTACATGTATGCTTATTGATTGTTAACACTAGTGAATACAAATCATGTATGAACTGTAGTACTACCTGAAGCTGTAGGCCTAAACAGCACAGTATGGTTTATATCCACATTGCTTGGTAACACTGTTTTGTTTGTTACCTGTAGTCCTCACACATTACATACCTCAGGCATGAGGTTTTGTAGGTGCTGACACACAGTACTGTTGGGTACACAGGTAAAACTAATCTGGGTTGCCATACTTTTGTGTCTTGTAGGTATGTCTGATATGTGTGTGTGGGTATGCCTGTAACATGGCCTCGGTGGTATGTGTGTCACAGGATATAAGTGCATATCTAGCAACATGTATAGTGTAGTACAGCAGTATGCCAGCTATAGTGATGAATGTGCACATATGTTACTGAGGGGTTTGCTATCAACAAGTAGCGTGGTGTACTGGTAGTACTGTAACCGTACTGTACATTCATTTCAATGGATGACAAATGTCTGTATGCATTAGCGTCATATACACCTCCTGTGGCTAGGTGGTGCATTGTGTCACATACAGTGTGCCATGTACTGTTGTATAGTCTTACATACTGGTTCACTTTGTTGCTGTGCAGAACATGGTTTGGTATATAGTATGTGCCAGGCACTGTCAGGTAATTGTGGGCTGAGCAGTCATATGTGGTATTAAAAATGTGTATCTACTGACAGCCAATAGGTTGCTATATATGACATTTCATTGATGTCTGTACTTTAGAATGTTAAGTGTGCCACATGACTTGCTCACAATTACTGTTTTATTGTCTTCCAGGGACATGTCTCACAACAGGAAACCCGTGTATTCCCCTGAGGAGGAGGAAGTCATTGCAGATGCCCTCATACACCATCACAACCTGCTGTTCTGCAGAACCAGCCAGGATCAGCATGGGCACACTGCATTGTGGCAGGATGTTGTCCATCGGGTGAATGATGTAGGCATACATAACCGGACTTATGAGCAGGTGCACCATCACTGCAGTGATTTAATCAGACATGTCTGGCAGCATGCCTCCGATGTCTACAGACAACAGCTTGCCACAGGTGGTGGTGCCGCAACACCCCCCCCCTCACCAGAGTGGAAGAGCTGCTCCTCAGCGTGGTGGCTCCTGACCAACCAGTACAACAGACCTGTGTCATCATGGAGGCCAGAGTCACCCAGCACGGCGATACAGAGCGTGCAGGTAACATAGCATATCTGTAGACCACTGTTAGCTCAATTGTTAGAACATGCATTTATCAGATATGTACTGTGTATGCAGAAGATGTGGAGCCTGGTGTCATGCAATACTGATAATTTGGTACATTATTTGTATGCCTGTGATTGTCACCTCATGCACTACTGTAAAATTGCAAACTCACATATTTACATAGTTGTTGACACTGACAAACTGTCTCATATCCTTGCAGGTCCCTCTGGTGTGATAGCAAGACAGCAGACCCATGCTGGTGAGTGTTCTACATTTAATATAGCATATAACATGTGCATGTCATAGGAGAGCTGTAGGCCATATACACATGTTAAACACCTACACATAGTGCATGCTCTGCATGTTTTCTGTGGGACTATGCACATCCCAGTAACATGAGTAGCTGCCTCAAACACATGCAATACACAGAGCATCCCAAACAATTTACACATTCACACAACATACACCACTTTGTCATATGCAGTATGTGTTAATATGATACACATGGCGTATGTAGACACCTGCTGTAAGGTCATACTCCAGTATCCCAAATGTCATCAGCACAGCACACATACTATACTTGAGGGGAAGAGGCCTATCATGGGGTGGTGTGACACATGTCAACACACAACACAGTCATGTTAGGCAATGCTCCCTATTGAACACCTGACATGCCCATGTAACAGCTGGCTGTGAAATGGTAAATGTAGCCTAAGTGGTGCAGGTCAGGTACAGCAAGATAGTTGTCAGTGTGACATACATTAGTGGCCTTGAGTGGCCACATGATGCTGCCTGATGATGGCTCATGGTACTACACTACATCCAGTTACAGTAACTACAGTACTACACATAGCATTCATTGTTATACACCTGACAGTTGTGTGCATCTGGCCATGGTATGTATACCTATGAGTGATGGTGCACAGGACATTGGAAAGCATTTCAGACTTGCACTGCAATGTTGTGTCCATGTACACATTGTGTTCCAGGGTGAGGCCAATCATTGAACAACACACATGCATCAATGACATGTATACTGTTATCAACAAATGCTCTCTACACTCACACTGCATGCTGTTGAGCAACACACATCCTGCATGCTGACAGGTGTGATAGGACTCTTTGGCTTGTGATACTGTACTCCACCATCAACCACTAATGAGTATGTTCCATATTGCTGTTGGTGTGTGCGTGTGTGTGTGTCAACTTGACTGAGTAGTGTATTTGTGTGCATGTGTGCATGTGTGTATGTGTTCATGTGTGCATGTGTTCATGTGTGCATGTGTGCATGTGTTTGTGTGTGCATGTGTTCATGTGTTTGTGTTTGTGTTTATGTGTTCATGTGTGCATCTGTGCATGTGTTCATGTGTGCATGTGTGCATGTGTGCTAACATCCTGTACAGATGGTAAAGTGTGTTTCCTGTCTCCCTCTCACAGGTGCTGAGGTATTGTTGGATGAGTGCAGCAGGGAACCTGAAGTCACTGCCACAAATAGTGAACATGATGATACATGTGTTGTGGTACAGGCAGGCTTGACAGGGTCTGTCATTGGTCCGTCAATCAACAGTACACAGCTTTCCACCCCATCTATGCGCACATACATACTGCCAATACATCCCTCAACACCAATGGCCTTAGGTGAGGAACAGCATGTGGTAGGCATTGACCAGGACAGTGTGGTATCTATGGCACATACAACCCCACACAGCAGCCATGCCCAGACATCCGGAATGGTACCACATAGGCATATGTCCAGGGGTTCTCGTGGGAGCACCCCTGGTCATAATGCCCCTGGCAGACGTGCCCATACAGGTCTCACAACCTCAGGTATGTTCCAGGCTGTAATGCAAGCACAGGCACATATGGAACAGTACACCAGGCAGGGACTAAGGGCGCAGAGGGCTCATAACACCGCTATCAATGACAGTATCCATGACCTTGCTGGTGCCATCCATAATTACACCAATGTCATTGATAGATGTTGGGGGGAGACACTAGATGTCCTCTGCAATGTAATGTCCATGTGCCAGGACAGTGCAGGATGGCTGAGATGTCAATGTGGATGTATGCCAGCAACATCATCAACTGGCAGTCGTTGCAGATGACACACAAGTCCCAGCTGCTCCCATAGTGGCAGTACCAGCCCCAGCAATGTTGTGGCTGGGCTGTCGGTAGACCATCCGAGATGACCACGTGCACGTGGCTTTGGTCAGTCCCAGCAGGGACATGGGTCCAGTTAACATCTCTCTGCCTCTGACGATAGTACCCAGTATGGCTTAGTACCTGATACTGTCCGTGTCACCCCTGCCAGGCACACAGGTACTGTGTCCATGGCCGGAGACAGTGATCTTTACAGTCTGGCAGGTACAGTCTGTGGCTGTCCCACAACCTCTCGTATTTGGCAGCCACAAGGGGGAACTGTGTGCATGCAGACACACACACATAAAACCAACACCTAGGGCTAACACACACACACACACACACACACACACACACACACACACACACACACACACACACACACACACACACACACACACACACACACACACACACACACACACACACACACACACACACACACACACACACACACACACAAGTCGATTGGATGGGTCATTGTCAGGCTCTGGCAAACCAATAACACACCCTGTGCATATGATGAAACTGTGCCACCTCCTGTCATCTGTGACATTGATGCAGGAACAGGCTAACATGGTGCTGATGCACAGGGTGACCTAATAGCAGTGTAGCAATGTTATCATGTTGTCAACAGTAAAGTGTAATGATATCCTTGTAGGTATATCTGAGCAGGTATGATGCATCAAAGCTATGATTATCAGTGTAGTATTATTTACACCAGTGTTAATTCCAAACATGGATTGTCCGCCCATGTGCCACTTGGCTGATGTGTGTGGTACTGGCAGCATGTGTTGGTGAGTGGACGTTACGTGTGTGATGTGTGCAGTACAGATTTCAAGGTGTACATTTGTGAACATGGTGGAGGTTCACTGTCTGCATGTACGTGCATGGTGGGCACATGGGAAGGGTGACATGCCCTGTATTACACAGTGTTAACACTTCATATTTCCTATTGGTGTCCAGTATGCATTTTACTACACATATGTCACAACTTGGGTACACATGTGTGTATGACATGGTATGACACTATGCTGTGGGTGATACTGTTAATATCGGTCATTGGTTTGCATTCTGGTAGTGTACATAACCTCAACAGCCTGATTTTAACCAATCGTTAGATGATGTCTTGACAACTGACACACAGCTGTAGGATACACAGTAGCATTTGAATCATTCCGGTACTGTACTATACCAGTTACCAGTGGTACTGACTGCCACACATTCCCGTGACCACTTCTGTTTGGCATGTGGCCATCCTAGGTACAAGCAGACACACTATGGATATGTGCGTCCACATCTGGTAATGCATACAGTGGCCTATAATGCATTCTCCGGATTAGACACTTATCCTCCACAAGGGTATCATACAGACAGATACCTGTTGACAAGCCCATGCTGTGAAGCTATGAGCCAACTATAGCATAGTCATCCACATTTACTATACATAGTATCCTGACAGTACCACATTGGTAGTAGCCCACAACATGTAGCAGGGTTACCGATGTGTACATACAGCTACATGTGATGTCATCTGTCCTTTGATATTCACATTCCCAAAGGTATGCTGATGTCCCTCAGTGTATCACATAAGCAATAAGGGGTCTGCATGCATATCCACGGAGTTGTTGTACACCTATAATGAATGCCCATTATTGATAGACTGTGTTGTGTTTGAACATGTCTGAAATATTCCCCAGGCATAAACCTTCACTCACACTATTCTATAGAAACTGTCATGTGTGTGTGTGACACAGATGACCTAGGGCACAGATCACTACAGTGGCTGGACTTGTCACATACATACATATATGACCTATGGTCTGAGAAGCAGCAGCACCAACTGCCACTGGTAACAGATGTATTTGTGTTGAAAGCAGGCTTCACACCCATGAAGTGATTGAGGTCACATGTGCATATATGTCTTGGCCACACAGTTACCAATTGAGGTCACATGTACATATGTGTATTTGCCACACAGATACCTGAAGTGTGCAATGCACATACTGTTTTACTGATATGTCATACAGTAGTAAAAGCAAAACCCACAACACATTGATCAATAGTGCCGCACACACTCAGCAATTGCAGGATTCAAACCCCTACCTTACTATGTTATGATACTAGAGAGATATGCATTAACACAATGTGTTATATGCTTTACTGAGAGTTTTCATTTCCACTGCTGTATTTGTGGGATACTGACATCATCAGACCTGCCAAAGAGGAATTTACCTCTTTTAATGTGTTTTCACAGTCTCCAAAAAGGCCACTCTTCTCAAAGGAAATGACACACACACATACACCCCCACAAACTCAGCAATTGCAGGATTCAAACTCCTACCTAACTATGTTATGATACTAGAGAGATACGCATTAACACAGCATGCTATATGCTTTATTGTGAGTTTTAATTTCCACTGTTGTATTTGTGGGATACTGACATCATCAGACTTGCCAAAGAGGAATTCACCTCTTTTAATGTGTTTTCACATTCTTCAAAAAGGCCACTCCTCTCAAAGGAAATCACACACACACACACTCAGCAATTGCAAGATTCAAACCCCTACCTAACTATGTTATGATACTAGAGAGATACACATTAACATGACGCGCTATATGCTTTACTGGGAGTTTTTATTTCCACTGCTGTATTTGTGGGATACTGACATCATCAGACTTTTTAATGTGTTTTCACAGTCTCCAAAAAGGCCGCTCCTCTCAAAGGGAATCACACACATACACACACGCAGCAATTAAACCCCTACCTAACTATGTTATGATACTAGAGAGATATGCATTAACATGACACGCTATATGCTTTACTGGGTGGTTTCTATTCTCCTGCTATATTTGTAGGATGCTGGCATCATCAGGCTGGACATGGTAATGTGTGTGCACTTTGTTTTATACAATCCCAGGAATGAACCATGTGGGTCAGCAGGTGTTAATAGCTTGAACAGGACTCCACAATTCTTAGCTTGTGTGATCTATCTGTGGACAAATTGCCATTCCTTCATATGACAATACATATTTATGCACAGAATGTTGGTTTTGTGGGTACGACATGTGTCTGGGATGCTGATAAAGGACTATTCAAAGTCTATGTGGGATGTGTGTAGCTCCTTTCAGTGATGTATGTCCTGGGTGGCTGCCTTGAAAACAGTCTAGCAGGTTTGGGAAACATGATCTGCCCATTAACATACCACAGTTGGTTGGGTTGTGTGTTTGTCGGCTTCCAATAGCTCTGTTTTCGACTGCAATCATGATGGACTCCATGGCCTAGCAGTTCAGACTTCATAGGCTTATGGGACTATAGTTCCATGGTCTGTTGTGCACCAACACTTGTGGGGTGTGCCATATGTTGCTGTAACACATTCAACAGTTTAAGATCCTGTAGAGAGGGTGAGGCTCAACAGACTGTTCAGGTGCAGGGTCTGTTTGTTCTGTAGTTCACTTATGACACAGATGGGGAAACAATGTTATCCAAGTGATGCCATTATTTCGGCTTTGGGAGGAGCTATTTACCCATTCTACATGTGATATCTCCTGGTATGATGACAGGGCCTTTTGTCAGTGGGAGGTGGGTATGTATGTATGGGCCTGTCTGACAGGATGTCGGCATTGTCAGTCAGGTACAGTTGGCCCTGACTCAGGACATATATGAGTGTACATTGCTATTTATGACATAGCTGAAGGAGGTGTCATGGTTCTGTCTGTACTCCTTCGCAGATAATCTTTCCAAAACACCGACAAACCTGACCACTAAACCCCTGTTATACTCTTTTCACACTTAACACACTACTGATCCTTTGTGATCAGTCAACAGAGTATGTCATCATAATATCCTGGCATGTCCAAAGGTTGGTTTTGTGTGTACTCTCCAGTCCAGCTGGTGCATATTGGAATTTTGACGCAATGTTACAACTGCCTTATGTACACAGACAACCCTGTCCTCCTCCCAACAAACTCAGATATATGTGAGAGATGCAACTCTATAGACAAACAGGAGGCTGAGCTCTCTTGCCCTGTGACTGGCACAGTCTATCAGGTGGTGAAGGTAACCACACACACCACAAATCCAGTCTCACATAGACCTATAGCGACAGCAAACCAAATACATTACCACACAGAAACATACTCGGAGGCTCTAAATAAACTCTGCCTAAGCAGCAGAGACATCCAAAGCAAACACCCAAACAACTGCTACCCCACAACAACACCCACATATCACATAGTTCACAAAGTCAGTGTGCCACACAGTCACTGCCCTTAGGGCTAAACAACACACCTAATACACTTGTAATAGGTGACTCTTATTGCCAGGCACACTGATGTCACACTCACCAGGCTGAACAAGGAGAAGGTCACTTTGAGCTGTCTACCAGGTGCCAGGATCTGCCACATAACACATGCACTCAGGTCACTCCAAAGCAAGTAAAAATAGGGCTCCATCATTGTCCATGCTGGTGTGAAAACCCTCAGACGTTCCTTCCTGGACTACATGACAAGAGACATAGAGGAGCTCTCTGATCATGTAGCCCAGGCCAGTATGACCCTGACTTTGTGTAGCATCTTACCCTCACCAAGAATGATGTCACAGTATACAGACAAAGTGATCACTTTTAACAGTTGGCTAACATATTGGTGTCATTCAAAGGGGATCCACTGTCTGTCAGCCTGGGATGACATGCTCGACATGCCACGTAGCTTCGCTATGGACGGCTTGCACCTGTCACCCCTGGATTTTGAAATACTGGCTAAGGCTCTTGCCACCTCCATAGTGGTGTTTTTAAGCGAGGCTCAGAAGACAAACCCATCTCCATAGACGTTACAAGGTAAAAGAAACTAAGGGTAATGCTGCTCAACAACAGATATCTAACCCTCAGAATGCACGCACTCAGGACTCTCCTCGGTATGGAGACTGCCGATATCTGTGCAGTAACAGACACCTGGTTCAGGCTCCCAAAGCACACCAGCACTACCAGGTTTTACTTCATACCATGCTTTTCGGACACAAGACTCGGGCCGGCCAACAAAAATAGGGGGGAGTATCCATATACATCATACATACACACACCTTCAGGTTAGTAGCACTGCACAAAGCATCGGAGACAATACATGTGCAACTAACAGTGGCCCAAACTGCCTTTCAGTTTGTAGACTGCTACAGACCACCCTCCTGAACTCAGGAACATCATTCGGTATTCCTGGGAACACTGGAGAATATGAAGGTCTCTCCAAACACCATTATATTGGGTGACTTCAAATACACAAACATTGACTGGGAATACTACTCATTCACCAACACCCTTGCACAACAGTTGCTAGGATTTATAGACTCAAATGCTATGGCACAACTGGTCACCACACCCACAAGAGAGGAAAACATATGGGACATGATCATCACCAACATGGTGACTCTATGTTCCACACCAGAGGTATACCCCTCATTGGTAAGGTCAGACCATACATTTATCTCACTGGACATACATATCCCATCCACACCCACATCCTAGGTAATCTCAGTGAAAAACTTCTCAAAAGCAAATGTCACACTTCTACAAATCGAGGTGGTATCCATCAAAGACCCTGGGACAGTGGTAAATATGGCTCAGACCACTGAATCCTTTACAAACGCATTCTATGGACACCTACTGGAATGCATGGATCGTGCTATCCCAAATAACAATAAGACTCACTCCTCCAAAGGCAGGGGACCTGTCTGGTGGACCATGGCCATTAATAAGTTATACAACAAAAGGAGGAGGCTACTACATGATAGAGCACAATCCCAAAAAGGGAAGGCATCTCTGATCAGTACTAGCAAAAAGCTATGATCACTCATTAATTCATCTAAGGCCCACTTCTAACGGGAACTTGCAACAGACATTAAGGACAATCACAAAGCCTTCTTTAGTTATGTCAGGAACCTGGGTGGAAACTCCCAGATATGCTGTGATTTACTGCATAATGACAAAACATACACTGAACCCACTGACATTGCCAACATCCTGGCAAACAGGTTCAGTGCAAATGTTCCCCCCCCACCCCCCCTAAAGTGCAAATGTCCATCCCAACAGAGTGTAGCCTCCCTGACATCACAGATGAACAGGTGAGTGCTGCCCTCTCCAAAGCAGACAACACAGCATCAATGGGACTGGACGGTGTCCCAGCCTGCGTCTTACACGAGCTTCATGACGAACTTAACACTCACATTAAGTCACTGTTCAATATCAGAGTTACTACAGGATATGTACCCAAGGAATGGCGTACGGCAACAGTGTTCCCGCTCCACAGAGGTGGTGCCACAAGGGACCCTGGACAATATTGCACTATAAGCCTAACTAGCCTGGTCTGCAAAGCTATGGAGCATATCATCACGGAACCCATACATATAGACATCGGGAACCTACAGACACTGGATCCTACACAATTCAGCTTTGTTGTGAGCAGATCTTGCCTCTTGAACCTGTTCGATGTCTTTAAACAGTTACCAGGTCCATAGACATAGAGAAGGTTGTCCACACAGCCTACCTGGAGCTCACAAAACAGTTCAACACAATACCCCCCTCAGGCATTATACATAAGCTCACCAGCTTCGATATCGACACATATGTCACAAGATGGATTGCTAACTGGATCTTGGATAGCACCCATATAGTCAGTATTGCAGGTGCCATGTCTGACTATACACCAGTTACACGTGGCATCCCACAAGGCTCAGTTCTGGGACCTCTCTTGTTCAGTATATATTTCTCAGACGTACAGGCTAACACAGGAGGAATATGGCTGACCATGTTTGCAGATGACTGCAAACTGGGTGCCATAATCAACTGTCCAACTGGCACAAGCATCCTCAAATAGGGTCTCACAGAGATGGATGACTGGTGCCAGAGCCATGGCCTACAGCTAAATGCCATTAGATGTATAGTCATCCCCTTTGGGAATAACAACATGCCCACACATTACCACATAGGTGGTAATCCATTACATACAGTAGGAGTTGTTAGGGATTTGGGGACATGAGTTGTTAGTACTCTTGCCTTTGAAAATCACATTGCCAAAGTGGTTAGACAGACCTTCTATATAGCCCACCTTATCCCATAAGGTTTCACATCTAGATCAAGTGAGGTCATTGTGCCCCTATACTCATAAAGACCATGCTTGGATACAATGCCCCATTTGGGATGTACCTTACCCGACACCTGCAGCAACTGTAATGGCCAAAAAGGTACCTCACCAAGTAGATCTAGTGATTCACACAGATGCCCTGCGCAGCTCGGCTAAAGTAACTCCAGCTCTACTCAGTCGCTTACCGCCAACTCGGATGCGATCTGTGCCTGTTGTTTAGAGCCATGTCCATCCCAGAATTAATGGACATGCTCCACCTCAGGATGTCCAAATCCCTTAGAGCTACATGCTCCAGGGATGTAAACCTCAGCACTGATATTAATAGGACATGCTGGAGGGGCAGATTCCTATCCCAGAGGCTCCACTCTCTCTGGAATGAGATCCCAGTCCCACAATGAAGAGACCCCCACTGACCACCTACAGGAGACATCTTGACAAGTGGATGGATGATCGTATGTTTAGCCCTGGGATATCTTATGGGTCCCTGCTAAACAGAGGCACAATAAACTAAACATAAGTGGGCTATCTTGTGTGACCTACTATTCACAGGCACAGTCTACTAATCTAACAGGGTTGCGAAAGCAAAACACACTCTGGCTAGGCTTATAGTATCAATCTCTGAACCTATGATAATGTTCAGGATGCACACTGTTTATTGATGATACTGATTGCAGGTTTTATTTCTTCTTTGCTTTCCCACTTTCTATGAGCAACCTAAGTATCTGCAGAACATATTTGATTATGACAGGGTTCCACTATATTATATATGTATCTGTTGTCATATAACTGTGTGCACAAGGTGGATTGGTGACTAGTGAGAGGTTCCTGGGTGAACACATGCAACTGCCGGATATGTGTGGCCCACTGCTGTACTCAGACATGGCCTAAGTGTGTGAGCATGCCCAGTTCGGCCTTTCAGTGTTTTGTTGCCTGAAATTTGTCTCATTTATTCAAGTGTGTGAGCATGCCCAGTATGACCTTTCAGTATGTTGCTGTCTGAGGTCCACTACATTTGTTGATGTGTGTGAACATTACCAATATTAACATTTATACTATATGTGTGTTGAAAATCAGGTTCTATTCTTACTGCAGGGCTCACCTTTGTGTCTTAACTCAACAGGGATTATGCTGTGCCTGCAGGGTTTCCATGAGATACTTTGCATAGACTTATCAACATTTTTTCATACAAGCTGACCACTGACATACTGTCATGGTTTAGTGGTTCAGTACTATGAATATAGTGCACAGTATCCTGGGTTCGAGGACTGTCATTGCTTCATATTTTCATACTGGGCAGAACAGACCGCTTCAGGAACAGTGAAGAAAATATGACCATTTTTACCTGCTTTTGCTGGACTATGCCCAACTTTGACCAAACTTGCACAACATTGCTCAATGTTAACCAACATTGCTGAATGGTGCCCAATATTGCTCAACATTGCCAAAAGTTGTGCTACTTAGTGTGTGCAATTTTGTTTACATATACTAAATAGTGATAAGAGCTGTTTAGCACTGCTTTATATTGCTTAACACAAGGCAATCATGCCTCAGGTGGTGCTGCAGGGCTGCCTATGTCAGATGCACATATTACACTCCCTATACATGTTTGTTAACAGGTAGTGTCAAGTTAGGCATCCCTTTTACTATATGTGCAAGTCAGAGAGAGGTATAATTTCCAGGGTTCCTACTGAGCCAGTGTATATGCTATGCATTGCTTCTTTGCAAAGGCCAAGGCATACTGGGCATGCCTCCTTTTGCCTACTGGGGCAGGCTCAGGTTGTTCCTCCTCCGAGTCACGCTCTGCCTGTGATGGCCTTGGCAATGGTGGGTGGCTGTTTGCCCCGACCTATGCTGCTCCTGCTGCAGCTGTTTTCACAGGATCATATTATGTACCATAACACATACCATGACTATTTGGGTACATGTATTTGGTGAGTACTGCAAGGCTCCACTAGATGTGTCCAGGCACCGGAACTGTGACTTGAGCAGCCCAAACACATGCATGATTACATTTCGTGTTTGTGCGTGTGCCTCATTATGGTGTTCCTGTTCAGGTGTGTGTGCATTTCTGATGGGTGTCATCAGCCACGGCTCCAGTGCATATCCAGCATCCCCCACTAGGTGACCATGAGGGATGTCCCCATTGTCAAATGTCTGGTACAGCTGTGTCAAATGCCAGATATGGAAGTCATGGTAGCTTCCAGGGCAGCCAGCACACACATTCATTATTATGCCCTGGGCATCACACATGACCTGGCAGTTGATGGAGGGGAAACCCTTGCAGCTATAGTACACCCTACCCTACTCACCAGCTGGTGCTTTGATGCATATGTGCGTGCAGTCTATTGCACCCACTACCTCAGGGTATTCCGCTATTTGCTGGAAGAGACACATATTGCTGGCCAATACCTCACGGGAATTGGGGAAATATACATGATCACCGACATGTGCTGACATGGCATTCAGGAACTGGTGCAGTACCCTGGATGCTGATGCCTGTGAAATCCCCATGATATCACCAGTTGGTCTCTGGAAGGTACTTGTTGCTAGTATTCTTAGGCCAACACATACCTTGGTTTCCACTGGGATGGGTTCCCCTCTGTTGGTTCTGTGTGTGACGCGTGGCCTGCACAGCTCAACAATTTGCTGCATGAGGTCTCTGTCCACTCTATAGCGCTCCACTATCTCCAGCTCATGTAGCCCCTGGTAGGTTACCCTGGGCCTGTACACTCTTCTCTGTCTCCTCACTGTGGGTTGCTCAGCAGCATTCGCATTGTCACCACCCTCAGCATGTTGCATATGTCGCCTTATAACAGAAATGGCAGCCCCTAACATTTCTTTGTCTCAGTAAAGCTTTTTCAGTTTTCACTTCTATTAGCTTACTGCAATGTTGCAGTGTCTCTGAGAAAAACATAGTGGAAAGTTGTTTGCTGAGTTTTAAGTGCTGGGCTGGGCTGGGCTAGTGTACCGCCTGTGTAATTGCCTGATTCTGATCGTTTTCACCTGCTAGCTCTGCTAGTACTCCCTGGTTAACTTCCTACTATTTGTTGTTCTTCCTTTTCCCTTTCTGTTTCCTCAGGGGGGGCAGTGCCGCGCACACCAGTTCACATGCGCGCACACATGCTTACACGGACTACAACTTGCTTATTCTTGCTAAAACGCGCACACACAGGCGCAAATGCGCTTACACAGGTTTCAACAACCTTACACTTGTTTACTCCAGCTTAAACGCGCACACACAGGCTTACTCGATTTTACAGGCATGCACATGCAGGCATACACGTTGCAGGCACTTCTACAAGAAACTTTAGTGTTGTTCACGGCATACACCTTCAATTTCTTGCCTTTAGCTAGAGTACCTGTTGACACACTTCTTCCAGTGATGAGTAACTGACAGCAGACACATGCCACTCTACTCCAATGAGTTTCACTTCTTTCAGACATACCCCCCTCATGATGTTACCTATCTTCTACTCTGATACTCCCCTTATCCTACTCCTACACTCCACTGACTGTGCTCTTTTGCTATGTAAACTTGGGATTCACTATCCTTACCCTCATTTGCATAGGATTGCCTACTAATGCTTGGTTACATCTCTTAGACTGACCTTCCCCCCTTAGCAACATCTACTCGGTAGCCATGTTGTCTTTGGACTGCCATTCCCTTGCATTGTATATTAGGGATTACTATAAAATCCACATTTGTGGATTTTAATTATTGGTTTTCTGGTTTTTAGAGTGCAGTGCATTTGCCAGGCGCTGCGCTACGCTTAAACATCGGCGATTGGGATAAAAAAAATATTTTATTTTAATTTTGCATCGGTGAACATTGCCAATGGCCGTATTTTTGGCCATTGGCATGCTTTCTCAACTGGATGCATCATTTTTTGGAGCTGTCACGGCTCCATTTTGCTATTTGCAGAACTGTACTCAGTTGTCAATGGAGTACATTTCTGCAAATAACACTACTCTTACTCAGACAGGTTCGGGTTTCCTGGATCACAAATTTACCTCATTTGCATAGATTTTGCCTGCAGTTGAGGTAATTTGCATATCCTAGCCCTGTCTGTGTAAGAGTCGTTTTAGGAGCTCTGTTGCACGCCCCTACCGGCTGTTCCTGGATTGCTCGGCGGACATGTTGGCTGCATGGAGTCTTACTCTACTCTTAGACTCCGTGCAAGCCTTTGTGAATCTGGCCCATAATATTTTTTACATTTCTACTTAACCATTTGTAACCATTTTCATGTGCTAGTAACTTATTTTGCACAATTTATATTGTTTTAAAGCTGTAAATGTACTCCTGTGACTATCCTATGTAAGGAAGTGAGGTAATTGTTTATGCTAGTTCTAATGAAGTTCTCGTACTGTTGACAGGGATGTGATCTCTGTGCATTCCTGTTCAGTATCAGGAAGGTCCCTTACGTTCAACAGATCCTGTCATTACAGCAACTCAGCATCAAACTCACATGCTGACACTTGATAACGATCTCTGGGACCATGACCTATACTGTCTTCGGAGGACATTGTGTATGACATCTTCCAAATCTAAGTTACATTTTGACTATCAATAATGCAGAATTGTACACAGGACAAATACTACAGTTATTCCTTGTACTTGAAAGAAAGAAAACATACAACAGCAAAAAGAAAAAAAAAAGAAAAAAAAAACTGCAGCAGCAATGACATATTTCATTACTGAAAACCAACTACCTTTCTTTTAGTAGGTAAATACAAATTCAGTAAGTAACACTGCACTGAAATTAAACTTCTTTCATAATACCTGCATCACTTCACTGGCCACTGAACACTGTGCTAGTGAAGATGGCTAATACCTTTTGGAAACAAACGTTTGCTTATGATATATGGTGATATGTCTGATGTATAATGTAAGCTGACCATGCACCACTCAGCACAGCCAACAAGTAAGACTGCATGCATCAAGCATTATCTTTGTAACTTCTCATTGTCACTTAGTCTATGGCATGGCCCATAGATGTGGACTAGATACCACCTGTTCACGTGCTCAGTTGTGTATCATGCAGGAACCTGCTGGAGAGGTTGCCATGCTACTGGTGTTGGCTGGTCATCATTATCATCAACACCCCTTTTTTCCCATTTTTTTCCACATGGGGTCAGGGTGTTGTGTTAAATGTTGCCATCTCTCTCAATTCAATGCCGCACTCCTGCCTTCTTTGACACTCAACTACCAAGTCTTCAGCCAGGTCTCTGTTGACCTTAGAGCCTTGTCTGACCATTGCTTGCAGCTGATTGTGGCAACCAGTGGTTTATGCTGTGGACCCATTGATACCACCTCACCCACAGTGCAACCCTGGCCTATATCTATACCATACCAACTTACAAAGTAAATTATAACAAATACTAGTACCCCTGCACCCTTTCTTTGCTAGGAGGAAGTCTACCTAAGTTGCATGCTGGTCACTCTTGTATGTAGGTCTGCAATGGCCTCTCCTTCTTTATTCCTGTTGCCCCACCCATGTGGACCCAGGCAGTCCTCCTATCCTGTTTTGTCTGTCCCAATATGTGTGTTCAAGTCACCTATTATCAACACCAAGTTATGTTGTTCTGCTTTATCTAGCAGGTCCTGCAACTGTTGTCTGAATGCATTCTTTTCCTCACTATCACAACCCTGCTGTGGGACATAGACTGAACTTATGAATACTGCCTTATTATTACACTTGAGTCTGTCATTAATTCTGATGATATCTCTCACTGCCTTCTGACTTCTCTCTCACCACAATTCCAACACCATTTCTAACTTGTCCTCTTCCTGAGTAGTAGTCTCTGGATCCCAAGCCAAGTGTCTTTGCTGCATTACCCTTCCATCTTGTCTCTTGGATATATAGGATGTCCAGCATCCTCCATACCATCATCCCATCCATTTCCAAGCACCATCCTGTCAGTGAACCTACATTAAGTATAGCAAATTCTTAGTTCACATTTGGCAGGTTGATTGGTTTTACATACAGCTCTTGCTCAAAAGAGCTATTCCAGTTAAAGCAGGCTGGGCAACTGGACAACTGGACACAGGCTGACCAGTAACTCATTGATCCAGAGTTACTGGGCTTTATGGTGGGCACACACTGGCCAGTTGGGGGACATACACCCCTTCCACCTTTAACATGGGTCCCTGGCATATGTTGGGGTAGGTCAGGTCCTCAACCCACTTATCGCTGGCAAATACCCATGCCCATTTGGTGACATTAGTCAACTTGACCAAATCACCTAGAGGCATATTTTATACCATCAAGTGGCTAACTCTGCCATGGCATGCAGTCTATGATCTGTGTTCTCCAATCTTGAGGATATTGGTATACACTAGTAGACAAAAGTGGTTAGTCTATACAACTCTTCCCACTAAAGGGCACCATGTAGAATCTGTGCTGCTGCCCACAGTTCCAGTCATTGGTGAGCTTGAGATGGAAACACTCAGCATGTTTTTGGAGGTGGGAAGAACCCCACAGAGATGCAGGGAAAATATACAACCTCCAAACATGCATTGGCTGGAGGTCAGGATCAAACATTGTACCTTGTGCATTGGAGGTGAAGACTTTAACCATTATGCCAACTGGACTCTGTCAGCATCCTAGAATTGTCCATGTTTCTCAGACCGTACTGCCTATGACTGCATAGTAGGATTCTTCATGGTTACCTAGGTGTCCTGATATTGGCTGGTCATTGTAATTATTCTTATTGGTGGGGCAAATGATAGATTAGTGACTGGCTGGGGCAGTTGTGTACTGTGCCAATGCAGGATTATGTTGTGCAGAATGCAGCAGTAAATGGGCTTTGAGCAGGCTAAACATTCACTCACTGTCTTAACCTGTCTGGGGCAGGACAATATTAAAGCACCCCTTAGCAGCTCCATGAGGATTATAGACTGGTGTCACTACTCAGGTTTTGAGTGGGTAGCTTGTGCCACGTGGAATAAAAAACAGGGAAGGGACACAGAAAATAGAGTAAATAGTCAATGCTACACACATCACTATATAGATGAAGAGAATAGTTTGCCTATGCCATCTAGGTGACCACAAAGAACTCTACCATGCAGGAAATGACATTACAGTGTGAGAATCATGGGCACTGACAGGATGCTGGACAGATGCATCAGTAATGCACCTCCATGTAGCACACACACTACCTGTCAGCTGATAGATAGGTAGCCCTTCCTGTTCCAGCACTGCTCCCCATGGTCCAGATGAGGCACTTATAGCAGCATGAGTGCACTCTATCACACACAACACCTAAGGAAAGCATGCCATATGACAGAAGGCATGCATGGTACTGGTTTGGACCTGTGGTGACACTAGGAAATAGATATGCTCATCCATATGTGCTAAGGGTATATCAGGGAGCTGCTGCGGTATCATTGAGACAGAAGCCTTTGAGATACTCAACATGTTTCAGATTTGACTGTGAAAGGTCCTCATAGTAAGCATAGTAAGGCTAGTAATATATCAGTATCCATAGGTATAGGAAGGTCACTCATTTCCCCATTTCTTGTTTGTGGGCTGTGCAAACCCACCAAAGCCTGTATTATAGCCCTTCCAATCTAAGTATGTCTAATGATTCCTACTCCGCAAAGATGAGATGCGCTTTACTTTGTCTGTATCTTCTTCTTCCAGATAGTTGCACACCACTCCCTGCACTGGGTTTAGGCACAGCTGAAACAAACAACTTGCAGCAGGACACATCAAAGCGTGCAGAGAAATTAAGCATCTTTGCAGACTGCAAAGCAGATAGAAAACACATGGATTCACTTTTTAGAACCCATCTCTACACAGTGTAGAGATGCATCAAAAACAACTATGAATCATAAAAAGTGTGAAATGAGACGCATTTACATAATAAAGTTGCAGATTGTTTGCACATTGCTCATTTGCTTCTAATTATTTCCTCATTTGCGTAAGATTTTCTGAAACCAGTTCTAACAGATTCACTTTGTAGTAGCAATTGCCTCTGGATAGCACCTCAACTGTACTTGTTCACAGCTTGTACAAGTTACCAGTAGACGCGCATGAGGACTATGAATGCCCTCCCAAAATATTAACAAGAATGTTTCTTTACAGCACATTCATTGTATGAATACAGGAAAGTAAATGAAACTCGTTGCGCTGCTGGATATCATACCACTTACATGTGCAATAATGCTGATTTGGAGCAATAAAAGACAGGCACAACAGGGACATGCAGTCCAAAGCCTGAGCAAAAGAATGCAGTGCAAGAAAATGCTGCAGGCTTAAAGATAAAGTTCAAAGTGATGAGCAAATACAGCAGAAACATTAACCGTTCTCATCACATTTATTTGCTTGCAATTACTATTTCATTGTAAAAGGAAAGCCTTTTTATCAGGCTTTCCATTAAAAATTTAAGTTTTATATGTCCTGCAAATATGGGAGACTGGAGAACAAACCTCTGGCTTTGCATTCTTTCCTAGAGGGCATTCTGATCATTTGATGATGCTTTTTGAGGGGCACACAGAAAACAGCTAAGCTCTCTATCAATTGTTGAACACTACATTGTCTGATCCATCCCAAAATGTGTGAAACAGCAGAGATGCAATTAAACAAATTTTAAAGCAAGAAATATCAGCAATCAAAAACCAATAAGCAGGATGCAGAAGATACCTTCCCCGGAACAAACACGGTCTGGCCACAGAAAATAAAGTGCAAAAATTCGCTGCTGAGTACTCCAGCTGAACAAAACCGTCAATGAGGTTTAAAAAATGAAACCCAGAAGTAATCCAAAGACAACGTATTTAATAAACAAAAACTCAAAACCACAAGCGCTTTCGCCTGGTATTACCAGGCTTTATCAAGTGTGTTTTTTTTAAAGCAGTTTCCTATCAGACTGTTAATTAATTCAGTTTACAGATAATACTTGCTTAGAACTATGTAGCAATTTTTCAATTAAATAATTAAGGAGTACCTCCATAATGATATCAGGGCATTCTGTTACATGTACTAATTGAAAGATTACATCAGTAGATGTTTTAAAGCTTATATTCTCAGTGAAGATTTGATAAAAATAATTTCCTTTTACAATAAACTAGTGATTGTAAACTCAGAAATGCAATCAGAAGAACTGTATTTCTGTTATATTTGGTCATCGCTTTGAACTTCATTGTTAAGATGAAAATAGTCTAATAAAAACTACACTTCTGTTACACATAAATCAAACCACGTTGTGTGTTGTTAGACATAAATCAAACCACGTTGTGTGTTGTTAACACTCAATTAGGCTAACATTTGTCTTGGGTAAATCTTTTGAATAATGTCTGCAAATTATAATAAAAGAGTTGTGGTTTTCTTACATCTAGCATGGATATTGTACAACATAGGTTCCTAAATGAATATTAAGCTTTGACTTGCTTATGAGACTTTTGAGAGGTGGTAGGCATTGATACTAATCAGTAAGTGTCTATTTTTGTAGTCTGTTTGGACCTCATGAAAGTACTTGACACACTACCAAACAGTTGGCATCTTGGCATCATTGGTACAATATAAAATAAATCTTTGTATAGTTCAATGGGTAAGCAAATGACTTAGTGGTAGAAGATGAGATGAGATGAGAAGAAGCGATGATACTGGGAGAATATTCTGCCAAAAGACCTGCTCATGTCAGCAAGGCTCAGTCCTAGGCCTGGTGTGTGTTAATTATCTGTTTGCGTCTTTCCCAAGAAGTTCTACATGTTGGTTGATGAAATATGTAGATGATTGTAAACTGAATGCCTGTAACAACAGAAAATAATATGCTAATGTTTAATGATTATTTACTAGAAATTAATACAGAGGCTAAGAATTTGAGCTTAAATGTCATCATCAGTAAATAATAAAAGAAAAATGTAAACTACTTAGGCACGTGCTTCATGATAACTTATGACACATCTTAGGATCATTATTAAGCATAACTTCTCATTCCAGCACATGCACAAAAGACTGGAGTTTTATGCAATACTATGACTGCAAGAAATCCATTTATATTGATAGGCCTCTATAAAAGCATTGTGCAACCAGTCTTGGAGATTGCTTGTTTTCTGTGCTTAGATAGATAGATAGATAAACATTACTTCAGCATTCAAACCATAGTGATATATATTTATGTTAGAGTAATGTTAGATATAGAAATGTAAACTTAACTGAGGAAAACACGAATAAGATTATTTTATTTATATTTGTTTACTGGGGTAGTCAGCATGTAAGAGAGAGGCAGGTAATACACAACTAATACCTGGATTATAGAAAAAAAGTACTTCTAATCATAAGAACTGTAGATAAAGAGCATAATTTTAAAAGGAAACTCAGAGACTGGGTGGCTGATAGAAAGTATAGTCACAATATCATGCCCTGAACACAGAGATGAAAAACTATGAGGCTAGAAAACATTTCCTCCTATGCCTCTAACAAATATAAGGTTGATAATTAAAAAAGAAAAACACTTCAAATCTATACTCTCAGCATCTGTGATTGAGGCACAGCTCTAGGATTTTTGCCCTCATATTTATTCTTTCTCTTTTTGCCCTCATATTTATACTTACTCTTTTTGCATTTACTGATGTTCTTCATAATGTTAGACCTTCTTATGTACATTTTTTATTTATTAACTAAGTAAATCCACAAGAAATAAATGATTCTTTGCAGGAGCATGCAAAGAGCATTGTCTGATTAAAAGATTTTCCTAGAGTTGTCAAATGGAAATTAATGGAATAAAACTGGTGAATGCAAGATAAAGCTCATTAGCAACTTACAGCCTTAATCTTCTGAGCTAAACTAAAAGACATTCATTATTAAACGAGAGAATTAAGGTTATACATTGATTATGCATCACTGACTATAGTGGCTGTATTATTCAACCTTTTTCTGACAATTAAGAAACTGCTATTTTTTATCTTCTGCAATAATTTTAAAGGCTGATATTATTATTTTTAAAGCTAAAAGATTGAGAAGCATGATTTATGTGCACTGATTTGACTGATGTTTTGTTAAATGTGTTTTTGTTTAGTGCATGTACTGTCAGTAACAGAGACTGATTTTACTAATAATGTGTTAAAATGTATTCATATGTTGTGTCAGTTATTAAGACAGACGTTTGAATAAGAAAGTAAAACAAACATTAAGAAATTCTGCATGGAACATCCTCAAAAACATTTTCAAATCTGCACACTGGATGAACAGATGGCTATTAAAGGTTAAAAACAAAACTCCAGCATTACACCTCCAGCAATGTGTCTCTATTGTACCAACAAACATTTAACAGTAAATTAAGAAGGCAGTGTTGCTTGGTTCTGATACTGAGGTATCTCTGAGAATACTGTCTTTATATTTTACAAGGAATCCCACAACATTTATTTATTTCTTGCATTTATCAGCTGTGTAGGATGCTATGGACACTTAGCTCTTCTAAACTGGAGATCTAGATAGTGCAGTTTTAAATAAATAAATTCCAATCTTTATTGTATTAAAGAAAATGTATCTCAGCATGAGGAACAGAATTTGAAGTACAAGAAATAGCCCACGCTGTTCTTATGTAAAGAGAACATGTGCAGATATTTACACAAAAAGCAGATAATAACTTATCAGCATAATAATACATTGAATATACAACAGATGGTATACAGGACATAGTACAAACACCATGATTTCTAAATAACTCAGAGGAATTTGCTTTTCACCAGTTTGAGTATATTACTCTTTAGCTTGGCTAAGAAACAACAGATATTAAGACAGGTTTGCCTTTCTATATTCTTGGCCTACCAAGTCTAAATGCCCATTGATCAACCTCCAACAAGTCCTCATACACCATAAGCAATGTGTACCCAATCAATGTTTAATTCTCTCTGTCAAACCAATAAGATCACTAAAGACCTTGTGATGAAGAAGCTGAATACACTGAAATGAGGTGCAAAGGATCAGATACTCCTGTGAATGTCCAGACATATATTGTTAGCCAGATAATAAATCAATGAACAGGTTAGGTATATGTTTGGATCTATGAAAGACTAGTTATGGGAAACTTGTTTGATCAAGGCCATTAGACTCAATCTCCAATTTACTCTGTGTTCTATAATTGTTTGTGTCTGTGCTTTATAATTTATAGGAATCGAAGCATGGGGATTTGACATCCTAAGCAACACACCCACTTGTTACATTCCCTGCTGTCTATAACTGAGAGCACATACTAGAGCACAGACAGGAAAATATGTTACTCATGAGCATGATTTATGCTGAAAATGTGTGCAGTGTAAATGCTGTGTAAGATAAAAGTGCAAGAAAGCACGGACCAAAAGTAAGTTTTAAACCTGAGAAAAATCAAACTACACACACTGACAAAGAATGTAATGTCTGCTCAAATGTTTGAACAGCGGGTCTGAAAAAAAAGCAAACTGAAGTATCTGTGCAAACTGCTTAGTTACTCTGGTCATTATGTAAAACCAAAGGGTCGTAGATTTCTTTTATGTGAATGTAAGATTTAAAACACAAGATTCAGTTCCAGGTGATATTTGATATAGAGATTACTCCTCTGTACTAAGTTTTTGGCTTGTCAAAGACTGGGATAGAAAAAAATAAATAATTGTTTAAATGTGGAGTTAAAATGTGGATCAGGAAGCATTCAACCTGATGGCTACCTTAAAGAGTACACACATCTGTTTACTGGCCTGAACTGTTTACCAGGAATTTGCCACAATCAAATCCTATAGTTTTACCAGAAGTGCATGTCCAGGGAAAATTCCAGTAGCTTTGTTGAATGTAATTGCAAAAGAAATAAGCTACATGGAGAAATTTCATGTAATTAAGAAATTAAAATAGCCTACAGAATGAATCAACTGCATGGTTGTCACTATGACGCCAGAGTAACCTTTATATGCAGAACACATTAATAAATGTTGTAAAAAAGAACATTAATCACTTTGTACAGCTGAAGAACAGGTGTCAGCAATATAGGAACAAATAATTTGTCTACGCTTGGAGAAAATCAAGAATTTTGGCACATAATGCATGATGAAAGTTTTAAACTGTATATTTTTAATCCATCTATGGGAGCTGTAGCAATGTTGATATGTATGACCTTTAAGAAAGCCATGCAATATCAATGTACAGACTTCACTCATTTTAACCAAACATGGAGTAGAGTCTGAAATATTTTACCACACAGGAAAACCAACTCAGATATCTTACTTCAGCTTGTTAGTGAAAATACATCTTCTGCACACAAGCAGCAAAACATAAAAAATACCTTTAGGTTTGTTATAGTCCATTTTAACTGAATTTTAGTTCATATGCTGAACCATAGAGCATTCCTCTTGTTTAGTTATATCAACAAAAAAATATAGAATTTCAGACAAGTCTCCGAAAACAGTACATTTTAATACTTTGCAGTCAAAGTAAATTTAAATCCCCCAGAATCTCTTGGCCACCTGCAGTTGAAGTACTTTCCTTATACAGCTGAAAAGATTTAGCTTTCCCAAAGAACAGAGGCACCCGAAGCTGTTGAAGACTGGGGGGGGGGGGGGCAGAGGGTGACAGGGGCACTTAGTGATCTAAAAAGGGCAATTTTTTAAAACTATTTACTACCACAACATAGGTTCACTTGGAGGACACTTTAAGCTTAGCCAATTTTCATTCTGGTGCTTCAATTAACATTTCCCGACTGATCTTACCTATCCCATGGCTGATAATTGTATATTAGCCCTAGTGAGAATAAATATGATAACAGTGTAGATAATTTGAGGGGACCCATGTAAGGGATGCAGCATTTAGGAACTGCCTTTAGCCATTAGTGGCACGAGGGGTAATCCTGGAGTACATTTTCTAATACCCATCCTTAGATCCAAGTTGCATTTGAATATGGACAGGGATGAGCTTTGTTTTACTTGAATGGATATTCTGTTCTGGATATATATTCATGTCCACAACATTCAGTATAGATACCAGGACTGAGTATTTCTGATGCCATTTGACTTGTTGATGTTCAGTAGGTCCATCTGTATTAGGTCAGAGAATGCCTTGTATGCCAGACACATCACCTCTAAGCATTCTCTAGGATACTAATTTAGTGATAAATCTTTGAGGTAGTCCATACAAGACCTACTGTTTAGGACTTTTGTCCTTTTAGTGGTCACATGGGTTTCCTCCGGGTGCTTCAGTTTCCTCCCACATCCCAAAGACATGCTGTAAGTTGATTGGACACTCTAAATTGGCTCTAGGTGTAACTGCGTGCATGTGTGTGCCTTCTGTGGAAGGTTGGGTGCTAGGTTGGCAACTCGACACTGTAAATCTCTACTGCCAATCATGAGCGGACAGGTGACCTGCTGTTGCGACCCCTAACCGGGAAAATCTGAAAGAAGAAGAAGAAGTATGGTATCTCTGTGGGTATTCCAATTGTTCCATGGGTCTGAACAGATACATGCCAAAGTGGGCATTATACAAAATGATTGACCTAATGAGGGCTTTGTAAAGAGGGACAATAACTTCTCTAGATCTAGTCACAATCAATTTGTTTATAAGCTGTGCAATATAGAAAGACTTTCTTATGACTCTGGGCACATGTTGGTCAAAAGTTAGGTCACTGTACACACAAGTTTCCAAATGCTAAACAACTGGGTCAGTTCTCAGGGGGCATTGTCAATTTGGCTGTTCCCTGGAGTAGATGACTTCCCAAAGGATACGATAATGTATTTCTTGGAGTTTAGTTTCAATTCATGGTTCTGGCACCAGTTATTGCTTGGGGCAAACCTTTCTGCATAATGGTTAAGTCATTTGGGGATTCAATAACTGCTCCTAGCTTGCAGTCATCTCAAACTTAGTTGGCCAAAGCCCTTTGGTATTTCCTTTGAGCTGTATATGTCAAACAGAAAAAGTCTAAGCACGAACCCTGGGGGACACCATTGGTGACTGGTCTCTTCCCCTGTTTTGATCTCCTGCACCCTCTGAGCAAGCATACATGTATACGTTCTTTGATTTACCTTCCTGATTGTATTAATCTGATTGTATTAAATTATATTCCTTGTGTAATACAGCATCACTTGTTAGAATGTGTTTTAAATTTGTAGTTTGGAACAGTCTTCAAGTGAGTATTGAAAGAAAATGTATGAACCAATAATGACAAAACTTCCCATTTCAGAAAATTTCAAACATAAAAGGCCATTCAAACTTCTGTCATTACAATCCACCAATATCAGTAAATATGCAAAATCTCTGCAGAAGTAAGTAATCTAAATAATTCCTCATTAAAGGGATCTGTAACTAATGAAGTGGTTGCTGCTAGCAAACAACTTTATATTTCATTGTTTCATCTACAAATAAAGTGTCTGTTGCCCTTGAAGAATAAATTGCCTATAAGCTAGTAATTTTGCAATGGGGAATGGATGGCAAACTGATAATGGGTTCATAGTTACTAGGTAACTCATCCAAAGGAGGACATTCATAGGACTGCAGCATCCACTCCCTTTAAAGTACAACACTACAGTATCAGCGATCCATCTGCATACTGTGGGAGTAGTACCCACAGCCTTCTGCATCAAAAGAAAATATACTACCTGTTGTGCTACTAATAATGCAAACAATTTAGCATAAGTAGCATTAAACTTCTCTACCTCCGAAACTCTCCGCTCCTTGTAAAATCCACTTGATGATGAACTAAATCTCTCAACTTCGCAGCACAAGAAATCAGGAAAAAGCCAAAATATATTTGGGGGGGGGGCAAAGGCCCAAAACCAGGGACACATTTTAAATATTGCTTGTATAATCTTAGAAAGTTGCTAAAATAAAGTGTTTTGTGTTGCCATATGTTTCCTGAAAGATAGGAAGACTGAAACATAAAGAGCTATCATTATTTAGTGAATCCAGTTCTCACTGATTTGCCAGAAAAACACAAATTTTAAGATGAACAGACCAAAAGTATGAGCTAGCCAAATATTCTGTAAAAATATGAACAGTGGAGAGCTATGAACTCAACTCCCTGAATCAAAAGTGGTTGTATGGGTAGAGAATTCAGGCTCTTGTTTGAGCCTGAGTAACACTAACCACCAGGTATACCTAACTGGGGCATTTTACACAGACACACAGACACACTCACACACACACACACACACACACACACACACACACACACACACACACACACACACCTCCCACAAATAAAAGAACAAAAGCTCTCCTTACTGCCATGACTCTGGCAGCACCAAGGAACAGCGGCAGCATAACTCCTGTAACACAGAGCAATAAAAGAACAAGACCAGCTAGTTTAGTTAGTTTAACTTCCCCGTGAGAATCCATGTTAGAGTGAAAACTCCACTTCATTAATTTTTCCTGACAGGTCTTGCAGCTGTAAAAGTGGGCCTTGGCTCTATGGTTCCAGCACCCACACCAAAGAAACATCATTACATGCATGTATTCTCATCACTTTTATAAAGGTTGACAATCTGTAGGTGATCCAGTTAAGAAACAGCCTTGTTTGTTCACACTGTAAAAATCTTGTATTTTTCCATATAGCACAAAGCTATGCAGTAAGGTTTTCCACTCACCTACAACTCCCAGTCACAAAGCTTTATAGCAGGGACACCTTTCAACTACTAAACTCTCAGCTCAAAATTTTACACTAAGCAATATATTGCAGGACCTCCCCTGTTTCATTCTGTCTTTCTGTTTCTGAATAACTATCATTTAAAGCTGTAAGTTTACCATTCCTCCTTCCAGAATAGCTTTCTATCTAATAATTTCAAAAAAATGATCCAAACTCAGCTAGCTTAGATTCTATCATATCCCTTTTGGAGACATGACAAAATGATGGCTGAAATACCTTGTCTTAGCTATCCAACTCCTTGGCTTATTACAGAAGGTACAAATTTATTAGACTTTCCTTTAGCATTTTGCCAACAGTTGAAATGTTTCAGAGAGCTGTTACATAAATCATCAGTAGTCCTGACAGTTTTGCTAACAGAAATTATCGCATATCAGAATGCGATCAAACCACAGGAGAGCATAAAGTGAACTGACTGAGTTATTGAAAATGATGACACAAAAAACATCAAGCTGAAGAAAAGTGTAATTATAAGTAAAGCAGACCAGTCTGAGTTTATGTCATCAATATGGACTACAGCCATTGCCACTTGAGTATTGTATAGCATAGCCATTTTAAGAGTGTGTTTATTCCACAATGCAATGTATCTTGAGCCTGCTGCTAGTGTGTTCATGATGACCGAAATGTTAACATTATTTCTACTGAACTAATTTTTTTACAGAAAAAATTACAAGATTGATTAAAATGCTGGTGTATGCCATTCATTATTACTAGTTGTTGCTGAAGCACCTACCAAGAGGAGAAAACGCTGAGAGAAGAAAAGGAGACACTTTTGTGATTTTAAGCATTTTCTTCTGATTTTTTTGTTAAGTTTTACTGCTCTGCCGCCTACTTTTTGGCATTTTCCGGCTTGCTAAAGTTTATATCTGTAACAGTAACAGTACTTGGAACACATCTAGAGCCTGTTTACTGCATTTCCTGTGTTGCACTTAATTTAAAATAGTTTTTTTCTCTAAAAACTGCATTTTACCTGCTTTTGGCCTGGCACTCAAGTGTGGGGTCATTTATTGCACTGTTGTGATTATTTTACTGCTTGTGTATCTCTGCTACCTTTAAACTACAACAAAAAGAAAAAAAAAAATCTTGCTTTTTTCCCCACTTTCTGAAAGTTAAGAAAGTTCAGTTACAGATTTGCTGTTCTGAACTGTTTGGAAGTTTCTAGAAGGCCAGTGCTTGCTTGGGCTAAAGGGAAGTCTCTGTGTTCACCAGTGACAGTGGTTAACACTGAGCAGCCTGCCTGTCCCTGGAGGAGTGGTTACTGCCTAGAAGCTGTAGTTTTATTGGCCATTTTGGGTCAATTCTAAACTCCTTGATCTCTCTCTCTTAAAAACCTACAACTCTCTTTTTGCATGGTTTTGCACACTGAGCAGCATCAGGCAGCGCTGCCAAAACAGGTTTAAACTATTCCAGGCTCCACAAAGTCTGCTCTTCACTTTTTTCCTTAGAACTGTTCAAACTCTCAAAGTAATCACTCTATTCTCTTTCTAAAGCCCTGCACTTGCTCGGCTCTTATAAGGAAACACTAACTAACTAAAGCACTACACCCTCCTTGACTTCTCATAAGTATTAGGCTCCCGATTGGTCCTTCCTGATCAAGTGAAAAATCAGTTCCCTTCCCTAATCTGATCAGTAAAAAACCAGTTCCCTATACTAATCTGGTATGTCCAAGGGTCAGTTTCAGGGTTACTCTCTAGTCCAGCTGGTGAATCTGGGAATTCTGAGGCAATGTTACAATTGCCTTATGTACACAGACAACCCTCTCCTCCTTCCAACAAACTATAATACATGTGAGAGATGCAGTTACACAGCCAAACTGGAGGCAGAGCTCTCTCAACCCAAGACTGGCACAGCCAGTCAGGAGGAAAAGGTAACCTCCCGCACCACAAATCCAGTCTCACACAGACCTATTGCATCTGCATACGCAACACATAAACACACAAAAATATACTCGGAGGCTCTAAATAAAAATCTGCCTAAACAGCAAAGACCTCCTAAGCAGATATCCAAGCAACAGCCACCCCTCAACAATACCCACGAATCACATATCTCACAAAATCAATGTGCCTCACAGTCACAGCCCTTAAGGCCAAACAACACACCAAATACACTTGTTATAGGGGACTCTATTGTCCAGCACACTGACGTTCCGCTCACCAGACTGAACAAGGAGAAGGTCACTGTAAGCTGCCTGTCGGGTGCCAGGATCCGCCACATAACGCAAGCACTCAGGTCCCTCCAAAGCAAGTACAAGTATGACGCCGTCATTGTCCATGCTGGTGTGAATGACCTGAGACGTACCTCCCTGGACTACATGAAAAGAGACATAGAGGAGCTCTCTGATCATGTAGCCCAGGCTGGTATGACCCTGACCTTGAGTAGCATCTTGCCCTCACCAAGAATGATGCCACAGTATAAAGACAAAATGATCAGTTTCAACAATTGGCTAAAGTATTGGTGTCATTCAAAGGGGTTCCAGTGTCTGTCAGCCTGGGATGACATGCTCGACAAGCCACGTTGCTTCGCTAGGGATGGCTTGCACCTGTCACCCTTAGGCTTTCCTATACTGGCCAAGGCTCTTGACACCCCCATAGTGCCTTTTTTAGGCAAGGCTCAAAGGACAAACCCACCTCCATAGACAACACCAAGGATAAAAAAACTAAAGGTAATGCTACTCAATGCCAGAAGTCTAAACCTCAAGATGCATGCACTCAAGGCTCTCCTCAGTATGGAGAAAATTGATGTCTGTGCAGTAACAGAAACCTGGTTCAAGGCTCCTGAGAGCACCCCAGCACTACCAGGTTATAACTCATACCATGCGTTTTGGCCCCAAAACTCGGACCAAAGCACAAAAGGAGGGGGAGTATCTATATTCATCAACGATACCTACACCTCCAGGTTAGTGGCACTGCACGAAGCATCAGAAACCATCCATGTGCAATTAATAGCGGGCAAAACTGCCTTTCAGTTTGTAGCCTGCTACAGAACACTCTCTCTATTACAGGAACCCCACTTAGCATTCCTGAGAACATTGGAGAATATGAAGGTCTCTCCAAACACTATGTTATTGGGTGACTTCAACTACCCAAACATTGACTGGGAAAACTACTCAAGCCCAAACGCCCTCGCCCAATGGTTCCTTGAATTTATAAACTCTAACGTGATGGAACAACTGGTCACCACTCCCACAAGAGGGAACAACATATTGAACCTGGTCATCACCAACATGGGGACTCTATGTTCCACACCAGAGGTAAACCCCTCATTGGTAAGATCAGACCATAAACAAATTTCCCTGGACATCCATATCCCATCCCCACCCCCAGCCAAGGAAATCATGGTAAAGAATTTCTCAAAAGCCAAACTTTGCACTTCTCAAGACTGAGGTGGAATCCTTCAAAGCCCCCGGGCCAGAGGATAATACAGCCCAATCCGCAGAATCCTTTACAAATGCATTCTATGAGCACCTGCAAAAATGCATGGATCGTGCTATCCCAAATAAAACCAAGACTCACTCCTCCAAAAACAGGAGACCTGTCTGGTGGACCCCATCCATAAATAAGCTATACAACAGAAGGAGGAAGCTACTACATGACAGAGCAAAATCCCAAAAAGGGAAGGCATCTCTGATCAGTATTAGCAAGAAACTTTGATCCCTCATAAAATCATCAAAGGCCAGTTTCGAAAGAAAAATTGCCCTAGACACTAAAGATAATCACAAGGCCTTCTTTAGTTATGTCAGGAATATGGGTGGAAACTCCCAGATATGCTATGAATTGTTGCATAACGGTACAAAATATACCGAACCTACAGACATAGCTAACATCCTGGCAGACAGATTCAGCACAAACTTCTCCCCCCTTCCCCCCCAAAGGAGCAAATGCCTATTCCAACTGAATGTAACCTTCCTGACATCACAGATGCACAGGTGAAAGCTGCCCTCTCCAAAGCAAAAAACACAGCATCTATGGGACCGGACAGTGTCCCAGGCTGTGTCTTACACGAGCTCCAAGAAGAACTTAACCCTCACATTAAGTCACTGTTCAAACTTAGCCTTACTACAGGATATGTACCCAAAGAATGGCGTACAGCTACAGTGGTCCCACTCCACAAAGGTGGTGCCACAACGGACCCCGGGAACTATCGCCCCATAAGCCTGACTAGTCTGGTCTGTAAAGCTATGGAGCGTATTATCATGGAACTCATAAACAAAGACATTGGGAGCCTCCAGACACTGGACCCTACCCAATTTGGCTTTGTTAAGGGCAGATCTTGCCTCTTAAACCTAGTTGATTTCTTTGAAACAGTTACCAAAGCCATAGATGAGGGCAAGGTAGTCCACACAGCCTACCAGGACCTCGCAAAAGCCTTCGACACAATAGCCCACTCGGGCATCATAAATAAGCTTACCAGCTTAAATATCAACCCCTATATCACAAGATGGGTTGCAAACTGGCTTAGGGATAGAACCCACATGGTCAGAATTGCAGGTGCCATGTCCGAATCCAAACCAGTTACAAGTGGCGTCCCAGAGGGCTCAGTTCTGGGACTTCTCTTGTTCGGTATATACTTCTCTGAGGTTCAGGCTAACACGGGGGGATTATGGCTAACAATGTTTGCAGATGACTGCAAACTGGGGGCCATAATCGAAGCTCCAGCCGACACAAGCATCCTCCAAAAGGGTCTCACAGAGACGGATGCTTGGTGCCAGAGCCACAGCCTCAAGCTAAATGCTAAAAAGTGCATAGTCATCCCCTTTGGGAAAAACAAGGTGCCCACAAATCACCACATAGGTGGTAATCCATTAAGTATGGAAGAAGTAATTAGAGATTTGGGGACCAACGTAGATAGTAATCTCTCCTTTGATAATCACGTTGCCAAAGTGGTTAGAAAGACCTTCTATATAGCCCACCTTAACACAAAAGGGTTCGCATCTAGATCAAGAGAGGTCATTGTGCCCCTCTACTCATCAATTATCAGGCCCATAATTGAATACAATGTCCTTTTTGGGATGTACCTTACCCGACACCTGCTGCAACTGGAGAGACCCCAAAAGTACCTCGCCAAGAGGATCATGGGCTACAAACAGATGTCCTATGCAGCTCGACTAAAGAAACTCCAGCTCTACTCAGTTGCTTACTGCCTGCTCAGAGGTGATCTATGCCTGACGTACAAAGCCATGTCAAACCCAGAATTAATGGACGTGCTCCACCTCAAAAAATCCAAGTCCCTTAGAGCTACACGCTCCAGGGACTTAAACCTCAGCACAAAAATAAATCGGACATGCTGGAGGGACAGATTAATTTCCCAGGGGCTCCCCTCACTCTGGAATAGAATCCCAATTCATGTTAGACATAGCCCCTCGAAGACCCTCTTCAAGTGAAATCTGGACGCGTGGATGGGAAATCGCAAATTCACCACTGGGATCTCTTCTGTGTCCCTGCTAGACAGAGGCACAGTAAACTAATCTTAAAGGGTACCTTCTGTGACCTACTTTACAGAGGCACAGTAGGCTAATCTAATAGGGAGGTGGAAGCCAAATACACTCTGGCTAGGCTTATAAATGCCCTAGGGCAGATAGCCTAGTATCTACCTATGAACCTATGAACCTATGTCTGAAGGTTGGAAACTGGATGCTGAGAAAGTAGCAGCCACAGTGCAAATGCCCGCATTTGAGGAAAAATGACCACTCATGACATTTTTTCAAATAATGCACTAGCTTTCAAGATTTATTCTAAATCTGTTTGATATGAGTTTGCCATTAAGGAAATTATTGGAACCTGATGTGGAAGGGCATTTGACTGAAGAGCAAGAAAATAAACTGAACTGGTGGAGCAGTTAGTAAGTACCATGAAGTATTTTGATGAGACTAAATTAATCACATTACAAGTAAATGCCAGTCAGAATGGTATTACTGCAATGATTCTGCAACAAGATAAACTATCTGCCTATGTATCCATAGGATCATAGGAGATTACTAGGCTATCGACCCGGAGGTCATTTTAAGCCTAACCCTTTCATCCCAATGTAATACCATAGAATTGCTAGTTAGTACCCAAGATTGCATTTAGTGATGACTGCCCTTTTCCAGTAGGGTTGTGGGCTCTATCCCTGGTAAGAATTTGTGGTGCCCCATCCACTTGTCCAGGTTCCTCTTGAACAGTGTCATAGAAGTGCACTGTTTTACATGAATTGATAACCTGTTCCAAAGATGAGGCTGTCACTGGGAGATAAATCAGCATGTCCTATTTAATTTGCAGGCCATATTCAGGTCCCTGGAATGGGTAGCCCTAGTCCCATTTGATTTATGGATATGCAGCAAGTTCATTAGGTTTGGATCTTGGATTGCTTTGTAGGCCAGGCATAAGACTCCCCTAAGAAGTCTATACGATACGGAGTATAATGATAGGGTCTTTAGTTGGTCTGCGTAAGGCACATGCTGGAGCCTCTTGATCTTCTTTGTTAGAAACCTCTCAGATCTCTCTAATTGCTGTAAGTGCTTAGTACAGTACATGCCAAATGGAACATTATACTCAATTATGGGCCGGATAGGTGCCGAGTATAGGGGGTTATAACTTCTTTTGTTCTTGAGGTGATGCCTTTACTAATCCAGTGTGCTACACAGAAATCTTTCCTTACTACAGTAGGCACATAGTGGTTGAAGTTAAGGTCAGAGTCAACATGTGATCCCAGGTCCCTCACCACTTCAAGGGTACTTAGGGTATTGTTGTCAATTTGATAGTATGAGGGGACATTGTTTGTGGCAAAGGGAATGATGATGCATTTCTTTGCATTCAGTTTGAGACAGTGACTAATACACCGGTCTCTGGTCTGCGTGAGATCCTCCTGGAGTATACTAACATCAATTGTGGATTCCATGATTGCACCTAGTTTACAGTTGTCTGCAAACATGGTCTGCCACAACCCCTTAGTTTTGACATGAACTTCTGAGAAGTATAACCTAAACAGTAGGGGGCCCAGCTCTGACCCCTGTGGCACCCCATTAGCAACGTGTATTCTGTATGATCTGGAGTTACCCACTTTGATATTGTGTGTCTGGTTTGTGAGCCAGTTGGCAGCCCGTCTTACAACAAAGGGGTTTACATTCAATTTGCTAAGTTTATAGGTAATGCCCGAATGTGGGATTTTGTTGAAAGCCTTTGCCAGGTTGAGGTATGCTGTGTGCACAGATTACCCTTGTCAATGGCCTTGGTCCCATTTTCAAAGAAATATACCAGATTTAACAGGCAGGATCTGCCCTTCATGAAGTGAATTGGGTAGGAACCATGGTTTGGAAGTTACCTATGTCTTTATTTATGAGGTCCATAATGATACATTCCATGGCCTTACAGATATAACTGGTCAGGCTTATGAGTCTGTAATTCACCAGGTCTGTTGCTAGGCCACTGTTGTGGAGGGGTATAACTATTTCTGCTCTCCAATATACAGGAACAAAGCCTGTGGTTAGGCTATTATTGAAAAGGGTGCTTAGTGCTGATAGTAGTTCTTGTTTTAGCCTGTTTAGAAGACAACCTGGGATGCTGTCCAGTCCTATAGAGCTATGTTTTTTGCCTTGTACAAGGCTTTGAGAACCTGCTGTTCAGATATGTAGGGTGGGGGGAATTTTGGGGAAGGTTTGTTGTATTTTAGGAAAGGATAAGAGAGTGAAATTTCTGCCAAACCTATCCGCTAGCCGGTTTTCTATCTATGTGGGGGTCAGTGTGTGTGATACTGGTGGCCACTAGTTCTGCACATGCTTGGGTCCTAATGTTTAGGTTACATATGTAGCTGTAAAATGCCTTATGGTTATCCTCGTTAGTACTTGCTAAGTTTCTTTCAAAGGAGCCCTTGGAGGATTTGACAAGTTGTCTTATTTGCCTGTTGAGGCTGAGAAGGGTGCTTTTCCATTGTTGGGGCCTTGTCTTTGTTTTCTTGGACAGCAACTTGTTGCATTTATTGTAAAGTTTGTTGATGCTGGATGTCCACCATGGCAGCTTGTTTTTACTTGAGGCTCTGGCTTTGATTCTTTCTGGTATGGCTGAGTTTATATACTTATACAAGTGACTGTACAGCGCTTTATTGCAAGTTTTCACATAGTTACCACTTCCTGGTTGGGGTGAGGCTTGGAATGCATTTATACCTTCACCTAGGAGGGTATAATTTGCCTTGATGAAGTTTTTTAGTCTGATTTCATCCTTTGTGAATTCTGGTGTTAGTACCAGCTTGAAGGTGACTGACTTGTGGTCAGTTTTAACTAATGAGGGTCTAACAGTTCGGCAGTGCATCTGTTTGACATGTTGGTGAGGTCCAGATCCAAAATGTTTGTTTCCCTTGTCGGGATATGGACAATTTGTTCCAGGGCATTTGAGTTAACAAAATTAAGGAACTTTTGCACGAATGTATTAGGGACAGCATAGGTTTCCCTGTTGATGGTGGCATAATTGAAATCCCTCATAACCAGCGTGTTCGGTAAAATTTGGATTGTAAGCGCTTTTGTTTCTAAACTTTAAAATCTTCTTCAGACATAGTTCTAAACACAGAGTGCTTCTTAAATATCAAAGAGAGGCAAGTCATGTGATCACTAGCTCCAGATGAAAAATTTAAAGATATATTCACATACTATGCATCTGCTTAAACAGTTTGTGTTTAAAAATTGCAAGCCATAATAAATAAAGCAAAGATCAACACCATAAACCTAAAATTCAGATAGCCTATATAGGTTGCCTAAATACTTTAAAAATACATTCCTATCTAAGTAGATGTATTCTACTCATAAGATTAAAAAATGAGAATCTTTGAATTTTTTTTTTTTAATGTAGTGAATAAATTCCATTAATTCTGGGACCCCTTTACTCCAAATAAGGAAGATGTCATCCAGGTAATGTAAATAAAATTAATGGAATTTATTCACTACATTAATGCAAGTACAGACTTCTTGGCTTTCACACATTCTTATAATCAGGAGTGTATGCCATACTTGGATGTTCTGATAGCAAAAAACAGGGATTTAGGAAGATTCACTGCTAGTGTGTACCGGAAGCCCACATATTCGAACATGTTGCTACATTTCTCAAGCTGCCACCTGTTCAAACAGAAAAGGGTAGTGGTAAAGGGGCAGCTTGTCAGGGCTGCCTGTATGAGTAGTTTGGACAATGATTTTTTAAAGGAATGTGAAACATTAGCAAGGATACTCGACAGGAGGGGTTATCCTCATCTAATGGTACATGACGTAATTAACGAGGTTCATTTTAAAAGGGAGACAGGGTATTATAAACCTATATTGGCAGGACAGGGGGTATCTGACAGAACAGCTGCTGACCAGAACAGTGATTTAAAGAACTATACAAGTGCACTGGTAACTGCATTTAGTAGGGATATTTCTAAAATGAAGTGGATAATGCAAAAAAAATGGAATATCTTTCATGAGAATATTAGTATTTTAAATGTTCTGGGAAGTGAGCCCTCCATTATTTATAGAAGGGGGATGAACATAAAGAACATGGTGGAAAGAAAAGTCACCGAAAAGGTCATTCATCCAAGAATGACTGTGGGTGATGTAGCATGTGTAGATATGTTTTGGAGGGTGACAGCATAATAATTAAAGGGAAGGCTATCAAAGTTCAACGGAGGTATAACTGTGACACTATGGGGGTGATTTATGGTGCTCGATGCCTAAACTGTGAAGGTTTTTATGTAAGAAAAATCGAACGAAGATTGCGTAACCGGATTTATGAGAATACTTATGACATAAAGAATAAAAAGATAAGTAATGCTCTTTTTAGACACTTGGAGAACTTCCCTCAACACATTTTTAAATTTAGTGTGTTAGAAAAGGTGGAGAGGAATCCAAGGGGAGGTCCTTGGTCAATATATTTGGAGAGACAGAAGGAAATATGGAAACTGCGACTTGAAGCCCATAGGCACCCAAGACTTAATGACGCAGTTAGCATGGCCCCCATGTTAAAGTTAAAAGCTTTTGAGAGATAAAAAAAATAAATTCAAAGGTTTTAATTTTTTAACCTTATGAGTAGAATACATGTATTTAGATAAGAATGTATTTTTAAAGTATATATATATATATATGTATATATATATATATATATATATATATATATATATATATATATATATAGGCTATCTAAATTTTTTTAGGTTTATGGTGTTGATCTTTGCATTATTTATTATGGCTTGCAATTTTTAAACACAAACTGTTTAAGCAGATGCATAGTATGTGGATATGTGGTGAAGTTTCAGCATTTCAACAAACTGTTGGGAATTTTACATTAATTGTGCAACAGTTGTCGCAACGAGTGGAAGGTTTGCTTTTGCAGGGACCTGCATCTAACACTGTTTGCAACAGTTTTCAACAGAACAGGCAAGGAGTTGTTTCATCACAAACTGCTGGCATTAACACTGTAAATGACAATATTACAGTAAATGGTACTGCTACCACCCATACACTAGGAAACAATCAAAATGGTGGATTAAGAGTGGCTGATATTAATCGTGGACACTTGCCAGCTCAGCATAGAATGCAGTACCCAACTTACAGGAGTGGATACAGAACGGTGTGGGGTTTGCTCACACAGTTCCTGGGCAAGGAAATGTGGATATGAACAGCAAGCTGGAACAATTAGATCATAAGCTGTTCAAATTTAAAAAACTGCAACTGGAGAACTTTTATCTTGCTGAGAATGTAAAGGCCAAATGAGTACCAAAGGGGTTTTGGCAGTGGAGATACCCAACTGGGCTAGGGAAGGACTCACTGTTGCATAGAGATTTACTGGCCTTCTTTGACAAACAAGGCTATGAATTCATGGAGCTTATCATAAAACACAATGTGAAGTTTATTGATAACCTGGCCATGGAGGTTACTTCACTTAATGACAGTATTTTGAGTGATAGCTATTACTCTAATTTCGAAGTGGAACATGGGCAGATATTTTGTAGTATTGAGCAAACACTGCCAAGGCAAAAGGATTTAAGATGAAAAAGTTTGAAAGTGACAGGAGGGAGTATGAAAATGGAACGGCTTACCCCCTCCCCCCTGAATCTCAAAGTTGGGGGAATAGAGAGCCTGGCAATTATTATGAGGAAAGAGTGGAACCCACAAATGGATATCCTTCGGGGGTGCAACCACAGTGGGAAGAGAACAGTGACAGGCAGCACAACGTGATGGAAGATGAAAACCAGGAGTATGACAGGGATTTTCCCCAACTGAGGAGGTTGGACTGCATCAGGAATCAGCAGAGGGTGTTTTACCCCAATCAGGACCAGGGCAGGAGGTCTCGCAGAACTTATGGGAGGACTATTTATCGAGCCAATGGTCCACCTTATGCAGGGAGGAGATCTTAGAGAATGATCGATTTAACTATGAGCAATAATATGAGACGTCATCTTATGAGATTTATCTATCAAGAAATAAACTTGATATTTACAACACAGAAGGAGATTTTAAACTGTTTAACTTTACGGATTTGGACTTGAATACTACGTTTGCTGATTTCTTCTCCCAAGGTATGAACTTTGTCCCTATGAAAGATACAAATTTAACTAATGTACTTATTGACTTAAAAATGTATGTGCGTAAATTGAACTTTAACATCTTGTTTAAAGACAACTCTGTGTTAGACCCGCTTAGGGTAAGTAGCTTGTACAAACCCCCATTGCACCCTATATTGTATGTATTTGAAAAGCTCTGTGAAACTGACTTGTGAGCCACGCTGTAAAATAATAAAAGAAAATTTGATGGGCAGTAACATAAAGAGAATGAAATTTTAAGTTACATTCAAAACAATAAACTAAGAGCTATGAAACTGGAAAAAGGGGCGAAGTATTGTTATCATGACACAGGATGATTATAACATTCGTATAAACACTATATTGTAGAGTGATGCTTATGAACTGGTCAGTGTTTCGGAATTAAACAGAGCATATGTCATTAACAACCAATTAAGAGACATGTTCATAGAGGGGAGAATTTCAGCAGATGAGTTTAAATACTTAAATATCTTAGTCCCTAGAACACCCACGATGTTTGGGGTCCTGAAAATTCATAAATCCATAGCAAATCCACCACTTAGACCAATAGTGGATGGGAGAGAATAAGTAACAGTGACATGTGCCCACTGCATAGACAGCAAGTTTAAATGTTTATTTCGTAAGGAAATGTACCTGTGTAGGGACTCCTGGGACTTTTTGAACAAGATGAATGATGTCAGTTATAATGAAGATGATTTTATGGTGACTATAGACGTACAGGATCGTTATACTGTCGTTCCACACAATATAGCTTTAGAATGGATACAAGATTACTTACAAAGAAATGGAATCGAACAAGGGGACATCAGTAATGCTATCAAATTATTAGCGATAGTCTTAAAGAATAACTTTATATATTTTGAGAACAATATATTCAAACAAAAAGAAGGGGTAGCAATGGGGTCCCTGGTGGGTTCATTCTTAGCAAATGTTGTCATGCTGGAATGGGAGTGTAGGTATGTATTTAGTAGTCAGCATAACAGTGCTATAAAGTTTTATTTACGTTACCTGGATGACATCTTCCTTATTTGGAGTAAAGGGGTCCCTGAATTAATGGAATTTATTCACTACATTAATGCAAGTACAGACTTCTTGGCTTTCACACATTCTTATAATCAGGAGTGTATGCCATACTTTGATGTTCTGATAGCAAAAAACAGGGATTTAGGAAGATTCACTGCTAGTGTGTACCGGAAGCCCACATATTCGAACATGTTGTTACATTTCTCAAGCTGCCACCCGTTCAAACAGAAAAGGGCAGTGATAAAGGGGCAGCTTGTCAGGGCTGCCCTTATGAGTAGTTTGGACAATGATTTTTTAAAGGAATGTGAAACATTGGCAAGGATGCTCGACAGGAGGGGTTATCCCCATCTAATGGTACATGAATTAATTGATGAGGTTCGTTTTAAAAGGGAGACAGGGTATTATAAATCTATATTGGCAGGACAGGGGGTAGCTGACAGAACAACTGCTGACCAGAACATTGATTTAAAGAACTATACAAGTGCACTGGTAACTGCATTTAGTAGGAATAGTTCTAAAATTAAGTGGCTAATGTAAAAAAACTGGAATCTCTTTCATGAAAATATTAGTATATTAAATATTCTGGGAAGTAAGCCCTCCATTATTTATAGAAGGGGGGTGAACATAAAGAACATGGCGGAAAGAAAAGTCATCAAAAAGGTCATTCATCCAAGAATGACTGTGTGTGGGCGATGTAGTATGTGTAGATATGTTTTGGAGGGTGACAGCATAATAATTAAAGGGAAGGCTATCAAAGTTCAAGGGAGGTATAACTGTGATACTATGGGGGTGATTTATGGGGCTTAATGCCTAAACTGTGAAGGTTTTTATGTAGGAAAACACAAACGAAGATTATGTAACCGGATTTATGAGCATACTTATGACATAAAGAAGAAAAAGGCAACTAATGCTCTTTTTAGACACTTGGAGAACTTCCTTGAACACACTTTTAAATTTAGTGTGTAAGAAAAGGTGGAGAGGAATCCGAGGGGAAGGTCCTTGGCCAGTATATTTGGAGAGACAGGAGGTAATATGGCAATTGCGACTTGAAGCCCATAGGCACCCAGGACTTAATGAAGCAGTTAGCATAGCCCCCATGTTAAAGTTAAAAGCTTTTGAGAGATAAAAAAAAAAAATTCAAAGGTTTTCATTTTTTAACCTTATGAGTAGAATACATGTATTTAGATAGGAATGTATTTTTAAATTTAGGCAACCTATATAGGCTATCTGAATTTTTTTAGGTTTATGGTGTTGATCTTTGCAATATTTATTATGGCTTGCAATTTTTAAACACAAACTGTTTAAGCAGATGCATAGTATGCGGATATAGGTTCATACGTTGGTACTGGGCTATCAGGCCCTAGGGCCTATACAAGCCTAGCCATAACAATTCCCTGGCTATTTCTTCCCACACTATTTACTTCCCTGGACCCCTATCTAGCAGGGTGACTGACGTGATCCCCAGGGTGAAGTTCCTTTCTCCCATCCAGTCGTTAAGGTTCCTTTTGATGAGGGCCAAAGAGGCACTCTGTTTGACATGTATGGGCATTCTGTTTCAGAGTCTGGGGAGTCTCAGGGTCAGGAACCTATCCCTCCAGCATGTTTTGTTTATTGTGATGACAAGGTTTAGATCCCTGGAGCGTGTGGCTCTGAGGGATTGGGATTTCTTTAAGCGTAGCATGTCCAACAGCTCTGGGTTTGACATGGCCTTGTATGTTAAGCAGAAATTTTTCATCTGGGGATAACGATCACATGACTTGCCTCTCTTTTATATTTGAGAAGCACTCTGTGTTTAGAACTATGTCTGAGGAAGTTTTTAAAGTTTAAAAATGAAAGCGCTTTCATTGTATTAAACATGGTTTGAATATTAAGCTCAGCTGTGTTGTCCTTTGGACTCGGCTTTTGCTTTTTGTCTTTATATTCAGTTTTTATTTATTTATTTATTTATTTTTTTTTTAATTTGGATTGTCTCCAGTTTTGTCAAGTAGGCTTCATGGCCATCATGAGCCATGGAGGGGGATCTATAAGTGGCTGTGGCTTGATTGGGGCTCTTACCCACTGTAACCTAGACCTGGAGTAACTCCATGGAGTTGTCCACATTAACTAGATGTGAGGTGAATGTATCTCTAATAGAGATTGAAACTCCACCTCCTTTGGTTTTCACATGTTCATTTTTGTAGTCTAAAGGTGTGGAATGCATTGTAGCCTTGCAAGGCTGAGGAACTCTCTGAGGCCTTGAACCAGGTTTCAGTGACTGCACCGATATCTACATCTTCTAGTGATAGAAGTGCTTCCAAGGGAGTGCAGTTTTTGGTTTAAGCTCCTATCATTTAGCAGCATGACCCTTATTTTGTTCTGATTGGGTAATTTCACATTGGTAATGTTGCTTTTGAGACCTTGTTTAAAAAAGACACTATGCCAGTAACTGAAAGCCGAAAGGTGCCAGGTGCAAACAGTCTCTGGCAAAGCAGCAAGGTTTGTCGACCATGGATTCCCAGGCTGACAGGAACTAGATCCCCTTTGAATGACACCAAAAACTGAGCTAATTATTGAAATCAGTATTTTTTGTGTATACTGTGCCATTATTCTAGATCAGGGTAGTATGCTGCTCAAGGCTAGGGACACACCTGCTTGGGACACATACTCAGAAAGCTCAACCATGTCTCTCTTCATATAGTCCAGTGAGGTACATCTCAGGTCATTCAACCCAACATGAACTATGACAGAGTCATAATGGTACTTGCTGCTGAGAGACCTGACTGCATGTGTGATCTGACGAATCCCAGCACCAGACAGGCAGCTGACCATGACTTTCTCTTTGTCCAACCTGGTGAGCGGGACATCCATGTGTCTCACTGTTGAGTCTGCAATGACAAGAAAATTTGTTTTTTGAGTGTTACACCTTACTAGCTTGGTGGGTGAGACACTGGTGTTGCTATGTGCCATGGATGCTGTAGGGATTGTGTTAATTGTAACAGTCTTGTGTTTTGAGGTCTCTGTTGTTGAAATTCCATCACAGAGGAGCTCAGTGGATGAATATTTCTGCTTGGGTTTTAGGGAAAATGTGTTGAATTTAACTGTCCAATATTCCAGACCCTTTCTGGAATATTAGAAAAGGATACTCGGAGATAAAGAGTGTTTGTCATGGTATATCAGTGGGAAGAGTTTCATAAATGTGCTAATGGGAAAGCTGTATTGGTGGAAACAGACCATAAACCATCAGAGATCATATTTAAGAAATCCTTGTACAAGACACCTTCAAGTTTATAAAGAATGATAAGATTGCAGAAATGTAACTTGATTGTAAAGTTTAAAGCAGGATAAAAAAAATGTATAAAGCAGATATGCTGAGTCATTCTTATTTACCAGAAGAACAACAGGATTTGACTGAGAAAGAACTAGAAATGAACTACATAATTCTAAGGCTGTTTATGACAGAAAAGAAACATAAATATAATTTATTCAGAGTGATTCAGAAATGAAAGTGCTTTGAAATATAACAGCAAAGGTTTGACAAGAAAAAAGTGTTATAAGGAAATAATTGTGTATTTTCTTTTGTTTTAAAGATGCAGATAAAAATGATAGTGTCTGCTAAGGAAAGACATGCTGGCAGGAATAGAGGAGTCACATATAGGAACTGTAGAGTGCAAAGAAAGAGCTTGCGATACTGGCAGGATATGTCAAGTGTATGTTGAGGAAGAGGTTCATGGCTGTCTGCATGCAGTCCATATTGTAACAGTAATGTGAGAGAGATGATTCTTTACTCCATTGGAGAAAGACCATGGACTAAAACAGGAACAGAGCTGTTTCAGCTTCACGATTCTGCTTACGTGATATAGGTTCATAGATGAGTACTAGGCTATTATAGATTCATAAGTGTATACTAGGCTAATGACCACCAGTGCCCTTAGAAGCCTAGCCACATAACTTAACCTGTTTGTGTCCCCATGTAACATGGAGATCTATTTGGATGGGTATGTTGGTTAGGAAGGTTGCTAAAGGTTAGGTGGGGGTTGTGTTAATTAGGGAATATTTACTGTCAGCATCTGTCTATCAGAGACATGGGGATCAGACCACTGGGTGAATTGTTGATTTACCATCAAATGGTCAACGTTATGTGTGAATAGGGTTAGGGATGGACTCTCTTCCACATGGATGGGGAATCTGTCTCACTAGCATGTTCTGATTATGCCACGAGCAAAGTTTATGCAGGTGCTGTTCATGTTGCAGATGTGTAAAAGGCCCAATAGGGCTTGATCTAAGGATTCCATATATGCCAGACATAGACTGCCTCTCAGCGTGTAGGAGAGTGAATATAGAGATAGGGTTTTATGATGATCTGTATAGGACAATGTGGTAATGCCCTGGATTCTCTTGGTAAGGAACCTCTGTGGACATTTCAACTGCTGCAGATGCTTTTTCATGGACATACCAAAGGCGGCATTGTACTCAATGTTGGGTCTGATAAGGGCTGAGTAAAGTGGTACTATAACTTCCTTGGACCTGGATGTTATACCCTTACTTATAAGTTGAGCAACATGGAATACTTTTTCTACCAACTTAGCTATGTGTTGGTCAAAGGCCAGATTACTGACTACATACTTTCCCAGATCCCTAACTACTAGGTCAGCTCTTAGAGGTGTCTTATTGATGAAGTAATTAACGTGGGTTGACATTTTCCTAAAAGGCACTACACTGCACTTCTTGTCACTGAGTTTTAGTCAGTGGTTTTGGCACCAAACATTTGTCTGTTTTAGTCTCCCTTGCAAGATGGGTTCTATATTAAAAGACTGAAGAGGTGTTTCAGTGAACACCTCTTGATCGACATGTAATGAGAGAACGCACTAAAGCGCAAATGCTCAAAACAGAGATTTCTTTCCCTGGGAAAGAAATTGCTTGGCCATCCCCATGTGTTCACTCCTTTCCTCACTGTAGTGCAATCTCAGAGTTGGTATATTTAGTTAGGGGTGTGTGGGAAGCTCCCCACATTGTTATGTTTTAAAGTGTGTGTGTGTTTGTGCTAGCAGTTTCTTTCTCAGGGAAAGAAACCGCTGTTTTGAGCATTCGCGCTTTAGTTTTTTCGCTCATTATGTGTCGACCAAGACGTGTTCGCTGAAACACCTCTTCAGTCTTTTAATATAGACCCGCAAGATGTTAGTCATGGGGGAATCTTTGATAGCTCCCAATATGCAGTCATCTGCAAATTTGATCAGACAAAGTCCCTTGAAATTAGCCTTGATTTATTTATTTATTTAACACTTGTTTACTAGGACAGTCCAACTTGGAATAAGCCAAATTTCAGCGGAGACCTGGGAAGAAATGCTCCTTGACCACTAAGAAGTAGATATCAACCAGGAGTGGGCACTGCACTGAGCCCTGAGGTACTCTGCTGGTGAGTCGTCTCTTGGTGGAGGTGGTCTCACCAAGTCTGACTTCTTGGGTCCTATCAATGAGCCAGTTGGCAAGCCAATGAGTTTTGTAGGGATTTATGCTTATCTTACTATTGAATGAAGAATGGAGAATTGTACTGAATGCCTTAGGCAGGTCTGTGTAGGTGGTATGTACCATTTTCCCCTCATCCACTGCCTTGGTGACCCTCTCAAAGAAGTCTACCATGTTAAGTAGACATGAGTCATGACGTTCTCTTGACAAAACCAAACTGGGATGGGTCCAGTGTCTGTAGGTTGCCAATGTCTTTGTTGATCATTTCCATGATAATTTGTTCCTTGACTGCATATTAGACTAGTCAGACTAATGGGTCTGTAGTTTCCAGAGTCAGTTGATGGTTCACCTTTGTGAAGGGGGATACCTGCTGCAGTTATCCATTTATGTGTTATACAGCCTGTTTTGAGGATGCCGTTGAAAACTGACTCAAGTGATCCTTATATTTAATGTTTCAAGCTATTTAGAAAGCATCCCAGGATATTGCCTTGGCCCACTGAGGCGGTGTTTTTGGCCTTAGTGAACACCATCATGACCTGCTTATTGTTAGAAGTTGGGAGGGGGGTTATACTAGTATAGCTGAATTTGTCAACCATAAGATCCGTTATGTCACTCTGCTCAGTGAAGGTGGTGCCATTTGTCACCAGTTCAGCTCACTGCTGTGTTACTTTTAAGATTTTGGAAGTAGTTGTAGAAGGCCTTCTGGTTGTCTTTAACCTGAGAGGCTATCTAGTTCACATAATTGGCCTTGCTGGAGTTAATTAGTGCTCTTAGTTTCCTGTTTAATTTAATTAGTGAGCTCTTGTCGTTATGAGAGCTACTCTTTCTGACTTTGGCCATGATTTTTTCCTTTTGTTATATACCCTGTTAAGGTTAGGACTCCGTCAGTGTGGTTTGTTCGGGGTTTGTTTTGGTCTTACTTCTGGTAGGTAAAACAGCCTCTATTCAGCCATGTATATGGTTGTACTGTATTTCTGCGAACAATTCCACATAGGTTGCTGTGAACTTCGGGTTTAGAGGGGAGTTGAATTTTGACAATCTGTTGCTTAATAGGATATAGTTTGCTTTAGAATAGTTCTTAACTGTTACAGGTTTTGCAAATTAATTTTTATTTTGAAGAAGACAGCTCTGTGATCTGAATTCACCAGTGAAAACCTGACATGGAGTTGGGTAAGTTGTGTGTGTGTGGAGGGGGGGGGGGGGGGCTGCAGCACTCTCCCATATTGGTGAGTACGGTCCAGTATGTTTGAATGTCTGGTTGAAGTGTACACTATCTGGTCAAGGGTATTTCTGTTAATAAAGTCCAGGAAATATTGTCCTTGCAAGTTGGTGGCAGTGTTGTGTTTTCCAGTCTATACAAGGACAGTTGAAGTCTGCCATGAATAGTGTATTTGGTTAGATGGCGAATGCCTCCAGTAGGTCTAGGTATGAGTTATGGGACTCTTGGGGCATAGATAGTGCCCTATAGCTTGCTAGGATATGGTAATAAACTTTATCTATGATGATTTGCATGTGGATGAACTCCAGGGAGTCATCCTGTTTAATCATTCTAGAGGTATATTGGTTGCTAATGTAGATCGAGGCACCTCCACCTTTTCAGTCCCTGTCTGTGTGGCTGATGTTTTAAATTAATAGAAGGTACTGAAGCCTTGCACTGCTGGAGTACTGCTGCCCCTGATGGGACATTTTAAAACTAGCCATGCTTCCTGTTTGTCTCCCAGCTGTATTATCTCATAGGTATTTAATCATTCTTACCACAACTATATTTAAATACTTCTCATTTGTAGCAAATTATTTTGTTAGGGTCTTGCCTTCAGTGTATGACGGGTCCTTATTGTAAGGTAGGGCATTTAACTCATTCAAGCCTATAGCACATTTTTGTACATATCTAGATAACACCCTTAGCTGCTTATGGCATCTAGACCTTTTTTAGGTCTGGCTTCTTTGATTAAGTGATTTACCAGCTAAAAATAGGCAGTATTAGAAAGGGCAAGGACTTACTAACAAAATGACACTAAGATTGTTAATTTACAATGTCCTACAACTGAGAAATTAATCACAATTTGCCACTTAATATTCATATTTTCATATTTTCATATTTATGTCCATGTTTTCATAACTGAGTGATTTACATGCAGTTAAGGGATATGGTGTGACATGACAAGGTGTGAGACAGGAAACATAATTATCAATGTCAATTAATATCACACTGTACTAGAGATACTGCTAGTTGTTTCTTAGCAGTTATGAAAATAAGCAATACTTCCATATGTCCTTAATTCTTCAAAAACTTTGTGACTTATAAACTATTTCATGCCGTTGAAGAAAGCTGTCATTAATATTTGGATTGTAAGTTGCATTGAGTGATATTTAATATTATTTATATTGTTAATTATATAATTAAGCAAGTTTTTGTATTTCTGTAAATTTCTCAATAAACATGCGCTGAAAGAGGAATTTCTTGTTGTCATGTGAAACTATGTGTCTAGTTAACAAAACTGTACTAACAACATATGTCTAGGTTGTACAGTTTCCAAAATATAACAATCTGGTTGTGAAAGTTTAACAAAAAATATAATTCTGAGTTTCTTTGCATTATAACATATTGTAGTATTTATAAGAAGACTATGAATGCACTATTCTCATTGTAAAGAATATGTCTTACTGATAACATTGTTATTTGTATATTTTAGTACCTTGTATTGTCCACAAAATGTTTACATTTGTTTATCTAATGCTTTTTAAGTTGATTTTTTTAGAAAATGGTCTGGAATCCCAGGATGTGTTTAAGCTGCTAAACGTATGATATTCCATACCACGTAGTTGCTAATGAGTTAAGCACTGCCTCCGCCTATTAGGGGGATATGGCTCATTTCTGGGATAAATTTCCTATTTCCCATTCACTGGTCCAAATTATGCTTAAATAGGGTCATTTGTTTTACATGTATGGGCTGTTCCATAGTAGCAGTATCTTTGGAAATATGTACCTGTCTCGCCAGACTGTTAGATAATGTTGCAGAAGAGGTTGAGGTCACTGGACTTTGTATTTCTAATGTCATTTATCTTGCCAATATGCAGTAGGTTTATAAGTGCTATGTCAACGGTTGCCATATAAGACAAGCATAGGTTGCCTGTTTGTAGTCTGTATGAGACAGAGTATAGTGATAGGACTTTGAGGTGGTCCGCGTAGGTCATGTACCTTAACCCCACTTATCTTTTTGTAAGGAACCTTTGTGGGTGCTCTAGTTGTTGCATGTGTCTGGACAGGTACATACCAAAGGAGGCATTGTACTCTCTGATGGGCTTAATGAGAGTTGTGTAAAGTGGGACAATAACTTCTCTGGACCTATATCCTATCCCTTTATTTATGAGCTGCATAATACAGAGGGGCTTGCTCACAACAGTGGACACTTGCTAGATGAAAGCTAGGCCACTGCCAATGAAAGTGCTCAAATCCCTGATTACTGGGTTTACTGTCAGATACATATTCTCAATGTGACATTCCCAGGGCTAGTCAATTTTTCAAAGGACACAGTATGCACTTTCTTTCATTTAGTTTTAGTACATTACTCTGACAACAATTATTTGTTTGGGACAAGCCCTCCTGTAGGATTGCTGAGTTGTTGGGGTATTCAGTGACTACTCCCAACTTGTAGTCAACCATAAATGTGGTCAACCATAGGCCTATGATGTTTGATTTGACTTTTGAGAAGTAGATGTCAAATAACAGCAGCCCCAGAACACATCCCTGTGGGCCGCCCCCACTTGTGAAAGGTCATTTTGCTAAAGTGGCAAACTCTATCCTGACTTCATGTGTCCTGTGATCCAATTTCCAATCCATTGGGTGATATGGGGGTTAATTCCTAGTTTGGCAAGTTTAACCACAATGCCTGAGTGGGGTATAGTTTCAAAGGCATTAGCCAGGTCAAGGTAGGCAGTGTGCACACCACTGTCTTCTCTTCATTCACTGCTTTGGTGATTTTTTTTAAAGTCCTCTAGGATGAGCTGGCATAATCCTTCTCTTGATAGATTCCTGTCCCAGACACTTCCCATACTCTGGAACAAACTACTTATCTATATCAAACAAAGCTCCTCATTAGCACTCTTCAAGAAAAATCTTGATGATTGGATGGGGGATAGGAAATTCACCCTGGGGATCACTTCTGTGGCTCTGCTTGACAGTGGCACGGGAAAATAATTTTCTTGGTTGGCAAAAGCTAGGGTACCATTTGGCTAGGCTTATATACACCCTAGGGCCAATAGCCTAGTACCTACCTATGAACCTATGACAAAACCACACTGTGATGAAACCAGTGTTTTGAGGTTTCATTGACCTTATTGGTTAGTTCTATGATAAGTATTTGCATGGCTTTATATACGGGGCTGGTTAGACTTATGGTACAGTCAGTGGATGGCCATACCTTGTTCACTAGTATGACTTCCGCTGTCCTCCACTCAATTGGTACAACGTCAGTTTGGAGGTTGAAGGTGAAAAGTGTCTTTAGGGGTATAGAAATATCTTTATTTATGGTGTATCCTTGGATATTGGTAAGGCCCATAGAAGCCGTATTTCTAGGCTTTGAGATTGCCTCCAGGACTTAGCTCAGGGTGATAGCTGGATTTGAATGGTATCCTAGTATTTCTTTTGAGTTTACTGAGGTTGAGGGATGGAATTTGAACTTGAATTTATCAGCTAGTAGGTTTGAAATAGTCACAACTTCTCTATAGATGGATCCATTTACAATCATCTCAACCCACTGCTGTGTATTGCCCTTGATATTTTGATTATAGATGAAAAAGGCTTTATGGTTATCTTTGACCCGGGTGGCTATTTTTTTCTCAAATTTGACCCTAGAAAGTTTTTATTATCTTTTTAAGTTGATTGTTTAGTTTAATGATTAGATTTTTATTTTCTTGGAGTTGCACTTTGTATTTTTGGCTATTATTTTTTTCCCTTTTGTTATAAGTGTATTTATGCTGACATTCCACCAGGACAGTTTGTTTTTAGATTTTGCTTCACACTTACTTCTTTTGTGGTATGGCTGCTTCTATGCAATTGTGTACATGCTGGCAAAAGGTAGTTTTATATCCATCCACAACCCCTTCTTCTTATTTTTTGCACTATTTTAGTGAGTTTTGTTACTAAAAGCACAAAGTGTAAGACATGTCTTATGCAGACTGAGTAAAGGCCCTATCCCTTTAACCCATCTCATATTGTTTATTGAGAGGTGACTTATGCCTGACCTACAAGGCATTCTCTGATCCAACCCTGATGAAAATGTTACATATTTGCAAGAAAAATTATATAAGGGTAATGAGTTCCATGGACCTGTACCTTATTTGTGACTTTAACAGAATTTGCTGGAAAGACATATTCATATCTCAAAGGCTACCTTGTCTATGGAATAAATGCTCCATCTTTGTAAAACAAAGCATGTCCCACACTCTCTTCAAAAATAATTTGGATAAATGGATGAGGAACCATAAATTCACTCCTGTGGTACTGCCTATGTCCCTTATGGACAGAGACAGTCTGTAAAATGACTCAGGGCTGCAATACCCAATGACCCACAACCCTGATACTACCCCATCCCATATCTGGGGAATTAAGATATAATTTTGTCATATCCTGAGTATTTTTGACTAGGCTTGTAAAGGCTCTTGTGCCATTAGCTTAGTAATCATCTATAGACCTCTGAACATGGGGACAGGGTGTCACTTCAACAGTGACAATCATCTAGTCCCAATGTTTATAGCGCTGAGTGGCTAGTCCTGCCACAGTAGTTCTTCCACACCACACACACTTGCAGGCAGACTCACACCTATAGCCAATTTAGAATTTCCAGTCCACTTACTGCATGTCTTTGGAATGTGAGAGGAAACTGGAGCAACTGGCAGAAACCCATGTGAATACAGGGAGGGCGTGCAGATTTGGGACAGAAGGCACCCCCTTGAGCATCGAACTGGGGAACCTCTTTCTTATATATTTCCGCATGAACAGCAGAGCTTTCTGGGAATCAATTAGAAGTAAGAAGTTAGTCTTGGAGAAGTTTTTAAAAGTACCTGGGCCAGGTGGGACTCTGGTTTTATCTTTTATTATGAGGAAGGTGGCTTTATGGTTGGACTTGTTGAGTGAGGATATTAAACTGGGGATGGAACATGATTGCCCATATTAGCAAGGACAGAGTCAAGGATGTTGTTTTTCCTGCTGGGTAATCTGACTAGTTGTTCTAGGGCATTTGTATTGGCAAAGTCCAGCAAGCTCTGGGCTGGCAGTCTAGTGGTGGTATTCTTTTTCCAGTCTATGCCTGAAAAATTAAAGTCCCCCAGGAATAAAGCATTTGGATTAATGCTAAGTGCCTCTAGTTTGTTTTGGTAGGTGCTATGACATTCCTGAGTCATAGAAGGCATTCTGTAATTCACCAGGATATGGTAAAGGAATTTGTTGATGGTAAGCTGGACACGAAGGATCTCCAGCCTTGATGTTAGCCTTTTCTGGATGAAGACTGAGACACTCCCACCTTTCTTCCCTTCCTGTGTAGTGGTGGGCTTAATCATATAGAAGGCATTGTAGCCCTGCACTGCTGGAGTGTTTTCCACCAATCTGAATTATGTCTCTGTTGCTACATATATGTCTATGCCCTCGAGGGTGAGAAAAGCTTGCAGAGAGTGAAAGTTTTTGTTCAGGCTCCTAGCATTGATCAGTAGCACTTATAAGTTTTCCTTAGTTTGTTTTGCTATGTCGGTAGTTTGACTCAGTTGGCATTGCCTAAAAAAGGTATAGTGGGGGTAGATAATGTGTTAGCTAATATACGAAAGCCTAGGGAGACAGGTGCTGGTGAAGCAACTCAGTTTGATGAATATGTTGTCTCTGGCTGTCCGATATTGTAACCCCCTCCCCTTGAATGACATCAGACATAAAACTAACTATTGAAGTTAATTATCTTATACTCATATTGAGATATCATTCTTGGCGAAGGTAGAATTCTGCTCAGTTCTAGGCTCATACCTACTTGGATCACATAGTGAGAGAGCTCCATCATGTCTCAGTTTTTATAGTCCCAGAGTGTGTTTCAAGTTGTTAACACCCACTTGTGATATGACAGAGACATAATGGCATTTGCTGTTTAAGACTGTGCATGCCTATGTGATCTAGTGTATCTTAGCTATATACAAGCAACTAACTGTCCTTTTTCCTTACTCAGCCTGGTGAGTGTGCATCTGTATGTCTCACTATGGAGTCACCTATGTCTAGAATATCAGGTTGTGTGGATGCTTACCTTATGGACGCAGTATCTGTGACAGCATGACCTTAGTTACTTTGTGATGTGGTAGGCTTTACCTGCATCACAGGCTAATAATGCTGCTGAGAATACTTAATACCCTCATCATGTTTCAGAGGTCTTTGAGGTTTGGTAAGGTTAAGTTTTAGAACCGTGCCATACAAAGGACTCTGCATTTTATGTGAGCTGTGGAGAGGTATCCTGTGGGGTAAGATGCTGACTATCCTTGCATCAGTGGTGACAGTGTGTAAGCTTTCAGTCTCCAGTGACTTTAAAGTAATACATCCCTCACACACTGGACTGCGATGTTTGAGTAGTAGGTGCCATGTCAGGCAGCATGAGACGATGCTTACATTGTCTCAAGATACCCATCTCAATCAGGCTGATTACAGGAATTGCAGGAGGGTGCTTTTGAATTGTTCCTATTTTTTTCATATTTGGGGGGGTTGGGGTTGTTTTAGGTGGGAAAGTAGTTTAGGGGGTGGTGATTCCTTTCCAGATAGGCATCTGAGTTGACTACTTATAAAGGAGTGATTAATCGTCTTACGCTATTTGAGAGATCTCTGTAATTTTTGCTGCAGCACTTTTTTCTGCACTTGGCACAGCTGAATGAGTATTAAAGTCTGTTTGATTCAATAAGGCTTCTGTTATAAAAAGCCCTTGGGCACACTACCCACTGTCTCAACAGACCTACATTGACAGTGCGCTGACACAGCTTAGCACAAATTGTAGGAGATGAGGGAGTAGAATAAACCAATTAAAGAGCCAGAAACTTGAGTCAATGAAGTTGGAAAGAGGTTACATCAAATGACAGTACTCTCACTATCGTGAGTCTACAGTACAAATCTATGGAAACTGGTAGCAAGTGCATCAAACAGAAGACAGGAAAGGCAAAAACAATGCCACAAACAGAAAAAGAAATAGGGAGATCAGTAACAATTGTTTCAAAATGGTAAGTGCAGCCTAAGTAGTCTATGCCAAGCAGAAAATATGGTAAATGAACAAATGGCTGTAATGTAGCCTAGGTCCTCCAAAATTACAATACTCCAATTATTGCAAATCAAACTTACAAGACTACTGCACCACATTGGGCAGATTTATACAAGTAAACTTGCTTTTATCTGGAGGGAGATTATAAAACAGGAAATGTGAAAATAATGTTTATAAAGGCTATATGGAGCACAGATTCTCCAGTAAATCACAATGCTCCCAGTTTTGTGAATCAGACTTGAAGGCTGCAGCACCAGGCCAGGAAAACTGTGCAAGTGCATTTATTATTAGCAGTAAAGAGGTAAAAGGCAGGAATTGTGAAAGAATTGCTTGTGAAATGTATTTGGAGCAAAGATCCTGCAGTAAAACATAATATTTCCACTATTGTGAATCAAACTACAAGACCATGGCACCAGACCAGGCTGAAATCACAGATTAACAACTTTTGTTAAAAAAAAAAAAAAAAAAAAAACTGAGTAAGATAGCAGGAAATGCAGAAATAAACGTACAGGTATATGGATGGCTTTAAAAGCAACACATATGCAATCTAGATTTGAAGTAAATGCCTTTTCTTTCCTTTTGGTGAAAAATGTTGTTTTGAACACCTGCAATCCATCATAATCAGCACAGCTCTTCTCTCAATGATTCTAGGGTCCACACAGTACAGAGCCTTCATTCAATCACCTTAAATTCAAAGATAATTGCAGTTATTAATCAAAGTTTCCTGGGATCTAGAACTTAAAAGATGCTACAAGTGTTAGTATTAGCAATGCACTTAAAAATCATTTTTGAGATATGGAATATCTCACATAGTTGTTTTAGATAATACTCATATTTTTGCAGTATGGAATTTAACAAATGATTAGGTAAGTGGAACTTCAACATATGAGTTAACATCTGAATTACCCACAGTCCACTAGTTCTTGAAAGAACAGTTCAAACTGTTTAAAACTTCATGGAACAAGTTAAAAACATTGAAAGTTACTGTTCTTCAGATGCACATCTTTCTTTTCTGGAGAACAGAAATGCTCCCTTAGAAGATATGTTTTGCTCCAGTTCACAAAATGATGTGCCCTAAATTAAAGTTTAGAGTAGCTACCTTCAGCCTGTAAACATGATTTCTGTAAATGATTGACTGTCTGAAAAAATAATCTAGACAAACACACTAGCATGATCAGAGAAATATGCCTATCTTGCTTTCAAGAGGGCAATGGAGTGCAGTAAAGTTCTACAGAAAAGCATCACAAAAAAGTGGCTGTGGTGTAGTATAAATAGCTAAGATCTTTTGAAGTTTTTAATGAAGATGGAAAGTTACTGAAAAGAAGCTGAAGGGAATGAAAAATACTGAATATGTTCTACTGAAACTATATGTCAAATATAGAGATTCTGATCATGAGACTTGTACCCAAGAGGTATGTAGAAATGTCTGCATGTATCTCACAGACATTGCTAGAAAAAGCAATGGGCGAGCAACAAAATGGATATCAGAGCCCAGAACCTCCTGATAGACTGAATGAATTAGGTCTGTAGAAGTTCCTTGTACATCACAATCAAATGTGCAGTCCACATGGAGAATCATTGAGAGAGCCTGCATGCACTCAGACAGGAGCAAGGAATAAAGTTATTGAATTGCAGTTTTGATAAACTTTCTAAAAGATTTTGGTTTTGTGCATGAAACATCGAAAGTGAACATACAGACATTTATTTATTTTATTTTATTTTACAAAAAAAAAAAAAAAATTCTTCTGCTTTTACTGTACTTGTGTTTCTTCCTACTTTATTTTGCTTTTGCGTCATCTTAAAAGTTCTCAATTGTATTTATTACTGCTTGGTGTAACTCATTCTAAGCCTTTTAGTTTAAACACTTGGGCTTCAGACCAGTTGTTTTACATTGAGAGGGTTTGTGGTCTGCACTGTAGTGGCAGAACAGATAGATTACATCCTTCTAAGTTGGGAACTGCTGATTGAGGGCTCAGTGTCTGTTATTCTAAAAGTATATTAATTCTGGTTTAAGCACTTGGGCTTTTAGGCCAGTTATTTTACATTAAGAGGGTTCGTGGTCTGCACTCTTGTAGGAGGAGAGGCTGGACTCTGCCCTTCTGAGCTGGGAATTTCTGGTTGAAGGCTTATAGTGCATGCATATCTGAATTTCTTCTTACTGAAATTGGTACACCTTGTTTGCTGTAGCATAGACTAGATCCAGGCCTGCTGAATCTAGCTTTGTTTGTATAACTTGAGCACTAATCCAGGCATTATTTAAAGTATTCAGTTGTATTTATTACTGCTTGGTAGTAACTTGGTTAAAGTGTAGCTATCATTCTAAGTCTTTTGGATTAAGCACTTGGGCTTCAGACCAGTTGTTCTACATTAGGAAGGTTTGTGGCATGCACTGTGGTGGCAGGACAGGTAGCTTTCATCCTTCTAAGTTGGGAACTGCTGACTGAGAGCTCAGTGTCTGTTATTCTTAAAGTGTATTAGCTCTGGTTTAAGCACTTGGGCTTCAGGCCAGTTATTTTACATTAGGAAGGTTCGTGGTCTGCACTCTTGTGGGAGGAGAGGCTGGACTCTGCCCTTCTGAGCTGGGAATTTCTGGTTAAAGGTTTATAGTGCCTGAATATTTGAACTGTATCTTACTGAAATTGGTACACCTTGTTTGCCGTAGCATAGACTAGATCCAGGCCTGCTGAATCTAGCTTTGTTTGTATGCTTGTTATTTCCCTGGAACGCTAATTCCACCTAAAACGCGGCTTCTCAGTGCTTCTGTGGATCCCTAGTGATATCTGCATTGCTTTCTGTACTTATTTCCTTGCTTCGCCTGAAAGAAAGTTACTGTTTGTCGTTTTTGCATTTAAGTTACCTGTAACACATTGCACTTGTTACCTGGCACTTGCTCACTAAAGCAATTATAAGTCAGCACTAAAAATTAAAAGCACTACACCCTCACTCCCCATTGGCCCTTGTTTTCAATTATAAAGGAATTCCCAATATTATTCTAGCATGTCCAAAGGTCAGTTGTCAATCTCCTCTCCGGTCCAGCTGGTGAATATGGGAATCTTGAGGCAATGTTACAACTGCCTCATGTACACAGACAACCCTCTCCTCCTCCCAACAAATTCCAACATGTGAGAGATGCAACCATATAGCCAAACTGGAGCCTAAGCTCTCTCAACTCAGTACTGGCATAACCAGTCAGGAGGAGAAGGAAACCACACTCACTACAATTCCAGTCTCACATAGACCTACCACGACAGCAAACCAAACACATAATCACATAAAAACATACTCGGAGGCTCTAAATAAAGATCTGCCTAAGCAGCAGAGACCTCCAAAGCAGACACCCAAGCAACCGCTACCCCAAAACAAAACACGTGCAACACATATCTCACAAAGCCAGTGTGCTGAACAGTCACATCCCTTAAGGCTAAACAACACACCTGATACACTTGTAATAGGTGACTCTATCATCAGGCACACTGACGTCCCGCTCACCAGGCTGAACAAGGAGAAGGTCATGGTGAGCAGCCTGTCTGGCGCTAGGATCCGCCACATAACACAAGCACTCAGGTCACTCCAAGGCAAGTACAAATATGACTCAGTCATTGTCCTTGCTGGAGTGAATGACCTGAGACATACCTCCCTGGACTACATGAAAAGAGACATAGAGGAGCTCTCTGAGCATGTAACCCAGGCTTTTATGACCCTGACCTTGAGTAGCATCTTACCCTCACCAAGAATGATGCCACAATATGAAGACAAGATGATCAATTTCAACAATTGGCTTAAGTATTGGTGTCATTCAAAGGGGATCCAATGCCTGTCAGCTTGGGATGATATGCACGACAAGCCACAATGCTTTGCTAGGGACGGCTTGCACCTGTCACCCCTGGGCTTTCGGATATTGGCAAAGGCTCTTGCTACCCCCATAGTGCCTTTCTTAGGCAAGGCTCAAAAGACAAACCCACCTCCATAGGTATCACAAGGGATAAGAAACTAAGAGTAATGCTATTCAACGCCAGAAGTCTAAACCTCAAGATGCACGCACTTGAAACTCTCCTTAGCATGGAGAACATCGATATCTGTGCAGTAACAGAAACCTGGTTCAGGACTCCCGAGAGCACCCCAGCACTACCAGGTTATACCTCATACCATGCTTTTCGGCCCCAAAACTTGGACCGAACCACAAAAGGAGGGGGAGTATCGATATTCATCAAAGATACCCACACCTCCAGGTTGGTGGCAAAGCACGAAGCATCAGAGACTATCCATGTGCAACTAACAGTGGGTAAAACTGCCTTCCAGTTTATAGCCTGCTACAGATCACCCTCCCAAACCCAGGAACCCCACTCGGCCTTCCTGAGAACACTGGAAAATATGAAGGTCTCTCCGAACACCATTATATTGGGCGACTTCAACTACCCAAACATAGATTGGGAGCATTACTCTAGCTCCAACATCCTTGCCAAAGGTTCCTAGAATTCATAAACTCCAATGCTATGGAACAACTTGTTACCACTCCCACAAGAGGGGAAAACACACTGGACCTGATCATCATCAACATGGGGACTCTATGCTCCAGACCAGAAGTGTATCCCTCACTGGTAAGATCAGACCATAAACTGATCTCACTGGATATTCACATCCCGACCCCACCCCCTGCCCAGAAAACCACAGTGAAAAACTTCTCTAAAGCAAATTTCACACTCCTCAAAACCGAGGTGGAATCCTTCAAAGCCCCCGGGCCTGTGGAAAATACGGCCCAGACCACAGAATCCTTTATAAATGCATTCTATGAACACCTTCAGGAATGCATGGATCATGCAATCCCAAATAAAACCAAGACCCAATCCTCCAAAGGCAGACGACCTGTCTGGTGGACCCCAGCCATAAACAAACTATACAATAGAAGGAGGAAGCTACTACATGATAGAGCAACATCCCAAAAAGGGAAGGCATCTCTGATCAGTATTAGCAAAAAACTAAGGGCTCTCATAAAATCGGCAAAGGTCAGCTTCGAGAGAAAAATTGCACAGGACACTAAGGATAATCACAAGGCTTTCTTTAGTTATGTTATGAACCTGGGTGGGAATTCCCAGATATGCTCAGAATTAGTCCAAAATGACAAAAAATACACCGAACCCACAGACATTGCCAACATCCTAGCTGACAGGTTCAGTGCAAACTTCTCCCCCCTCTCCCCACCAAAAGGGCAAATATCTATCCCAACAGAGTAATGCCCCCCCGACCATCTCAGATGCTCAGGTGGGAGCCGCCCTCTCCAAAGCAAAAAACACAGCATCAATGGGACCAGATGGTGTCCCAGGCTGCGTCCTACATGAACTACAAGAAGAGCTAAACCCAAATATAAAACTACTGTTCAATCTTAGCCTTACTACAGGATATGTACCCAAAGAGTGGTGTACAGCAACAGTGGTCCCTCTCCACAAAGGTGGTGCCTCAACGGACCCTGGAAACTATCGCCCCATAAGCCTGACTAGCTTGGTCTGCAAAGCTATGGAAAGGATCATCATGGACCTCATAAATAAAGATACTGGGGACCTACAGACACTGGATCCTACCCAGTTCGGCTTTGTTAAGGGCAGATCCTGCCTCTTAAACCTGGTTGACTTCTTTGAAACAGTCACCAAGGCCATTGACGAAGGGAAGGTGGTCCACACAGCCTATCTTGACCTCGCAAAAGCCTTCGATACAATAACCTACTCGGGCATTATAGATAAGCTCACCAGCTTAAATATAAACCCCTATGTCACTAGATGGGTTGCAAACTGGCTCAAGGACAGAACCCACATGGTTAGAATTGCTGGAGCCATGTCAGACTCCAAACCAGTTACAAGTGGCGTCCCACAAGGCTCAGTCCTGGGACTTCTCTGTTGTATGTAAAGACTCATTAGTTGGTTATCTTTTTCCAAAGCATATTACTTTCTCTTATAAAAGGTATCCCAATTTAAAGGAAATATTAAATAGAAAATTGGAACCCTTTGTTGATAGTAATGTTGGGATGTATAGCTGTGGCCGATGTTCAGTTTGTGATAAAATAAAAAACATGCATGGGGTTAAAATAAATGGAAAGAAGTATTTGGCATTTGAAAGATTTGACTGCATGTCTTCTGGTGTAGTGTACATTTTGGGATGTGATTGTACCCCGCCTATTTGGTATATTGGTCAGACAACTAGGAAGGATAAGGTTCGCATTTTGGAGCATTTGAGTGACATCAGGTGGGGTAACATGGAGAGTCCAGTAGCCACTCATTTTTGTAATACACACAATGGTAACAGTGAAGGTTTTAGATTCAGTGTACTTGCCAGACCTCATTTTTGTACAGGGAATTTCAAAACTGCTTTGAACAAGCTTGAACAGAGGATGATTATTGGGTATCACACATTATTTCCTGTTGGAATGAATTTAGAAAGTGGATGAAATTTATTAGTGTAGCAATTTTGAATAATATTGTATATTTACCTTATATTTATTTATATTTTCTAATTGTGCATATTAATATTTATGTTGAATGTTATATGTTATAATTTTTGGAAATTCACAATGACATGAATCAGTTAAATTAAATTAATGCAATATTAGAAATTGTATTCAAATTTTGATAAAAAAGACAACATTTCTATGTTTATATAGGTTCATAGGTTCATAGGTTTATACTAGGCTATCTGCCCTAAGGCATTTATAAGCCTAGCCCAAATTATTGTGGCTTACGCCACCCCTTATATGAAAAAATACTGTGCCCATTAGTTTGTTGTGCCTCTGTCCAGCAGTGACCCAGAGATGATTCCCGGGGTAAACCTACGATCTCCCATCCACAGGTCTAGATTTCTCTTGAACAGAGTCAGCGAGGTGCTCTGCCTCACATGGACCGGGATTTTATTCCACAGCATAGGGAGTCTCTGAGTGATAAATCTATCCCTCCAGCACGTCCTATTTATATCCGTGCTAAGGTTTAAGTCGCTTGCTCTAGTGGTTTTGGTGGATTTGGATTTTTGAGGTGGAGCATGTCCATTAATTCGGGTTGGACATGGCCTTGTATGTCAGGCACATGTCACCTCTGAGCAGACGGTATGCGACTGAATAGAGCTGGAGTTTCTTCAATCTGGCAGCATATGACAGATTTTGGAGTCCCTTTATCCTTTTGGTGAGGAACTTTTGGGGTCTCTCCAATTGCTGCAGATGTCGGGTGAGATACATCCCTAATGGGGCATTGTACTCGATCATTGGTCTGATAAGAGAAGAGTACAGGGGAACAATGACCTCACTAGATCTGGATGTGAATCCCTTCATGATCAGGTGGGCAATGTAGAAGGTCTTTCTAACCACTTTAGCAATGTGAGTGTCAAAAGAAAGGCCACTGTCAACCTGGGTCCCCAGGTCCCTGATAACCTCTTCTGTGCTTAGTGGATTGCCACCTATATGGTAGCTTGGGGTTACCTTGTTTTTCCCGAAGGGTATGACTATACATTTTTGGCGTTTAACTTCAGGCCATGGCTCTGGCACCAGCTATCTGTTTCCGTGAGTCCCTTCTGAAGGATATCAGTGTCCGATGCACTTTCCACTATGGCACCCAGTTTGCAGTCATCTGCAAACTTTGTCAGCCAAAGTCCTCCCATGTTGGCCTGTACTTCTGAGAAGTAGATGCCAAACAATAGGGGCCAAGGACCGAGCCCTGTGGGACACCACTTGTGACCGGCTTGGAGTCTGACACAGCGCCAGCAACTCTAACCCTGTGGGTTCTGTCCTTAAGCCAGTTTGCAACCCATCTTGTGACATATGGGTTTACATTTAAGCTGGTAGTTTTTCTACAATACCCGAGTGGGGTATTGTGTCGAAAGCCTTTGCAAGGTCAAGGTAGGCTGTATGGACTGCCTTTCCTCATCAATGGCCTTGGTGACTATTTCAAGAAGTCGACCAAGTTCAAAAGGCATGATCTTCCCTTGACAAAGCCAAACTGGGTCGGGTCCAATGTCTGCAAGTCCCCTATATCTTTGTTTATGAGCTCCATTATGATCCTCTCCATAGCTTTGCAGACTAGACTTGTTAAGCTTATGGGGCGTAATTACCAGGGTCCGTGAGGCGCCACCTTTGTGGAGTGGGACCACAGTTGCTGCACGCCACTCCTTGGGCACGTATCCTGTGGTAAGGCTGAGATTAAACAGCTGCCTTATGTGCGGGTTTAATTCCTCATTTAGCTCGTGTAGCACACAGCCGGGGACACCATCCGGTCCCATTGATGCTGTGTTTTTAGCTTTAGAGAGAGCAGCTTTCACCTGCGCATTTGAGATGTCCGGGAGGCTACACTCGGCTGGGATAGTTATCTCTCCTTTAGGCGGAGAGACGCGGGTGAAGTTTGCAGTGAACCTGTCTGCCAGTATGTTGGCAATGTCTGTGGGTTCAGTGATTTTTGTATCATTTTGGACTAATTCTGAGCATATCTGTGAGTTTCCACCCAGGTTCCTAACATAGCTGAAAAAGGCCTTATGATTGTCCTTTGAATCTATGGCAATTTTTCTCTCAAAATTGGCCTTAGTTGATTTTATGAGTGCTCGTATTTTTTACTAATAATGATCAGGGTGACTTCCTTTTATGGATTTTGTTCTATCATGTAATAGCTTTCTCCTCTTATTGTAAAGTTTGTTAATGGCTGGGGTCCACCAGACTGGACGTTTGCCCTTTGTGGAAAGAGTCTTGGTTTTATTTGGGATTGCCTGATCCATGCAGTCCTGGAGGTGTTCATAGAAGGCATTTGTAAGGGCTTCCGCAGCTTGGGTTGTGGTTTCCTCTGACTCAGGGGCCTTGAAGGATACCACACCAGTCTTGAGTAGTGTGAAGTTTGCTTTAGAGAAGTTCTTCACTATGGTCTTTTTTGTTTGGGGTGGGGCGGGATGTGGATTTCCAGTGAGATTAGTTTATGCTCAGATCTCACCAATGAGGGGTATACTTCCGTCGTGGAGCATTTTGTCCCCATGTCTGTGACAATGAGATCTAGTATATTTTCTCCTCTTGTGGGAACAGTGACTAGCTGTTCCATGGCATTTGAATTTATGAACTCCAGGAACCGTTGGGCTAGAAAGTTAGGGCTTGAGTAATGTTCCCAGTCTATATTCGGGTAGTTGAAGTCACCCAATATGATGGTGTTTGGAGATACATTTATACCCTCCAGTGTCTTCAGGAAGGCTGTGTGGGGTTCCTGAGTTTGAGAGGGTGGCCTGTAGCATGCTACAATTTGTAGAGCAGTTTTGCCTATTGTTAGTTGCACCTGGATGGTTTCCGAAGCTTCATGCGTTGCCACCAACCTGGAGGTGTGAGTATCCTTTATGAATATGGATACACCCCCTCCTTTTGTGGAGTGGTCCGGGTTTTGAGGCCGGAACGCATGATATGAGGTAAAACCTAATAGTGCCGGAGTGCTCTCAGGAGCCTTGAACCAGGTTTCAGTTACAGCACAGACATCGATGTTCTCCATACTGAGAAGGGCCTCGAGTGCGTGCATTTTGAGATTTAGACTTCTGGCATTGAGCAGCATTACCCTCAATTTCTTCCGATTTTGTTTTCTAGGGTGGTAGGTTTAGAATTTGAGCCTTGCCTAAAAAGGCACTATGGGGTGGCAAGAGCCTTAGCCAATATCCGAATCCCAGGGGTGACAGGTGCAAGCTGTCCCTCATGAAGCAGCGTGGCTTGTCAAGCATGTCATCCCAGGCAGACAGACACTGGATCCCCTTTGAATGACACCAGACATTAAGCCAATTGTTAAAGCTGATCATCTTGTCTCTATATTGTGGCATCATTCTTGGTGAAGGAAGGATACTGCTCAGGGTTAGGGTCATACCTGCCTGGGCTACATAATCAGAGAGCTCCTCTATGTCTCTTTTCATGCAGTCCAGGGAGGTACGTCTCAGGTCGTTCACACCAGCATGGACAATGACTGTGTCATATTTGTACTTGCTGTGGAGTGACCCGAGTGCTTGTGTTATGTGGCGGATTCTAGCGCCCGATAGGCAGCTTACTGTGACCCTCTCCTTGTTCAGCCTGGTGAGTGGGACGTCAGTGTGTCTGACTATGGAGTCACCTATGACAAGTATGTTTGGTGTTGTATTTGGCCTTAAGGGCTGTGACTGCTTTGCACACTGCTTTTGTGGTTTATGTGTTGCTTGTGGGGTGTCTTGAGGTAGCAGTTGTTTGGGTGTCTGCTTTGGAGGCCTCTGCTGTTTAGGTAAATTTTTACTCAGAGCCTCCGAGTATGTCTTTGTGTGTTTATGTGTTCCCATTACTATTCTTATATTATATATGTTGGATTTTGTCACAGTGTTGACAGGGTTAAAAATGCTTGATGAATTGATTGATTGCTTAAATTGCTTAATTGTTTTATTGATGAATATATAAAAAGAGAATGTGTAAGTGTGTAAGTGTGTTCCATTGAAGGCGAATTGCCGAGGTACCAGGACAGAACTGATGGAATAAAGCTGCTTCTTTTTGTTCCACCCTCTGACTGCTTATTTTGTGGTGTATTTTTGCAGTTGTAACATTGCCTCAAGATTCCCAGATTCACCAGCTGGACCGGAGAGGAGATTGACAACTGACCTTTGGACATGCTAGAATAGTAATGGGAATTCCTTTATAATTGAAAAAAAAGGGCCAGTGGGGAACAAGGTACTCAAGGGGAGTTTGTGAGGGTGTAGTGCTTTTAATTTTTTAGAGCTGACTTATATAATTGCTTTAGTGAGCAAGTGCTAGGTAACTTAAATGCAATGTGTTACAGGTAACTTAAATGCAAAAACGACAAACAGTAACTTTCTTTCAAGTGAAACAAGGAAATAAGTACAGTAAGCAATGCAGATATCACTAGGGATCCACAGAAGTGCTAAAAGGCGTTTTAGGTGGAATTAGTGTTTCAGGAAATAAACAAACAACAAGCATACAAATAAAGCTAGATTCAGCAGGCCTGGATCTAGTCTATGCTACAGCAAACAAGGTGTACCAATTTCAGTAAGAAACAGTTAGAATATGCAGGCACTATAAGCCTCTAACCAGAAATTCCCTGCTCAGAAGGGCAGAGTCCAGCCTCTCCTCCCACAAGAGTGCAGACCGCAATCCTTCTTAACGTAAAATAACTGGCCTGAAGCCCAAGTGCTTAAACCAGAACTAATACACTTTTAGAATAACAGACACTGAGCTCTCAATCAGCAGTTCCCAACTTAAAAGGATGTAAGCTACCTGTCCTGCCACCACAGTGCAGGCCACAAACCTTCCTAATGTAAAACAACTGGTCTGAAGCCCAAGTGCTTAATCCAAAAGACTTAGAAATGATAGCTACACTTTAATCAAGTTACTACCAGCAGTAATAAATACAACTGAATACTTTAAAGAATGCCTGGATTAGTGCTCAAGTTATACAAACAAAGCTAGATTCAGTAGGCCTGGATCTAGTCTATGCTACAGCAAATGAGGTGTACCAATTTCAGTAAGAAGCAGTTCAAATATGCAGGCACTATAAGCTTTAACCAGAAATTCCCAGCTCAGAAGGACAGAGTCCAGCCTCTCCTGCCACAAGAGTGCAGAACACGAACCCTCTTAATGTAAAATAACTGGCCTCAAGCCCAAGTGCTTAAACCAGAATTAATACACTTTTAGAATAACAGACACTGAGCCCTCAATCAGCAGTTCCCAACTTAGAAGGATGTAAGCTACCTGTTCTGCCACTACAGTGCAGACCACAAACCTTCCTAATGTAAAACTGGTCTGAAGCCCAGGTGCTTAAACTAAAAGGCTTACAATGAGTTACACCAAGCAGTAATAAATACAACTGAGTAATTTTACGATGATGCAAAAGCAAAATAAAGTAGGAAAAAACAAAAAATCCAGCAAAAGCAGATACATTTTTTTTTTTTTTTTTTTGGAAAGAGAGAAAGGAAAGAGAGAAAGGAGTAGCAGAAACTAAGCTGATTGGCCTTCTCAAATGCTCTCCCTGTAGTGGGTAGAATGAGGTAATGACACTAGACTGGGAGGAGGGTCCCAGATCAAATTTACACTAGGAGCGGGCAACTGCAAAGCCACCAACTATAAAAACACTATACCAACAGGGAGGGACGGTGGGAAACAAACTGCAGAAATGTTACTCACAGCTGAAAAGCAGCAGTGAGCCTTTAAATGAAAGTTTTAAACAGCTAAAGGAGCCACTAGAAAAAAAGAGTTTAACTGCAACAAGTTATCATAAACAAACAACCCAACAGATGCTTAATAAGAGTGGACAATTTCCAGTTAATACCTCACACACAGTGAAACTAGCTAGAAAAAATACACAGTACACAAAGTGCTATAAACAACAAAGAAATAAAGAACAAAATAAACAAAAAAACAGGATACTTAATGTTATATATTGTAGCTCCGAGTTTGGAACTTTGAATGTTGGCAGTATGACTGGTATAGGGAGAGAGCTAGCTGATATGGTGGACAGAGGTTTGGAACTTTGAATGTTGGCAGTATGACTGGTATAGGGAGAGAGCTAGCTGATATGATGGACAGAAGGAAGGTTGGTATACTGTGTGTGCAAGAGACCAGATGGAAGGGGAGCAAGGTTAGGTGTATCGGAGGCGGGTTCAAATTGTTTTATCATGGTGTGGATGGGAGGAGAAATGGCATAGGGGTTATCCTGAAGGAACAGTATGCTAAGAGTGTTTTGGAGGTGAAAAGAGTGTCAGATAGAGTGATGTTTATGAAGCTGGAAATTGATGGTGTAATGAAGAATGTTACTAGTGCATATACTCCACAAGTTGGGTGTATGATGGATGAGAAAGAAACATTTTGGAGTGAGTTTGATGAAGTGGTGATGACTGTACCCAAGGGTGAGAGAGTGGTGATTGGAGCAGATTTCAATGGGCATGTTAGTGAAGGGAACAGAGGGGATGAGGAAGTGATGGGTAGGTATGGTGTTAAGCAAAGGAATGCAGAAGGTCAGATGGTAGTGGATTTTGTGAAAAGTATGGATATGGCTGTGGTGAATACGTATTTTAACAAGGGGGGAGGAGCATAAGGTGACATACAAGAGTGGAGGGAAATGCACACAGGTGGATTATACCTTATGTAGAAGGGCCAGTCTGAAGGAGATTGGAGACTGTAAAGTGGTGGCAAGGGAAAGTGTAGTTAGGCAGCACAGGATGGTGGTTTGTAGGATGATATTGGTGATCAAGAAGAGGAGGAGGATGAGTGTGAGGGCAGCACCAAGGATCAAACGGTGGAAATTGAAAAAGGGTAATTGTGAGGTGGAGTTCAGGAAAGAGTTAAGACAGGTACTGGGTGGCAGTGAAGAGTTACCGAATAGCTGGGTAACTACAGCAGAGCTAGTAAGGGAGATGGCTAGAAAGGTGCTTGTTGTGACATCTGGAAAAAGGAAGGAGGACAAGGAGACCTGGTGATGGAATGAAGAAGTATAGGAGAGTATACAGAGAAAGAGGTTGGCGAAGAAGTGGGATTGTCAGAGAGATGAAGAAAGTAGACAGGAGTATAAGGAGATGAGGTGCATGGCAAAGAGAGAGGTGGCAATGGCTAAGGATAAGGCGTATGAAGAGTTGTATGAAAGGTTGGATACTAAGGAGGGAGAAAAGGACCTGTACCGATTGGCTAGAGAGAGGGACTGAGCTAGTAAAGATGTGTAGCAGGTAAGGGTCATAAAGGATAATGAGGGAAATGTATTCACAAGTGAGGAGAGAGTGTTGTGTAGATGGAAAGAGTACTTCAAGGGGCTAATGAATGAAGAGAATGAGAGGGAGAGAAGACTGGATGATGTGCGGATAGTGAATCATGAAGTGCAGTGGATTAGCAAGGAGGAAGTTTGGATAGCTATGAAGAGGATGAAGAATGGAAAGGCTGTTGGTCCAGATGACATACCTGAGGAAGCATGGAGGTGTTTAGGTCAAATGGCAGTGGAGTTTTTAACTAGATTGTTTAATGAAATCTTGGAGAGAGAGAGGATGCCTGAGGAATGGACAAAAAATTGTTTTGGTACAGATTTTTAAGAATAAGGGTGATGTGAAGAGCTGTAGTAACTACAGAGGGATTAAATTGATTAGTCACAGCATGAAGTTATGGGAAAGAGTATTGCAAGCTAGGTTAAGAAGGGAGGTGATGACTAGTGATCAGCATTATGGTTTCATGCCAGGAAAGAGCACTACAGATGCGATGTTTGCTCTGAGAGTGTTGATGGAGAAATACAGAGAAGGTCAGAAGGAGTTGCATTGTGTCTTTGTGGACTTAAAGAAAACATATCACAGGGTGCCTAGAGAGGAGTTGTGGTATTGTATGAGGAAGTTGGGAGTGGCAGAGAAGTATGTAAGAGTGGTGCAGGATATGTACGAGGGTAGTGTGACAGCGGTGAGGTCCGCGGTGGGAGTGATGGATGCGTTTAATGTGGAGGTGGGATTACATCAAGGATCAGCTCTGAGTACTTTCTTATTTGCAATGGTGATGGAGAGGTTGACAGGCAAGATCAGACAGGAGTCCCTGTGGACTATGATGTTTGCAGATGACATTGTCATCTCTAGTGAGAGTAGGGAACAGGTGGAGGAGACCCTGGAGAGGTGAAGATATGCTCTAGAGAGAAAAGGAATGAAGGTCAGCAGGACTAAGACAGAATATGTGTGTGTGAAAGAGAGGGAGGACAGAGGAATGGTGAGGATGCAGGGAGTAGAGGTGGTGAAGGTGGATGAGTTTCAACAGTTCAGAGTAATGGTGAGTGTGGAAGAGAGGTAAAGAAGAGACTACAGGCAGGATGGAGTGGGTGGAGTAGAGTGTCAGGAGTGATTTGTGACAGATGAGTACCAGTAAGAGTGAAAGGGAAGGTCTACAAGAGGGTAGTGAGACCAGCTATGTTATGGCACTGACAAAAAGGCAGGAGTCAGAGCTAGACATGGCAGAGTTAAAGATGTTAAGATTTGCACTGAGTGTGACGAGGATGGACAGGATTAGGAATAAGTATATTAGAGGGTCTGCCCAGGTTGGAAGGTTTGGAGACAAAGCCAGAGAGGCAAGATTACATTGGTTTGGACATGTGCTGAGAAGGGATGCTGAGTATATTGGGAAAAAGATGCTAAGGATGAAGCTGCCAGGTAACAGGAAAAGAGGAAGGTCTGAGATAAGGTTTATGGATGCGGTGAGAGAGGACATGCAGGTGGTTGGTGTGACAGAGCAAGATACAGAGGACAGGAAGAAATGGAAACAGATGATCCGCTGTGGTGACCCCTAACGGGAAGAACCAGTAGAAGAAGAAGAAGAAGAAGAAGAGGTAGGAAATATGCTTTGCATTTATCAACAGCTAGAGAGTACTTCTACTTCCTGGTTATAGCTACTGATAGTGGGCTTGCACTCTCCACCTTTTAAACCAATCTTCATTTGGGATTTGAGATTTGAGATACTGATACTCCATACAATTGGCTTACAGACAGAGTCTTATGAAAGCATCCTTCAAATATCTGTAGACTTTCTAGACATTCAGACTGAATATAGTGCTTTGACCATGGGATGACTGTTCAGGGGTGTGTTTGATGGAATATAAACTAGTATGTTAATACTTCATTTATCCATTCATTTCTAAAAAAGTTAAAATATATTTCCTCTCACTTTTTAATTTAATTATTAATGCCTCCTGTGCAGTCTCTTTTACTATGTTTTGGAAAAATCATTTGAATGGTCCATTTGCATTTTGTATAATCATCATAAAGTGCATACTTTGCAAATTATTTCTGTGCTATAACTCTATTGCATTTTGAACTAAAGACATTCTGTGACAGTTAAACATTTAAAAACATGTTACTGTATATGAGATTTTAAATATAATTTTTTACTTGATAAGTAGATACTGGGTTACTACCCAAAAGGTAGAATTCAAAATTAATTTGCAGGACAGCTTTACTGTGACTTTTAAGCCCAATTGTCATTGAAGTCCCCCACCTCAAAAAAAAAAAAAAAAAAAAAACGCTTTCCATGCATCCGTCACCACTGTTTGCAGTCTATAATAACTGGTCGAATGAAAAAAATATGGTTGCAATAAGATTCCTAAGTACATATTCAACCTTGGAAATACTCTGATCCAGTATCTGTTTGATTATGCATTGTCTGATAGAGGAGAATGCACCAATGTACATTTCATGTAGGACTTAGCTTCAAAGAAGTCAACTACCACAGATAAAGGAAGCTTATGGGTATCCTAATTTTCATAGATATTTGTGTAAGGTGAATAAAAGATAAAGAAGAAGCAGGCAAAGCTAAGCAGGACATATACCATGTCCATCTTACTGGATGGGGCACTCAAAGGAAGGCTGCATGGTTCCTGGAACTGTCTTTCTCTTTGGGCATACCAAGTCAGCTTGGGACTTCAATTATATTAATTAATTAATATTGCATTTGATGTTTAGTAGTAGTAGGATAGTGTATATACCAAGCATATCACTACAGCAGTGTCCAGAGGGAGCTTAGGAATAAAGCTGACACTTGTACATTCTCCTACTTCACTAGCTGTTAAGCAGCCTGCTCTTTACACACAATGTTTATTTTTTTTGTCAAAAATCTTTTTATTGACATTTTTCAATACATAAAAGACAATACATCAAACAATGAAAAAAAACAAGTTAACAGCAACATATAACATGTATTTATAATAAGAAAGATAATACTTTGAATCTATAACTATGTACAATATGTAATCCTCAAGAAATAAATCATGACGTCACCCCAGATGACCCTATTTAACTTTGTTCCTAAGTTGCTGTAAGCAAATCAGACCATATCTGCCACTGTCTCAGGTTATAAATATTTATACATTATACCTGGCTTTAACAAAGACCTTACATATTTAATTCACATGCCTCATTCTGATATGCACCTCCTCATTTCCTTTTCATAAGACACATACGTTTTTAGTTCATAGCTGTGACTTTTATTTGAATTTAATCATCAGCATGCAATTTTGTTTCAGTCTTCACTTTTCATTTAAAACCATAAAATTCCATCAGACTTTGTCAGAGTTGTCTATTCACACTTAACCGATTATTCAATATTATTAGTAAGTCAGGTTGCAAGTATTTCACTTTTACCTTGCTGTTACAGGTCTCAGTTTTTAAGTGATAACAGCCTTCATTAATAATTTGCATATATGTTCTTCTGGATTAGTGTGTCATTTATCTAGACAATGCTGTAGCCCTCCTATATTCAGAAAAATTAAGTTTATTTGCCTGGTGATTATCAGAATTGGTTAATAGGGAAAATCTGGAAGCAGCTCAGTCATAGTGCAGAGAGTTTTCTGTTTGTTGTCAGAATTTTTGCAATTAACAGGTTGGTGCATTAGTTAAGTGCGGTGTAATTTCTCCTGTCTAGTTGTAACTACCGTGAAGAAGTAAAATTGTAGCAATGCCTTAATTTGAAGAAGATGCATTTTGCAAAGTATTGTTTCCACTCAAATGTTTTCAGACTACTGAGGTGACATCTTGCGTATTTATAGAGGAAAGATATTTGCAGACTACATCTCACATACACACACCACACTCAGCTGATTAGAAATAACCCTGAAAGGATTGCAGATGTGTAATAGGAACATTCTTGTGATTCCATTCCATTTATGGACAGGATGAACATTTATTAATTTAAAATTATAAAATAAAAATATTGCAGTATATTTAGAGATGCCATGCTTACAATAGCTAGAATACCTGGGCAACAACCATCTGAAAAAGAGATGCAAAAAAGACTAAAGTGAAAGATATACAGTATGTATTGAGAATTTTCAAGAAGCACCCTACCTAACAAAACCATTCTTTCACAAATAGTTCTGCTGTGATTTATGTTTATGAATGAAAAAGGGAAGAAGTAAATGATGCCAGTTCTTGTATTGCTTATCAGTCCTAGCAGTTTACATGCATTTTGCTGTTTGTGATTTAATTTACACTCAAATATCTCATATGTATTCAAATATTCATTTAAGGCAATGCCAGTAAGTTAAGATGGATATCGGAGTTCTGAATGCATTACTGTTAATTTAGGATTAGGATGTCATAACCTTGTTAAATCTGGAAGCATAGTTTTGTTTGACATTCTACTAAGTCAAGTATATTTTGAATAGTTTAGTCTTTTAAACAGGTCATCCTCATAAACATGAAAGTACAGAAGAATGAGCTTCAAAAGATCGAGACCGGAATGTCGAAATGTCATAATAATGAAAGCTGAAAACAACGAATTGCAGAACATCGAACAGGCAGATGAATTATTGCATGAGATCTTGGTACAGCTAGGTTTGGGGTTTGGCCATTTCCAACCAACTGTAGTGTATTCTCTGTGTTGATAGACATAATGTGCAGTATGTGTGGTAAGGGGGGGGGCCTGCCCCTTGCAAAACATTTGGATATTACTTTTGTTCATTCTGTACTGCTATGTAGATGTTTGATGTTCTGTAGTTCATTGTTTTCAGCTTTCATTATTATTAAATTTCGGCATACCGGTCATCTTTTGAAGTTAATTCTTCTGCACTTTTGTGCTTATGAACTAGACCCCTTTTAAACATATTCTGTTTAACCGTTGATGTTTGTAAGAATACCTGGTACCTGGTTATGAATAAGTTTATATTCTGGAAATATGTGAAGCAATTTGCACCATAACATTTCTCTATTTTGGTTTATTCTGAAATTAGAATTGTTATGTTACACAATTAGTTTCAAATTTTGCTTAAGTATACTTTTAGTTCTAGTCAAGGGACAAGTGACAGACGTAAACTGATCCAGAAAGGAAACTAATCATAATTACTTCTCTATGCAGAGGCACAGCTAAGACACAGCTAAGCTGGTAATTGGAAAGCAGTACGCTTTAGCTATAGAGGCGAATATTGGGGTCTACTTTATGTGCTCGAAACACGAAAAACCTGAATCCAAATTGCGCAACACATAAAAAGTGAACCGTCACCCGTGAATACGTCAAGCATACTAAAGCGCAAAATTTAAAACCTCAAACCATCATAGTCGGCCAACCTACCACCCGCAACATACTACATACCCAAACACAATAAAAAAACACATACATACACTAACCAAAACCCTACTTCTAACCCTAAATTAAAGCACCAAAACCCTACTGCTAACCCTACACTAAACCCCACATACACAACTATCTATGCACTATCCTTAACCCCTCCCTAACCCTAAGGTCCGTAACTACCGCACACTTCCCCTACGGAGCTATACCCAACCAAACTAAATATTCCACACACATAGACTTAACAAAACCCTACACTAAACCTTACATACATTACCTACACAAAACCTTACATACACTACCTACCTATGCACTTACCGTAACCCCTGCCTAACCCTAAGGTCCGTAACTATTGCACACTTACCTTACAGAGTTATACCGCAGACGGGCCAACTATGCAAATTCGATATTTCCACTTTCACGGTTTCGTTCGTTTGATGGATTTGCGGTTCGCTCTTTATGTGTTGCGTTATTTGGATTTGTTTTTTTCAGCTTTCGAACGCATAAAGTAGAGCCACTAATATTGTAATGAGTTCCAGTCTGCTAGATGCAGAATGACACAAGGAAAAAGGCCAAGTCTTTTGCTGAGATATGTTTGGTAGTGGGAAAAACTGTGGCTATATTAGATAAAATGGAGAGAAGATGAATGGTGGTATTCATAGTAATTGTAAGTACTGCAGGCCAGTATATGAGTCCATGCCTTAGCTCTCTCTCTCTCCTGCCTTGGTCCTCCTTTACCAAACAGACATTTCCCATATGTCCTTCGAGCATCAGTAAGAATGTGGTTCTCCTCAGGTGTGAAATTATCTCCTCAGTGTCTTGACACCTGATGCTGTAAATAATGTAACCTGAAATAGGATCACCATGGGATCATAGGAAGTTACTAGGCTAATGGCCCCTGGGCCTTTACAAGCCTAGTCAAGTTCAACCCATGTTCCCAAGGGTGTCTGGTTCAAGCAGACACTAAAATCAGTACCTATTACCCCTGTCCAAGAGAGAGACACAGGTGGAACAACCAGGGTTAATTTTCGGTTACCCATCCAATTGTTCAAATTATGCTTAAATAAGGCCAATGAGGGGCTTTGTTTAACATTAATAGGAATCTTGTTCCAAATGTGAGGCAACCTCTGTGAGACAAATCTGTCTCTCCAGGAAGTTCTGTTGATGTCACATATCAGGTTAAGGTTCTTTGAGCGAGTGGCCCTATGACCACAATTAAACTGTTTAACTCAGAACACACACACAGAGGCAGTTTAGTGAGAGATATTGCTAAAGTGTATTTTGTGTTATTTACAGTGACTACTGAATGCAGGTAGGGAACTGAATATGGACACATCCTCCTCTGGTTGACATCTGTTTAATCAACAAAATTTAGTTGACTGGATGATTGGCAAGTCTGTGAGATCACGCAATTCTTGGGGTTGGGAAATATGCCCTTTCCCTGACATTGTGGGATTTCAGAATTTGTATATAGAATTAGCAGGGGGGTGTAGGGGTACAGCCAGCCCATGGGGCAAAATGATATTTTAGACTATTTTTAAAAATTTTGTTTTGGATGTGCAGATATTTTTTACTTGACACATACATAGTAGTGTTTTGATGTTGACCTTGTAAACATCAATATTTGTGTCATTCTTCTTTTCAGTAGACCTATATTATATATATGTATATATATATATATATATATATATATATATATATATATATATATATATATATAGAGAGAGAGAGAGAGAGAGAGAGAATCATATTTTTAACAGAAGCATGACAATTCATGGATTGCTGCTGCTCTGCTTCCCAATAACTGTTTATAAAAAACATAAATATGACAATGCACTCATCTGCTAAAAATAGCTTAAAATGGCACCTTATCCTTTTCTATTCCACTGATTACTTATACCGTTAAAAAGTCATATTTAGCATACGTGACTGGCAAAATATTGTTCAGATAAGCTATTGTCAATGACTTGTACTAATCCTGTAGGTCCACTAATATTTTTCAGCTATTACCCTTTTTTCTGTTTTTTTAATTTATTCATGATTCCTCCTGACATTTGGAACCAAATGCAACTCAGCACAAGTTAAAATGGTGCAGTACACCTTACAGGCATAAACTCAGGCTGATTTACAAATTTCCTGTATAAATGAAGCTCTGATGAACAGAGCTGAATGAATTGCACCATTACACCAGTGGTGTGAGGTACAACTGGTGTAAAATAATCTTAGCTTGCCAGAAATTCACTGCACTGAAGGATGCTGAGTGCAGGGTCTCATGTAAGTGCATAAGATATCTTGCGCATAGTAAATTATTCCATAACTTTTTCTGTATGTATTTAGTATAGCAACAGTTTGTTTTAATGAATTGAAAGCTAATAATAATGTATCCCTATGACCCCTGGAAGACCTTACAAAGTAATATTAATGGTTTTCCCTAAAACTGTACCACAATAACTTTTAAAAGTGTATTAATGATCACATTTGCTAGCCATAAATGACTGTCACAGCAACATATGTTGTATTACAAATACTCTCATAAATGTTTTCATTAACCAAAGAAATGAATACTGATACACTTTTAAATTCATTCACTACAGCACTTCTGCAGATATCAAACTGATGAAAGTTTTCCATCCACTTATGTACTAATATTAATGAGTATAAAGGATGAAGTCTTTGTGACTTGCTCAGTCTACTTTGTCATCCAACATTTACAGATAGATAAGTTGCATAGATATTACCTCTTTATGGCTTCATGTGTTGGCTATGATTATGTCACACCTCAGATGGTGTGAATTAAATCCTCTTATCTCCTGACCATCAGAACCTTCAGAAGAAGACCTCTGTGAATGGTTGAAAGCACTTAAACTTTGTGGTATTAAATATTTTTAGATGTCCAAGTGGTGTCCATTCTGATTTTATTCCATCATAGTGATTTATTTTATTTTACTTTACAAAACAGTTGTTGCACACACAAAATGGCTGACCAGAGTTAGCAACCACATTTTATGCACAGTCAGGGACAGATCAGCAAGTTTATGACCTTCATACACCTTGCTGCATGCTAGATTGTTAAATTAATTTCACCAGTAAGTATGACTTGCATGCCTTACAGGTAACTCAAATGTTTTATCTCAGAGAAATACCACAAGTAAGCTCTACACCTCATAATGCATTTTTCCGGTCAAATATATGTTGTTGTAAAAGTTAGAATAGTTTAAGGAAATGCAAAAAACAATTCAGCAATAGCAACCTCCTACCCCATCCCCAGACTCCCTGACATCAAACAATATAGCAAATCACAGGAACAAAGCATATCTTGTAACACATTCTTGTATCAAGAAAATGCAGAAGTTAGTTAATAAAATAAAAAATTGCTAAAATATAAGCAGGCAATTAATTAATAAATATAAGCAGGCTTACTTGTAGAAGTTTGCTTTAATACTGCAGCATATAGCCCCAGTCATAGCATAAGTAAACAAATATGCATTTAATTTCTTCATACTTGCACAGCTGAGTTGGAAATCTCATACAATAAATGCCAAGCAGACAGGAAGTTAAATTGGTTTTACTGAAGGTGCATGTGAGTATTACGTCAGTTATATAAGCATAACAAATTCAGACGTTTATCTGTTCAAATTCCATAGCCACCCCCCTCCCCAAATGTCTTACACTCACTTCAAATATTACTGCAGAAATATTGTAATTACTATACATAAACTATTCATCATAATCAACAATAATATCATTTGGCAACATTATCAAAGAATGTCATTTTTTAGCATAACTTCATTAAGTAAGCCTGCCTAAGAAGTTTTTAATACGCACTAAAAAACTAAAATGCTGAAACAGAAACGTACAAGTCCTCCTTGTCTACATTTTGTCTCTCTGTCTCTCTTACACTCTCTCTCTTTTACTTATTTATTATTTCATTTTTTTCTTTTTTTTTCTTTTCTTTTGTGTTCCATTTTCCAAAACTCTAGGTATTCCAGGGGCAACCCAGGTTTGTACCTCCTAAGCCAGAGAATATTCACCATATCCCACTGTTTGCCCAGTGACATCCTGTCTTGTTCAGGGCAGTGGCTTTGGTTCTGTGGGCACCCATCAGCAGCATAGTCTGTAAAGCCGGGAAAGGATGTGAACAATCCAAAGGGCACCAACATTTATTAACGGAATGTTAAGCGCTTTCCTCTCTACTACAGATACTTCTTCAGAACAAAGAAAAATCACAGTCACTGAACCATACTGAATACCCCCTTGAATTAATCAATTGTACGTGATCATTAAAATTTAAAGCAATACACACAAAAATTGTACTAATGTTAAAAACAATACTTCAAACACATTTAAAAACATTTCAAATAAATTTAAACTCACCACGTTAAGCAAAACTCCATCACTGAATAGTTGTATATATATATATATTTGTCATAACTTTTACCACTTAAACTATCCTGAAATTTGATCGAGTTTTAAAACACTGGCTATACTAATAGTCTCATTTATGCCTGGATATTGAGAGGAGTTCATCAACAATTGCCATATCAATTCCATTAGATCTAAATATAAATCTAAAATACCCCCTTTTTCAACTTCCATTAACTGCTGTAAAACCAAGAATTTGAAATGATGTGTTTGATTTTCTTTTATGTGCCTAAATAAAGCACTTGTTAACCTACACTGTCTAATGCCCTCTAAATGTTCACCTATTCTTGTTTTTAATTTCCTACAAGTTTTCCCTGTGTAGAAAATGGGACATTCTAGACACTTAGCCATATATATGACTCTTTTGCTGTTACAATTATAATGGCCTCTGATGTTCAATGTTTGATAATTTACCCTAAAATGATCCTCAGTTTCCATTAAATATTGACAAAAAGAACAAGAATTGCATTTAAAATTTCCCACTTTTCTCTATTGGTCTTGAAAGTAGGTCTTATTCCCTCCAGAATGTTCTTGATGCATTTGTCTCTCCTAAACACATATTTGGGGTTCTTCCCTACCTTTGAACCTACACTGGCATCAAACTGCAGAATATCCCAATTATCATTTATCACCCCAATAATGGAACTGGCCATCCCATTGTATGTTAGTACAAGGGATAATCTGTACTGACCACCTTCCTTCATAAATCTACCACCCCTGGAGAACCCATGACCAAAAATAGGTCTATAAAGCCCTTGACTACATTTGTAAATAACCTCTTTGGTGAGGTCCACAAGTAAACTGTATGGATATCCCCATTTGCTTAAACATATAAGTGATAAATTCCAATTTACCTAGAAAGTCAACATCAGAACTAACCACCCTGGCTGCTCATATCAGCTGTCCTTTTACCACTCCCTTCTTTTGATGGTCTGGATGGCAGCTCCCATAATCCAGATAAGAGTTTAAAAAAGTTGACTTTATTTGAATTTTGGTAACAAAATCCATTTGGGTACGATCAATTACCAATTCAACATCTAGGTATATGATTCTATCCCTGTTGAATTCATGTGTGAATTTAAAAAATTCCACAGTTTCATTGCAGTATGAAACAAAGTCTTTCAAACTGTCCTCTGTACCTTTCCAAATCAGGAACAAATCATCCAAAAAAGGAGTATAGTGAACGATATTGCCACTATACTGACTATTGAATACAAACCCCTGTTCCCAGTTGGACATAATGAGATTGGAAAAATGGGGGCACATGCGGCCCCCATTGCTACACCTTTGACTTGTTTGTAGTAAAGTCCCTCAAACCAAATATAGTTATTCTTGAAAATTAGCTCCATAAGTACATTTATTTTATTGATTTCATCTTGATCAAATATTATAGTCATATGGAGCTGTTGCTCTAACCAATTAATCCCAATATCTTGGGGAATAACTGTGAACAAATTTACTACATCAGTCGTAACCATTAACATGTCCCTTGATAGTACAATCCCATTTAACTTGTTAATAAACTGCCAAGAATCTTTACTAATAAAATCAAAAAAAACAAAGTTTTTTGCATTAAATGGTCTAAATATTTGGCAATAAAATAAGTTTTACATCTTTTACTATCCACAATTGGCCTAAAGTTTGGGTTAATGAGCCCTTTGTGTATTTTGGGCATGCCAAAAATATTTGGCACCCTGGGAAATTTGTTTCTCAAAAAATTATATTCATCTACATCAATTTGGCCTTGATATACCATGTCATCAAGTGTCAGGTCAATTCTCCTATATGCCACCTTGATTTCATTGAGTGAACTTTCCTCATATGTATCGTCCATTAATATATTACTCTTACTGTCTAGGTATTCCCCCCTATCCATAACCACCACCCCACTTCCCTTGTCAGGTTTCATGAATCTGACAGTGGGGTCTTTAATCAACTCAAACATAAGTTGTTTCTCTTCCTCGGTCAAATTTAAATAATCAGCCTTTCTATTGTACATATACTTTTTTCTTATTTCTTTTTCACACATTTTTTCAAAAAGTTCAACAATTTTATTTAAAGGGGGATTAAACGTGCTAGGTCTTTTGCATCTATCACTAGACTGATACTCCATGTTTATATCATGACCAAACCAAACTTTCAAGTTTAGTTTTCTAATATATTTCTTTAAATCTATAAGGGACTCTACCAAACTCCCATTTCTACATGGAACAAATGTGAAACCCTTTGCTAAAAAATCTGCATGTTTCACATTTATGTCCATGCTAGAGTAATTGTAAATTTTAAAATCACCTTTGCCATTGGTCACTATATCTGGCCCTCCTATGTCAGAATGTTGTTTTTATCAAGACATTCCACTAAAAGTTCTAACATGCCATCACCTTCATTGTAGGTACTATCTGACCCTACTATTTCATTGTTCCTTTCAACATTGCTTACTACTGGTCTAAATGCATTTGATAATTGTTCAGTAACATTTACATTCATTACATTACAATCCATGTCATTTTTTGACAAAATATTATGAACACTTTCAAAATGACATGATAATCCCATAAGAATACTACTGTTGGTATCATTGTTCATAATGCCACCATTATTACAAATGTTATCAAACCAAGTTGTTACAAGATTCCCATCACAATTGATTTCTATTGGGCTGAATGCAATTAATGAACATTTGATACCATTTTCATTCACTTCGTTATGACTAATATCAAAAAATGAACTAGTATTGTTGCTTTCCGAATTCATGTTATAAATACATTCAGAATGACATGCTAGTCCCATGGAAACATTACTATTAATGTTGTTGTTCATGACCTCCCCATCATTCCACATGCTGTTAGAATCTGTTAAATCATATTTCAAACCACAATTAAACTCTACTGAATTAACGGCTTTTGATAGCAATTCATTACCTTCAACGTTCACTTCATCATGATTAACATCATTTACAGAAGAACTAACATGACTATGTTCTAAGTAACTTGCTAAAGCCATGGGTAAACTATTGTTAATTTTATTGTCCATGTTTAACCTTTCATTTAAATCAACACAGTCATTGTTTAAAATGAGCCCATTTAAACCCGTTGCAACAGTACCTTTAAAACAGTCACACTTACGGGTCCATACCAAGGAACTGTGTTCAATTAACTGCCTTGTGTCATCGTTCGTTTGAATATTTCCATTATGTTTACCATAATCACAAACCAAGCTCCCTCACTCTGCATGGTGGCTTTGGATCTGGGATGCCTAATTTTCACCAAAATTTAGAAGTTTTTTGTTCTTGGGCCCTTGGGTCTCGCCCCCTAAACAACATATTATTGTCTGCCTCTCCCAGAAAAAGAAGCTATTGTAGAACCTCCTCTGTCTTTTAAATGATCAGAGCGCCTGGCTTCATCTTCGGTGCTAACTGTAGAATGCACCCGTTGTGTTCTCCCTCCCTGGCAGTTAACATTGTCGTTCGTCACTTCCTTTTCAGTATTAGGCCCATAACTCTGCCCCTGCTGCTCAAGCCCTCTGGAAAATGGGTAAACTCAATCCTGTTGATACTCATTGTAATCCCTTTTTAATTTATTTTCCTTACAAGCAAAAATAGAATTACAAGTGGCGTTAACTTGAAAATAAATATTTTGATACAAAATCAGATTTTTACCTGTATTATACTCACGATCAGTCCTAATGGACTGATCTAATTCATCCAGCTCATTACTAATTTTATCTATTTTAATTTTTCTGTATTTAATCATTAGTGCCATTAAGTCCAGTCCTGCTTTGTCAAACAGTATATGCACATCATTAAGAAAGTCATTGTTACTTTTTACCCCATTTGGGTACCTCCACATTCTCAATCCACGGGGAACTTGTTTCAATTCAACATTTTTGTTAAGATTAGCATTCTCGAGCTGTAGTTTTCTAAAAACCAGCAAATCCTTCTCGAAATGCTTTAACTTTTCATTTAAGGTAGACTGCTGCTCAAATTGTATATGCTTCCCATTATTACCAAAAGAAAACCGTTTTTATTTCCATTGATTTTCAGATATATTCAACATCACATTCTGTCCATCAACTCCAATACTAGCACTTTGAACAGCTTCATTGGTTTTACCTTGTCCATCGGTCTGAATCTCCTCCGAATCTAGGGGCCTTAAAATTTGTGATTCCATAAAAATCGGGGTTGGTTGGGTAAGAGTGAGGCCTAAACTCCCAAAAGTAACACCACCAGCTGGTAGTAGAGAGGAAAGCGCTTAACATTTCGTTAATAAATTTTGGTGTCCTTTGGATTGTTCACATCCTTCTGGGTTTTTTTTTAAAGCTGGGAAGGGAGCAGTCTTCAGGATCTTGTGGAGGATGTGATTGAGCAGGCAGTGGAGAGATGCCTTCAGCCTATTGAAGACCTCCTTCATTGTGATATAGACTTGCTGAACCAGTAGAATCCTTCCAACAAGCCACTGGAGGCCTGCAACCCCATGTCACCCCACTTGAGTTCCATTGGGAATATGTGAGGTAATCCTATCTGGGGATTGACTTGGCTCTACATCTTCTGCTCCTTCACTTATGTGTCTGTGTGCCAACTGCATGTCTTACTTCTCTCACTCTTGTCACTTAAATGCACCCATTTTCTAAAAATGTCACATTATACTTTCCCACCTCACTGATTATTAATACTGTTAAAAAAGTCATATTTAGCATACATGACAAGCAGAAAATTGTTCAGGTAAGCTGTTGTCAGTGAATTGTACTAATCCTGTAGGTTTACCAGTATTTTAAACTATTTACCATTTTCTATTTGTTTTATTTGTTCATGCTTTCCTCTGACTATTGGATGCTCCTCAGCACAAGTTAAAATGGTGGATGAGGCCTTGGTTTAACTTCTTATCCAAAGGATGGCATATTTAGTAGTGCAGTGTCTTTCATGTTCTATGATTCCTCTAACTATTCCCTAAGCCTTTCTCCTAAATACTCTGCCCTTACTCCTTCCTCAACTTCCCTCTTGTATAACATTTTTGAAAAATAGGTGGGTCTCTTCTCTGCAAAAATATACAACCTATCCTGTCCCATCTCCCCTTCCTCTAGCACAACCATCTTCATGTCATCCTTTTGTGTACACCTTGTCTTTTCCCTCCCCCATTTCCAGCTGTCCTATATTCCCATTTCCAACATTATAAATAACCAGTCAGGTTGTCCACATAAAGACACATTTGCATTCACTATATAATACGTTCTTATCTTTTTTACATTCATTTCTACATGGCTGCTCTGAAAACTCCTTTATTATACCATGACCCCCTATTAATATTCCAAAACATACACGCTGATTGGCCAGCGTGCATGTTGTAAATCGACTTATACTAATGGAAAAAGGTCCGGTCGCCCGGACTTTTTCCATTAGTATAAGTCTTTTTTTAAAACACTGTCTCGCTATGTTAAAAGAGTTTAACATAGCGACACAGGTTTAAAAAAAGCAACGGAGATCTCCGTTGCTTTTTTTAAAGCTGTCTCGCTATGTTAAACTCCTTTAACATAGCGACACAGTGTGTAAAAAGCAACGGAGATCTTGCTTTCTCCGTTGCTTTTTTAAAACCTGTCTCGCTATGTTAAATAGGTTTAACATAGCGAGACAGCTTTAAAATAAGCAACGGAGATCTCTCTCTCTATATAGAAATATATATATATATATATATATATATATATATATATATATATATATATATATATATCATCTAAACACAGGCATATGGCTAAAGTCAAATCTAAAGCAATCACAGTGATGCTGTGTAAAATTTAAAGACTTTTGAATCACTACACCATCTTGTTTTGCTTTATTAGCATATGCATCAATTCATTATATGGTCGTTAGCATATAACAAGGTCAATCATATTATCTGATCTAGCTTATCATGTAGCTGGGTTTTATGAAATGTACCTATCCTGTCCGTGGATACTCTTTGGACCAATTCGCTTACTATACTACAGTAAAATTTTTTCAATGTGAGCCTGAATTTAAGAGACTTCAGCTCCTTTAACATAAACACAAAGAAAATTAGAGTAAAAGGAACATTTTGAGGCAATGCATGTAGTACCTGTGGTGAATTAAATGAAGCTAAAACATCTGTGTACCAAGATATGTGTGGTGTATATGCAAATAATACCTTTAGTAATTGTAAATATCATGTTTTGTCAATGTTGTTATTTATTCCATTTAGTCTTTTTATAAGGGGAAAACAGAGAGAGCATTGCACACCAGAATATTTTACTACACAAGGGTATATTAGAAATAGCAACATGTGCATGAGTTTAAACTTCAGATCTGTAGAATACTAATAAAATACCCTTAGGTGGCAATGATTCTGATGTTTTATTGTACTCTGACACACAATGGCACTTTATGTTTGACTGATGCTGGTGCTGATCTGAATATTAGATTATCAACGAAACCTTATTTTAGCAGTTAGAATTTGAAAAGGTTATACTTTTTAATTTTAATCAACCCATTGGAGTTATTTATGTTAATGTATGTAGCATATGTAAATAATACTCTGTAAAAGTTGGTGTTAATGGCATAAATAGCAGAAACTTGCTGGAAAGCATGCTTTTTTCCTTTACCAAATTAAGGCTTTCTAACTTTGAGTTCCCATATATTTTTTTTACAAAATGAATCTGCTTTTATTCAAGAACCAATTTGACCAGTAACAGCTGCATCTTAAATTCAGTTAGAAATTTTGCCCACGACTGTGACCAACTAAAATGAATGTGATAAGCACACAGTTGTTATTTTCAGAAAATGTTCAAGAATGAGAGAATATTATTTCTAGGCAGCTTTGGGTTACTGAGGAGATGGCTGTTTGTTATCTGCCTGAAAGAAAGGGACTGATGATAAATGGGAACTAGCAAGTGGAAGTAAAATCTTGGACAATATAGATATAAAACACATGTATTGATCTGGAACATGGCATGCTGCAGAAGTTGCAGTAAGGGACTTGAATGGCAGACAGTGAAATCTCCTGCATATGTTTTATTAAATGAGACATTTAAAGGTCTTAAAGTAATCCATTCATGGGTGGTCAAATTTTAATGGTAAGAAGTAAATGTCAGCATCAGAATGGTTTACGTGAAATTAATATTAATGTACACTGATACGATTAACAGAAATTGAAAGAACTGGTAATTGGATTAGAAAATGTAAAACGTGCTCTTCATGTTGATTGTAAGCATGTGTGGCATATATTTGCAGTAATATTAAACACAAAGATGATAATATTCATGCCATTAAAGTTAGAAATGTCATATATGAAGTTACTCCAAAATAATATTCTATTGCTAAAGGGCACTAATATATGTACCAGAAGCTGGCGCTCCTATTGCAACAACTTGTGCTGGCCAGCACATTTGCCAGCCCCATTACAGTGCCTGCTGTGAAAAACAAATAATTAAAGAGAATTTCTTGGAATTGTACCTAGCAGAATAACCTTTGAAGTACAAGCAATAACATTTTATAATTGGGCTGTTGACACCGGTAAAAGAGCAGGAATACATATACATGGTTTAAAGAATATTTGCAGCTATGGTTAGAGCCTAATCTTCTTCTTTTGGCCTTTCCTGGTTAGGGTTGCCACAGCGGATCAACTGTCTGCTTATGACTGGCAGTGGAGTTTTATGGTGTCAAATTGCCAGCCTGGCACCCAACCTTCCATAGAAGGCACACACATGCACACACTCACACCTAGGGCCAATTTAGAGTGTCCAAGCCATCTACAGCATGTCTTTGGGATGTGGGAGGAAACCGGAGCACCCAGAGGAAACCCATGCAACCATAGGGAGGACATGCAGACTGCACAGAATGCACCCCAGCCAAGGATTGAACTAGAGAACCTTTTACTGTGAGGCAGCAATGCTAATCGCTGCACCACCATAGCCAACCCTATGGTTAGAGCCTAATACCAGCAGAAAAGTGAAAATGTTAGACATTTTAAGAGTTAAAAGAGGGTTGTCTAATAATATAAGAAAAGTGATATTGTAAAGTGATCTTAGGAACTGTGATAGGGTAAGGACTTTAGTAGGAGTCTTACGAGATCACGACACTGCGTTTAAAATACAATTGTTTAAGACTAAAGTTGTAGTGCTATCTCTTGAAAAGCTCTGCGAAATCTGTCTCATATGTTACAGAAGGGGTCAGTTTACTAATTTCTGTGCTACTAATACTAAAGAGAATACTAGAAGCAGAAACGTGAAATCTAAAATGTATGCCAAAAAATTAAGTTGTTCCTACGGAGTGTGACAAGTACAGCTTGAATAAATTGAGTCAGCATTATATCATTATATTGCAACTAATCTGGTGAAGTATACTATATGTTTAGAAGGAATGGAGGTTCTAGCCTTGCTAGAGTCTGGAAGGATGATTACCCTTGTCAGATGTCCCATGGTATATGAACATAAGATTAATGATAACCAAAAAGAAGAGATAATATGCATTGATGGTAATAGAAAAGTATATTCCCTCACACATGTATATGTTAAAAGAGATCTAAGGAAACTGTTGCAACTTGTGGTTGTAACCCCTGAGTTTTACTCATGATGTAATAAGGAATTACTTTCCCCATTTTATTTATCTACTTAATTTAGTTTGTTAACTGGGTTAGAACATTGTCCCAAATGAACCATTTTCAGGCTCATCCTGGGAGAATACAAGTGAAAGAACAGAGCAAATTTGAAATTTTAGATGGATACACGCATACTGATGAATTAACAATATTTTGCACATAAGCCATCAGTGCTATAACTAAACATAATTTAATTGTAAGACAAATGACATAATTGGCTGAAAATGCAGCATACACAGTGCATATTCAGTATATACAGTACACAAAATGAGGTATATGTGGTTTAAGGTAGAAAGGAAGGAAATGTTAAAGTAGAGTGAAATGAAGGTGGGATGGGTGTAGGGAAAGATGTCATGGGTAGAATAACAGATTGGTATGAATGAAATGAGAGCCTAAAAGCATGAAAATTGGTCTGAGTTATGCTACCTATTCCATAGAACATACAGAGAGCTTCATGATTCAGATGTTTTTAAACTGATTACAGGTGGCTTGGTATGAAGGGAGTGATCATATATTAGGTGTGATGGATGTCTATATGTGGGGGTTAAGGTTTGGATACTATGGTCAATACTGTAAAGTCTATACCTGGGGATAAGTAAAGAAGGGATTCATGGGCTTCTGAGCTTAGCTTATAGGTAGTGCATTTTTTAGTTACATTTTGATGGCAAAAGGGAATGGCCTCTAGGTTTCAGGATTTATAGGTAAGTGAGGCTAGCAATATGGAGCACCATTGTTTAATTGGAAGCCATTTTGCCTTTTGAAGGACATTGCATGGCCTCTTCCTGGGGGCAGGGAGATGAATCACTGATATTGTTACTGTCATTTGAAAGTACTGGCTATGACTGGGAGATCAAGCCCTTGTTGTAGCATTAGAATTAATTTGCCTCTGGCTGCTCTGGTAGCAGGGGAGATAAAGCGAGATACTGTTTATGTATTTATTTGTTTGTTGGTATTTTATAACCAGATGGGTGGGCTGGACTATTGGCCCTTTACAGCCATGACCTAGGCTCCGGTGAGCAACAGTTCAAACTAGTAAACTACATATGCAGCTGTATTTCACATATTTATGCACATTATTAACAGACATTAACCCAGGTAATTCATATAGACAATAGTGAAAAAAACCTTTACATTTACAGAATCATCTATTTAATAATGCAGGTATATAAAATAATTGGATATTTATAAATAAAGTAATTCACAATGAGAAAGGTATCAAACAAGTCAGTGGGGGTAATGAGGTATGCATTTAAGAGAGAGAGAGACCAGAACAATAGTAAGATTGCTTCTGATTTGATGACAGAGATATCATGCTGAATGTTTAGACTTCTGTCAAGGCAGATAGCTAGGTATTTAAAAAGAATGGCTATTTCTTCTAAGGGTAGTTGGGCGCTAAGCTGAATGGCCCATTCAGAGGGGACAGATGAAAGTTTTTGTCTGGTACTGAAAATCATTGATTTTTCCTTCTTGGTATAAAGTATAAGTTTGGTTGTCAGTATCCAGTAAGAGAAGAAAGATCTTTTTCAAGTTTTGTTTTGATGGCAGAGGCTAAAGCTTTGATTCTGTAGATGGCCATATCATCTGCAGATAGGTTGATATTAAGCTGTGGGAGGTGTACTGGTAGTAATAAACAATTTGACAACTACAGGGCATACGATGTATTTTCAAGGTAGACCTCCGATTGAGGTGAGAAAAGAGAGAATGAAGACCCAATCCAGACTATAAAGTCTCTTCTATCCAGGAAGTTTCTGAATTATAGAAGAGGCTTGGCTGATTCCAGCTGAGATAAAGCAGTTTAACAGAAGATGATGGTCAAGCAAATAAAAAACTTTTTTCAGATTGATTAAGACAGCATCTTTTAAAAATCCTTTGCCCATATTTATGAGGACATAATCAGTGAGACTAGATATAGCTGTCATGATGTCATGACGAGCCCAGAAGTTGTGCTGATGTAACAAATGTTTGCTGTGTTTCTGGGTATATTTTAAAGCATTATGGCAGGAAGGATAATTCATAGACTAGTGGGCAGACTGATAAACTTGAAAAGAAAGAAGTAAATCAACAGTTTGGTATACCCATTCAGTATAACAACTGGGGGTAGGTGTCCAGGTCTTGAACATAAAATATTATGGTTTCAGTCAGAGACGTGATCATAACCCTGTATGCTTACTATTTGCCCTCTCTCTTTCTCTATGTATGTATGTATATATATATATATATATATATGTGTGTGTGTGTGTGTATAATTAATCTTAACTAACTGTTATTTCATATAAATAACTGTATCTCAATATATGCTATTATTTCAATGTATGTAATTATTTCATGTATAGCTGCAGCTCAATATTTATTCAATGTATGTAATGTTTTCATTTATAGCTGCATTTTCAATGCATGTTTACTATGTTCTGATCTTGTTGTATTATGCCTAAGTTACTTGTTAAATGGAGCTTTTTTCCCTGGGCCTCCGCTGAAAATGGACATGTATCCAGTTGGACTATCCTGGTTAACAAATGTAAAATAAATAAAATAAAATAATAATAAAAAAAAAAAATATATATATATATATATATATATATATATATATATAGTTTACTATCAAACAGACAAAACACATTTGTGGGAGTGATAACTTACTCAAAAAAAACAAACATCTTAAAATCCAAACATCATCTGTTCAAAACACTGAATGTGGTAATGTCAACAATTCAACATACAACATTATCGGGTCTATATTACGAACGCAAAAAAACATATGAGTGAATAAGAAGACGTTGACCTGTATTGTGCAAAGTACGGAAATCCTGAACGTACAAAACCACAAATTCTGAAATGTCGATTTGTTTTGGTTGGCCTGTCTGCGGATATAGCTCCGTAAGTTAAGTGTGCGATAGACAGGACTTTAGTGTTAGGATATGGGTTAAGGTAAGTGTATAGATAGGTAATGTATGTAAGGTTTAGTGTAGTGTTAGAAGTAGGGTTATTTTAAGTGTATGTATGTGTATTGTTTATTTTGTTTGGGTGTATGTCTGTAGGGGAAGTGTGCGGTAGTTACGGACCTTAGGGTTAGGGAGGGGTTAAGGATAGTGCATGGTTAGTTGTGTATGTGGGGTTTAGTGTAGGGTTAGAGGTAGGGTTTTGGTGCTTTACCTTAGCTTAGAAGTAGGGTTTGGTTAGTGTATGTGAGTGGTTTATTTATTTTCTTTGGGTAGGTAGTATGTAGCAGGTGGTGGGGTTGGCCGACTAGGAGAGTTCGATAATTTTTTTTCCGCGGTTTAGTGCATTCAGATTTTTCATGGTTTGCGGTATAGGTGTTGATGTTTAGGTATTTGGGAATAGGGTTTTTCACTTTGGTAATATAGATGCACATTATCGATATTACTTAACTTACCTGGACTTCCAGTGATTTCCTACTAATGTTTTGCAGGTGGACACGCCACCCTACACCCCCCATGTAGGGGGGGCTGTGCCCCAACACCCCCTGCTAGTAATATGCACGAACTCAGAGATCACACTACAGTGAGGAAAAGGGCAAATTTCCCGATCCCCAATGTAGTGTGATCTCCAATCAGATCGTTGAACTCACAACAGTGAATGCACACTAGCATTCACTGCTGTGGATTTGAACATGCAGGAATCATTGTTACAGAAACTTGGAACCTTCCAAGTTTTGTGTAACTGTCGTATGACATTTTGATAGTAAACATATATATATATATATATATATATATATATATATATATATATATATATATATATATCTATAGTAGCGTTGTCGCCTCATAGCAAGACGTTGTCCCATTCGATTCTCAGCTAAAGTGTCTTCTGTGTGGAGACATACATGAGTGGGGCGTGCCTTTGTTGAAGGTTGTGCGTCAGGGCTGGTAACCCGGTATGTAAAAATCCACTACTAATCATTAGCGGACCGGAGTTCCGCTGTGGCGACCCCTAACCGGGAAAAGCCGAAAGACAAGAGAGAGGGATATATATATATATATATATATATATATATATATATATATATATATATATATATATATATATGTATATATCAGAAACAGATATTTTATTATTATACTTAATACAAAACAGTAGTGTTCATTGTCTGACTTAGCATTAGGTATTGCTTACAGGATTTAGTGCATTTTTGTATTTATGAAGTCGTATAGGCAGGATTTTTGGCTAGGGTTGTTGAAGAAGTTGTGTAAACAGTGATTCTGAAACAGATGACCTACAGTGAGTATGTTATGACAATCAGCCTAGCTATAGTAATACAAATGAATTATGGCAGCATGGATATTACCATGTCACTAGGATGACAGTCTATATGACACCTGGCTTGTAGGTGCCATAAGCACACACCAGAAGTCACTTACGCAGCTGTACTAATTTCACCCATATTTCTCCAAAAATGTCTCCCTTTTTTCCTCTAGTTTTCCTAAATATTACTTTTCCTTCTCATTCCACCTGTCAGCTGTTTACATTTCCCTCTGTTTCCTCCTGCTTTCCTTACTCTACCCCATTTTCTTCAGTTTTGTAATATAAAGTTATATTATTTTAATCCTGGACAAAATGAATACCACTCTCAAATATCATTATATTAATTTCATATTTCCTTAACATTTTACATATTAGATCATTACACTGTGTTGTTTGAATTCTTAGTGTATTATATCACTATAACGTTATACATTAGAACAATTTTTTATGTTTTATATTGTAGCATTTTCTTGAGAATTCTATGTATTACGACGATATACATTTTTATTCTCATTTTTTACAGTTTTTTTTCCCTAGGCTTTTGCCGAAAAGGGACTTTTCTTGCCTGAATGGGTTATCCTGGGCAAAAAAATAACAAACATACAAACAAATAAATAAGATTATTTGCCTGCTGTTGAGTCCTCTGGAGGTAAAAATGTTTTTATCCTGCCAACACAATTGGTAGCCCTATGGAAAAAAAGGTAAGTGAAGTTGTATAAACAAAATCAAATATCAACCTTGTTTTATTTTCAATAAGCAGTGAAACGTAAATGATTACATAAAATAGAAACACCTGAAAATATTACTTCATTGACACATATCAATGTAAATTTTACCCTTCCAGACTGTTATAAATATATATATATATATATATATATATATATATATATATATATATATATATATATATATATATATATATATATATATATATATATATATATATATATATATATATATATATATGTATGTATATATATATATATATATATATGTATATATATATATATATATATATATATATATATAAGGTCTATGTTAAAATGACAAAAAATGAAAATGTCGAACGCTCGGATGAGCTAAAACGCAGGTAAGCGAAATTGATATTGTGAGATCACAGTACAGTGAAGATTGGAAAATTTGCCCTTTCCTCACTGTAGTGCGATCTCGGAGTTGGAATATATTTTTAAGGGAGGTGTGGGGGGTGCAGCCCCCTACAATAGTGATTTTGGTTATATGTGTTTTTGCTCATTCGAGCGGTCGATATTTTGAATTTTCATCACTTTAACATAGACCTATATATATAATATATATATATATATATATATATATATATTTGTTTGTGTCTTTCGGCTTGTCTTTCGGCTTTTCCCAGTTAGGGGTCACCACAGCGGAACTCCAGTCCGCTAATGATTGGCAGTAGATTTTTACATACTGGCTTGCCGGGCCTAACGCACAACCTTCAACGAAGGAACACCCGTTCACGTATGTCGCTACACAGAAGACGCCCTAACTGAGAATCGAATGGGCAACATCTAAGTGTGAGGCAACAATGCTGCCACAGCACCACCACCGCAGTCATGTATATATATATATATATATATATATATATATATATATATATATATATATATATGTATGTATACATATATATATATATATATATATATATATATATATATATATATATATATACATACCCACAACTATCACAGCTGCCATGTCAGAAAATGCCCAAGAGTAATACAAATTCAGACCCACAAGTGAGGGCCAAATTAGCATCATTAGAGAAATGGATGGTTTTATGGCTATATTACTAGTCATTGTCTTCACTGTTTCCTGGCCTTGGAGCAAAATCTACTCACTTAAACAAGGGTATTTTGTACATACTGCACTTATCTATAAAGATGGGGAAATTAAGGACTTCTGAGAATTGTGAATCACTTCTTCTGGCTGAACAGTTATGCTGCCATGCATTAGGGAGTAGTTAGTCAAGTCCCTTAACACATACTAACCATTTTTATCTGTGTAAACTTCCTTTTGAAAGTGTCTGATCCTGCTAGGCAAACCTCATGGCATTAAATGACTTGATATCCTTAAGTATGAGGAAGTCAGATGATATTACCTTCTTTGGTTTTATCAGGGAGCAATATGCGGAGACATATTTAGAACCAAATCAGCCTCAGAGATAGAAAATAGATCACTGTGGGATCATAGAGGACACACTACAAAATATGTCAAGATCAATAGTGTCAAATGTTGCAGGAAGATCCAGCAGAACAAAAACAAAATACAAACACTAGTCTTTAGTCATCAGGAAGTAATTTGCTTCATGATTGATAGCAGTCAGTGCCAAGAGTAAAGAACAAACTGACAGGGATTCATAGGCCCAAAATCTGTGCAATAAGAATAAGCTGTTTGTAGACAATTTCTTGATAATATTACTTAAAAATAGGTTCATAGGTTCATAGGTAAGTACTAGGCTACCCACTAGTTAGTAACATACATCTGAACAGCATCCTACTGCTTTTTCTGACATACATGACTGTCATGGTGGCCCATCTGGCAAGTATCTGGACATGTCATCTCACTGGATAAGTACAGTCTTGTGCTAGGCATGTAACAAAGCACAGTGCTAGCTACAGGCAGACTGACTCAACACTGGGCTACATCTCCCATGTGGGGATACCCATGTACCTGCATAGATAGCAGGCTCTACAGGCATGTCACATCACAGAGTAACAGACACCTGTGTGAAAGGGCATAACCAGTACCAATGTGAACACAGCTACAGCCACATATGGTAAGCTAGCGTACTATTACAGTATATGGACTATCTGACGTACACCATCCTCATATGAGCCACTCACACAGCACCCCTACATATACTGGGCCACTAGACAGTGTGGTCCGATGCCTGTCTGTGGTTTGGGTCATGTGTGTGTTCACCCTTACAAACATGTAAGCTGTTAGGGTGACCTACAGTGGAGCAGCATGTAACATCAGATAGGACAGGACCTGGAACAATGACATCTACAACAGTCTCTACACAGGCCAAGGTACATATTCACTATACACACAATGTCGACAATTACCAGACTTACATATACCTCAGTACTGTACACACAACCACATAATGGCCAGGCTATGTCCTCAATTATAATCCCTACTATACATAACGTGTATCAGTCTGATATCTCACTGGCTTGTTATCAGATATGCTGTCAATGACTATGGAGTACAGAACATATGCACCCCCTGCTGCATAACATATGTACAAAGGTTGACAGAGTTGTGGCTGGAGGCACAAATACAGGGCCAATATTCACATGTCACCGCTGTACCCTCATACATATACTGTTGTAACAGGGTTTGTTGCACCATATGTCCTATGAGGGGATGTGATGTCAGTAACTTTCCCGGCTGTCACCATCTACTTCCTGCTATCCTCACACTACCTTTTGCATTCCACAGATAGGTGCACCGTAGCTGACACATGAAACCAAAGGCACAACACTGCCCAGTCCGTGAATGACCCTGCAGATGGAGACCCCTCATATACATGGGACCGACATGGCAGGTATTGCGACAATTATGACAGACATATCCAGACAAACACTGTTATACCAACAGTACTCTACATGCAGTATAGCAGAACATACAGTTTGTAGTCAGGTCAGGCACATACCCCTCCTATTTGTTGCCCTCTTTCCACAGTGTATTTTGTTAGATGTAAATCCCCAAACCATCTGAGATACTGTTTGTCAAACAACAGATCGAGTTCCTGTACACAGTGACTGTAAAGGGCCAACACCACCATGTTGTTCCTAGGTATTGGAGTGTGTTTCCATGCAATTGGCTATGGGCCTGTTACCACAGCTGTTCTGCATGCAATCAGCTAGGGGAGGGCTGCAATTCATGCAGAGGCCATCAGCTGATCATGAGCATCACTTACAATACACGTGCTGCTGCCTAAGCATAGCATGTGTGGGTCTCCAAATCCACTGGAGAGGGAGTGAGGGAGGCAGACAGAGGCAAATACATGTCAGGGAGGGGTGTTGGAATAAAACAGAAGCATGTTTGTGTCACACACCTACCAGCACAGGGTATCAAACCCCCAACAAATATGTAGTGCTATCATAGTTCAATGCAGTTATTGGTTGTGCCACATAGGGTACCTGCTGTGGAGCACTCAGAGCATATTTGTGATGATGTGTGACATCTGCAACAAGGATACGGTAGGTGATATACACGTGCCTGTCTGCATGAACAGCTGCCAGCGTCAGCACAGGCATACTCACACAGGAACAAACACACATTGACACACTTGGAAGGATCAGGAGTGCAATTCATCACTAATGTGATTGCCACAACACATCAGGTATCACATACACCACATGGGTCATACAGAAGTCGTATGGGCACAGAGTATGATGAAGTATCAGACATCAAACTGCATGCTTCAGTATGCTCTAGGGGGGTTGTAGTGAGTGTGGATGTGGTCAGATGCACCATACAATACACACACGGACACACAGGGTGCCAGTCCTTACATGCATGGGTGTGTGGTGGTCAACTGTGCCAGCAGGCTGTACAAGGGTAGGGGATGGGTATACCTTGGCATCAGGTCACATGACGATGGTCTGCATTGTGCTTCAGGCCTGTGGTTTCTGCATCTGCCCACACAGGTGAGTATTGCATCCCCCATCCAGTCACCTGCGTGACTATTGTGTGTGGCCAATGCTGTGCATCACTTGCCATGTATATGTTCTTTACTCCATGACATGGATGGTGTCTGAGATGTGCACACCTCCCACATGGATGTTCAGTGACATGTGGAACTGTACATGGGGTGTCTGGCCCATGTTGTGAACACAGATTATCATTGGATGTGCCAGTCTTGCCCACCTGTGGCTTGAACTGGTAATGGGCAGCAGGTTTACCCTGCACCTACATTGATAGCATGCTAACAACATTCCCTGATGTCAGTGTCATCTGTCCAGACAGGGCATGTTATCAGGCATGGTATGTCTGTTGGGAGTTGCAGGTGAAGACACCACAGGTGCTGCAGGTGTCCATTTGGGTACATGGTGGAGGTGCACTGTCTGCATGTACGTGCATATTGGACAGATGGCCAGGGTGACATGCCCTCTGTAGCCCACTGCTATCACTGCAGAGTTACTATCCATGGTCAATATGCAGTATACTACCCACATATTGGCTGCTGCCTAGGCATGTGTGTGTGCTCTGGGTAATAGTGAAGTTGCTAACTGTGATTGGCTGGCATTGATGTCACATGTCTGGGTATGGCTTTGCACACCTGCCTCTCAGCTAATTTACATCTGGTATCCCCGTATGGTTGACATTGTGATATATAGTAGGGCCACCATAAAATAACTGAGCAAAACCCCCTCCACATTGGCCACACACTCACAGCCACCTCTACACAGGATAAGTGTTACACACACACAAACACACGCACACACGCATGCACACACACACGCACACATGCACGCACACACACACGCACGTGCGTGCACACACACACACACACACACACACACACACACACACACACACACACACACACACACACACAGACACACACACACACACACACACACACCTGTGATGTCTGGGAGTAGAAGCCCTACCTAACTAGTTTATCACACTACACAGTTATAATACACACCACAGACATACAGACATTACTGGTGTACCTTTTCCCCAAAGGTGTATTTCACAATGTATGACATCAGCAGGGTTACCAAAGTAGGGCATTTCGACTGCGCAGCGAGTGACTAGCCTAAAATGCATTGTTCCCTATACAGACAGTGAGACACACACAAAACATCCACAACTGACGTGTGTGGGTATAGAACCACTGACCGAGGTCTATAGCACACAACAGCATGGGTCTGTTATAGGACACACCACAGGGATTATAGAAGAACTGCTTCCCTACAGTTGTATTTCACAATGGATGACATTAGCAGGAGAGCCACAGTACGGCATTTGAAATATACTGCGAGTGAGTAGCCTATAATGCATTGCTCTGTACACACACATTGAAACACACACAAAACATCCAAGACTGCCATGGGTGGGGATGGAACCCTACCACTGTTCTAAATCACACTTCAGCCGTATGCGGTTACAGAATAGGCTACGGAGATTACTGGGCTACACTCTTCCCAGACGTGTATGTCTAGGTGAGTGACATCAGCAGCCTTGCCAAGGTTGGGTATATGAATTGTACGGAGTGTGTGTAGCCTAAAATCCATTGCTCTCTATGCAGTCAGGCACACACACACACAGATACATGCACATAGTTGTCAGGTCTGCGGTTGGAACACCTATCTAACTACTTTATCACACTACACCAGTATGCAGTTACAGGATGAGCTATGGAGATTACTGGGTGTGACATTCCCAGTGGTGTATTTCTAGGTGAGTGGCATCAGCAGGCTTGCAAAAGGTGAGTATATGAATTGTACAGAGTGTGCGCAGCCTAAAAAGGCACTGGTCTCCACTCAGTCAGACACACACACACACACACACACACACACACACACACACACACACACACACACACACACACACACACACAGTTGCCAGGTCTGGGGTTAGAACACCTACCTAACTCTGTTATCACACTACAGCGGTATGCAGTTACAGGATGCACAATGGAGATTATTGGGTTATAACTTTCGCAGAGGTCTATTTCTAGGTGAGTGACTACAGCAGCCCTGCCAAAGTTGAGTATATGTATTGTACAGAGTGTGAGTATCCTAAAAAGCATTGCTCTCTACTCAGTCAGACACATGCACACAGATGCCAGGTCTGGCGTTTGAACACCTAACTAACTACTTTATTACACTACAGCAGTACGCAATTACAGGATTACTGGGCTTTGACTTTCCCAGAGGTCTATTTCTAGGTGAATGACATCAGCAGCCCTGATAAAGTTGAGTATATGTACTGTATGGAGTTTGAGTAGCCTAAAAGGCATTGCTCTCTATTTAGTCAGACACACACAGATTCACACACAAACAGTTGCCAGGTCTGGGGTTAGAACACCTATCTAACTACTTTATCACACTACAGCAGTACACAATTACAGGACGTGCTACAGAGATTACTGAGCTCTGACTTTCCCAGATGTGTATTTCTAGGTGAGTGACATCAACAGCCCTGCCAAAGTTGATTATATTAACTGTACGGAGTGTGAGTAGCCTCAAAAGCATTGCTCTCTACTCAGTCAGACACACACAGATTCACACACAAACAGTTGCCAGGTCTGAGGTTTGAACACCTACCTAACTACTTTATTACACTACAGCAGTAGGCAATTACAGGAGATGCTACAGCGATTACTGGGCTCTGACTTTCCCAGAGGTCTATTTCTAGGTGAATAACATCAGCAGCCCTGATAAAGTTGAGTATATGAACTGTATGGAGTCTGAGTAGCCTAAAAGGCTTTGCTCTCTATTTAGTCAGACACACACAGATTCACACACAAACAGTTGCCAGGTCTGGGGTTAGAACACCTACCGACTTTATCACACAAAAACAGTACACAGTTACAGGACGCGCTAGGGAGATCACTGGGCTATGACATCAGTGGCCTTGCCAAAGTTCAGTATTTGAATTGTATGGAGCTTGAGTATCCTAAAAGGCGTTGTCTCTACACAGTTAGAGACAGACAAACACACACACAAGCACACTCACACAGTTGCCAAGTGTGGGTTTTGGAATACTACCTAACTGGTATATCACTACAGCAGTACTCGGTTATGGGACGTGTCATAGTGATTCCTGAGATACAGCTCTCACAAAGGTGTATTTCAAATTGGATGACCTCAGCAGGCTTGTCATACTACTATTATGGGATGGGTAGTGTATGCATGGGCCATAACCCATTCATGTAGGGACTGACATGCCACATGCGGGCATACACGGGGTCATATGTCACAGGTACATGTATAGAGCTACTAGATGACTACTTCCTTGTATAGTCATGTTGCACAGCTGGCACGAGCACCACATAGTCTGTCATGCTGACAGATGCTGATGGCTAGTATCTGCAGTGAGTGCATCTGCATCTCATGTGGTTGTGGGCTTTTGGCTGTGTGCTGGGTGGGAAGTCCCAGATGGGTCCTTGTTACGGTGACCCTCTTCCACACATCTATGTCCGTCTACCTTTGTCTCATTATAGTGTGGTGTCCTTACATATATGACTGTATTCCTATCCACTGTATGTGCAAGGCAGGAGTAGTGCATACTGACATGTGTCTGCACTAAGAACTGCAACTCCCAGATATGTCTGGTCCACTGGTATTTGCAGACATGGCCTTTATGTGTTTAAGTGTGTGAGCATGCCCAGTATGGCCATCTGTATTGCATGTGTGGAGCATGTCCAGGTTGTTTGTACTGCGGTGCTGACCTTTGTGTTGTACAGGTAGCATGCTGTGTCTGCAGGGTATCCAACTGGTCATTTGGCTTGTACTGTTTCTACTTTTCTGCATAGCTGGGGGGGGACCTGACTGTTTCTACATTTCTACACAGGAGTGGGAGGGCACACCTGACTGTTACTATTAGCGTACGTAGGATGGGGCGGCACACCTGACACTTTTACACATTTGCTAGGACTGTACTGGTATGTCGAGTACTCCATTTCAGTCTGTAGCCATGCCTATCGTGCTTGCTAGAGGCATACCAGTGTACTACAGATCCCGGCTTTCACTGTCTACATATTGGTTTCAGACTTCCTAGCCTTCACATCTTCCATCCAACTGCCTGGCCTTGTGGGTGTCCCAGTATTGAGTGTGGTGCTGCAGGGCTGCCTGTGTCAGATGCACAGAGTACACTCCCTATACATGGTTGAGCACAGGTAGTGTCATGTTTGGCATCCCTTTTACTGTATGTGTGAGTCGGAGAGAGGTGATATTCCCTGGGTCCCTTCTTTGTCAGTGCATGTGCTATACATTGCCTCTTTGCCAGGGCCAGGGCATACTGACACACCTCCTTCTGCCTACTGGGGCAGGCTCAGGTTGTTCCTCCTCCGAGTCACTCTGTGCCTGTGCAGGCCTTGGCATTGTTGAGGGGTTGTGTGGCCCTGCCTCATGCTGTTCCTGCTGCAGTTTCTGCAGGATCATATTGTGTAGCATGGCACATACAAGGACAATTGGGTACATGTAGTTGGTGAGTACTGCAATGCTCCACCAGATGTGTTCAGACACCGGAACCATGACTTTAGCATCCCAAACACACACTCTATTATGATTCGTGTTTGTGTGTGTGCCTCATTATGGAGTTCTTGTTCAGGTGTGTGCGCATTTCTGATGGGTGTCATCAGCCATGGCTCCAGTGCATATCCAGCATACCCCACTAGGTGACCGTGTGGGATGCTCCCATTGGCAAATCTGTGGCACAGCTGCATCAGATTGCATAGTTTATAGTTGTGTGCTGGGTTGGGCTGCTGCCTGTGTGATTGGCTGTGTCTGATACATTTCACCTGTCAGCTAGTTCTCCTTGATTACCTTCCTACTTCTGTTTTCCCTTGCCATTGCCTCCCTGTTTAGGCCTGTGTGCACACCATGCAAACAGAGTACTCAAATGTGCACAATGCTGCTTTTTCCTGGTTTAACTTCCTTTTTCTTCCTGTACAACCAGGTGCACGGTGTGCACACCTGCTTACACTTTATAAAGAGTGCTAGACAGGTTTAGACACACACCTAGCTTAGCTGTACTACACTAAGAGCAATCTTGAGCCACAGGTCTCCAATCTACTTACAGTATGCCTGACACACCCCCATGATGTCACCTATATCCTAGTCTTGCACCCAGCTATTTATACTGTTACACTGTTGGGACCTGCCTCACACCCTGGGCAAATCTGGGATTAAGTAACCCTTCCCACATTTGCATAGGATTGCCTGCTAATGCATAGTTACATGTCCCACACTGAGCCTCCCCCCTTAGCAACCATTACTCACTGGCCAGGTTGTCTTCTGACTGCCATTGACTTGCATGGCAGAATACTGACTTTAGTTAGAATGCTTATTTTAGGTTTATTTTATTAATTCCCCCCGATCCCATTTGCGTGTCACTGCCCTATGCTTAACGAGGTGAGCTCGGCCTAAAGGAAAACAAAAGTTGTTTATTTATTTATTTATTTTTTTACATTTTGCAATGCCAATGGCCTTCTACTTGGACATTGGCATGCTTCCTCAATGATATGCAGCCTTTATTTGGAGTCATCATAGCTCCGTTTTGTAGATTGCAGAACTGTACTCAGTTACTAACCGAGTACATTTCTGCACACTGCACTCATCCTGCATAAACAGCTGCCAGCTTCCTGGATCACATATTACCCTCATTTGCATGATTTTCACCTGCAAATGAGGGGAATTTGCATACAGGAGCTCGGTCCGTGGAGGATTAGCCTAAGAGCTCACGTGCACTTCCTGGGAGCTTGTTCCTGGATCGCACATCAGCCATATTGCCAAAAATAGCTCTTAAACTAACCCTGCATGCTATAAAGGGCTTCGTAAATCCAGGGGTGAGAGTACCTCAGGAGAAGCATAACAGTATATGGTGGTGCTCCTTACCCCAAGATGGTGTTATTCATCCATGAGGACACTCATTTTGTATCTCATTCTGATGACTTTCCTTCTTATTTTATCCTTCTGCTTTAGCTCAGTATGGGTGGTGCTGTATTTGTCATGTGGCCAATTTCACATAGGATGCATATCTAAGTTCTCATCTGACCACATCACTGGTAGATGAGGTTAACATCAAAGTCGTCATTGTGTAGGTAGCACTCTTCTTCCTGTCCTGGAGCTGCTTATTCATTTTAATTTCATATGTAGTATAGAGGAATGGGGTGCTGTTCTTTGTCCATTGTAAAAGATGCTAAACAGATTTCTCCTCTGACCACACTTGTGGTTGGTGAGGAAGAATTCATCACTGTGTAGGTGGTCTCATCCCATCCTCATAGTCTTGGCCTGGAGCATTTCTCCCCAGGTCTCCGCTGAAAACAGGCTCTGTTAAACCTAGTCAGACTATCCCGGTCAACAAATGTTAAATAAAAATAAAATAAAAATAAATTATGCAGTATGGAGACTTAGCTTTATAGTTTTTTTTGTTTGCTTTTTCCATACAATCTTTCAGCACCTCATCCCATCTTGCATCTGGTCTTTCTTTTTCTCCTAAGTTGCTTTTCTCCTTACAATGTTAAACTGAGGTTGCTGATGACAACAGTGGTTGGGTTTCGTGTGGAACATTTGCCACTGTGTGGTAGGTGATCCTCTAGTCCCAGTGCTCCTCATCCACGTTGCATCAAGATGTGTGTCCTTATTCTGTCCTCATGGTCCTCATTTTTGATTATCATATCACTACAGAGAATCAGTTGAGATGTTTTGTTTATTTATTTATTGATATGTTAACTTGATAAGTGCATTGGTGCTTGGGTGCTTTTCAATAATAACTTCACCAAATGACAGTAAAACAGCAATAAAAATAATAAGATAAAAAGTACTATATGATATAAAGAAAGGGTTCATTAATGAAAAGATGCAATATTCTGTTTGTTTTGTTAGCTGAATAAGTACAAATTGAAAATAGTTTAACAATGATGCAATAGATATGAAGATTTTAACATAAAGGGCAGCAGACTGAAAGGAAGTCTAAATTCCTCATGTTATTTCACTTACTTCTGATGGGCTGAAATCAAATTTGAAGATAGAGGGTTAAAAAACAGATTAGTGTTTATCTGCAAACACATCAAACATTTACCTTGTTTGTAACAAATGTACTTCAGATAAGCCATTAAATCAAGGCCCCATCTGCCTCACTTGATGACATCTCATGTGGACATAAAGGATCCAACTGCACTTATTGAAAGGAGAAGTTGTGCTTTATTAAAATCATACAATCATGTATGATATTACAAAAAAACATGAATTACAATTAGCATTAATATCTTACACACTTCGTCAAATTAAATTCAAATTATTGATACAACTTTCTCACTTATTCAATCCCAGGCTGTATGCCATAACTAATATCCAACTTTTCTAGTAATCTCAACCACATCCCATATTTTATTAAATAATAATTTGTTCATTCTAACTTGCCATATCTGAAAGACAGTTGCTATATCTAATTTATATTTTGGGTCCTATGTTTTTCTTTCAAATCCTCTGCAGTATCCATAGACAATATTTTCCATTCTTGCTGCCCTAACTTATCCATAAAACTATATTTCTTCAAATATTTCACAATTGATCATTTGCACTGTATTTTATACAATTTCAATTCACCCTTCACAGGCAATTATTTAACATTAGTCTCATGAGAAAGATTTGCTTCGCCTCCCTTTTTTAAATCTTTTTTCTTTTTTTCCATAATAGTCACTTTAATTTCTATCTCCACTTCCCTCCATGGTTCAATATAATAGTGTTCTTCCATAATCATTTCATACCACACCTTACTTTTTGGTTTACCTCCTCAATTTCTACTTTCTACTCCCTCATTTCTTCCATTCTACAACTTCTCCTTTCACATTTTGTCCTTTTTGCTAACTTGACAAAAAGAATGGAGCCAGCAAATAGTGACTAAAAAATATATTATAAAGAAATAATCATTCCAGCAAGTACAAACAGACCGGTTTCGGCTGGTATATTACACAGCCTTCTTCAGTGTATACAAGAAAACTTCTACATGCTGTTTAAATAAGCAACACATGAATCCCATAGGCTGAGTGCTTATAAATATTCATTGAGACCAGGGTGAAAAAGACCACCCAGTTTGATTATCCACTTTTTTCTTTGCAATTTAAGATGTTATGCCAACCAATTTTGTTTTTACGATCACCTTGTATTGTGTCAATTATAGTGAACATGAATTTTGCTGTTTTGTGAACCAACTGATGTTTATAGAGAGCATTAGTCACCTTTTTATGTTTGATGTTACTATAATGTTCAGAAATACGCAATCTAATATATCTGGAGGTTTGTCCAATGTAGAATGCCCCACAGCTACATGTGGCCATATAAATGGCCCAATCACTACTACAATTCACAAATATGTTTAAATCAAAAACTTTGGGGCAATTTCTACTAGAAAACTCCTTAGTGGTCAAAATATATTTACAATTTATGCAGTGACTGCAAGGAAAACATCCACATAAAATATCACCTGACAGAGTCCTCTGTATCTTGCTAATATATTTAGTATCACTACATTTATAATGATTAAAATAGGATTGGAGCTTTTTACCATTCCTATAAGAAAACATGCATTTGTCAGGGATAATACCTGCAACATCAAGGTCACATTGCAAGATATTCCAATGTTTTCTGACACTCCCCAGTAAACTATTGGTGTTGCGACCATACGTAGTAATAAATCTCAATGGTTGAGAGGATTTGTCAGATCCTTCCCTATATTTGAGTAAGTCCGTGCGTTGCATATTATTTACCTGATGTTTAGCAACTGCAATAGTTCCGGCATTATAACCCCTTTGTTTGAATCTGTATGTAAGATCAATTTGATTCCTATGGAATGTGGAATATTCAGAACAGATGCGTTTGGCTCTGATGAATTGGGATTTGGGTATGTTCCTGGCTATATGTGGAGCATGGTAGCTGGAGGCATGTAATAGGGGGTTATATTGTGGGAACTTCCTATACATTTCTGTTTCTAATGTACCATCAGGGAGTTTCCGCAATAGTACATCCAAAAATATTATATTGTCGAGGTTATGTTGTTCCGTAAAACATAACCCCCATTCATTATTGTTCAAATAACAAACAAACTCAATGAGTCTAGACTCTGTACCTCTCCACACCAACCATATATCGTCCAGATAACGTCTCCATATATCCATATCTGGAAGAAAACTGTTCCTAGTAGAGTTGTAAACCATCTCCATCTCCACATAAGCCATGAACAGGTCAGCATATATGGGGGCAAAAGATGCCCCCATAGCTGTGCCTTTGGTTTGCCAGAAACATAAGTCTTTATAATAAAAGACATTACAGGTAAGAACATACCTAGCCATATCCACTAGAAAGGAGTTAAATGCAGAACTATACAAGTTAGAATGATTGAGCCAGTATGCTAATGCCTTAAGACCTGCCTGATGTGGAATGTTGGTGTATAATGCGTTCACATCAAGCGTGCACAAGAGCCAATCGGCTTCCAATTGTGAATCTGATATGATTTGCAAAAAGTTTGTGGTATCTTGTAACCTGGAGCGAATAAAAGGTAACAAGGGTTTGAGATATTTGGTCAAATACAATGATAAAGGTTCCGTCAGATAGTTTCTGCCAGAGACTATTGGTCTTCCAGGAGGGTTCTTGATATCTTTATGAATCTTAGGCAGAAAATAGATGTGTTGAGCACTGGGATCCTTAATGGTCAGTTGTTGTACTGTATCATAGGAAATAACCCCTCTGTCATTAGCATCCTGTAGAAACCGTTCTATACATTTGATAAATCTACCCATGGGATCCACCCCCATATGTGTGTAGTATCTTGCATCAAATAATTGCCTACGGGCTTCCTTATCATAATCTGTCCAGTTTAGGACTACTACAGCTCCACCTTTGTCAGCAGATGTTATTACAATTTGTTTGTTCTCCTGAAGTTCCAAAATGGCCCTTTTCTCAGTAGAGGTTATGTTGTTATGTTTGAAAACAGTTTCTGAACTGAGGAAATGTATGTCTTTAAGTACACTATTTTGGAACTGTTGAACAACCGCATGCATAGGCGGAGTGAAATTAGATTTATGATATATAAATTTACCACAATCCACATTGGTACCAGAATCACCAAAAAACATTCTTAGATTCATAGATCTACAAAAATTGGATCAAATCTTGAGCAAATATATCTTCAGATATGATAGAACCAGGTATAAAATTTAAACCTTTATTGAGAACCTGAATATGTACATCAGACAGATCATAGTTAGACAGATTCAGAATGTTATTTTCAATAGGACAATTCAATTCCCTAATGCCATCTCCAATAACCCTTGTATATTGCGCACTTTTCCTGTGCTTACGCCCCCCTCGTCTGCGTGTGTTCCTAAAGGGACACTTCCAGAACTTCTTTTGGGGGTTGGAGACCCTGTTGCTACCAGGGATTCATTGTCAGTGCCTGAGGACGTATCATCAAAGGATGAAATGCCATCAGGTGTATTTTTACGCAAAATAGACCTTGGTCTTTTTCTCTTCCTAACGGATGCAGGTAAATTGTTAAATCTCACATGTTTGGTCTGGAACAAAAAAGGATTCCCATGGGAATAATCCTCCTGGTCTCTGGTAAATTTTCTCATTTTTCTGGAACATAGTTCAGCATCAAACTTTTTCAAATCTAAACCAACTTTACTTAATTTAGCCTCAAAAGAGGGTTCTTGTTCGTAACTTTTCAATTTGTCAGCCAGGATATTGATCTCTGCTAGCCCCCTATCAATAGCCCTATTATGAAATTTGTATAATTCAACTAAAAAGGACATCGTAGCTTCATGCTGTATTTTAGACCATTGGGTATTCAATTCAGCATCCGCATTAGTAACATGCGGAATGGTACGTATCCTCAATCCCCTGGGAGTAATGTTAGCAGCCTGGTAGGCCTTAAAAAGCTTACTGTGCCATACATTGGCACGTAATGTTCTCAGTTGTCTGTTAAGATCCTCAATGGGTTTATGACTCGATAAATCAGAGCTGGTGTTAACTCCACCATCAGCATTTTCACTATTCAAAGTGCCCAATCCAAAGGCCCCAAGATCTTCCCTGTCGGCCACCAATCCAGAAATAAGATTGGAAAGATCCATAATGATATAAATCCAAAAGCTGGATACTTATCTAAAACACTGTCAATAATGGTCAAAATGAGAATACCACGACAGAAAAAAAATTTTTAAAGGACAATAGCAGCAATAATACCAATACAAATGATTAGAAAGCTGCATCCAAACTTGTTCAACAAGATAACTGGGAATCAAAAAAGATACCAAAGGACTAAAATGGGAAAAAGGTAGCAAAAGACCACCCAGGCTCACAGTGAAATATAAAGTGAGTCAGTTTGATGCTGAACCACAATTCAAGTAATGAAAAAAGAATCATAACTTGAAAGACCGAAATACACAAAATAAAAAATAACTGTTGTTATAGTCCAAACTTATAGTGGAATTAAGGCAATGTAACTATGTAATTACACCAAAAAAGTCTTGCAAAACCATCTGGATGTAAACCAATTCAATAGTCCATGTTCCCGTCAGCTCAGACCGTAGATTTACGCAAAACAAATCCTAGACCTCATCCGAAAGTTGGCGTGATGGAAATGCTCCTAACCCTTACGAACAGAAAAAGGTCCATAGATGAATATCGCATAACCAAAAAGAAACCACAAACAAGTAATTAGCTGAAATCCCCGGCCAAAAAAACGTGCATAGGGATCCAATATTCACGTATATAGCCGTTGAAAACCATAAAATTGGTCCCTGTGGTTCCTTAGAAACATATCCGCTCAAAGCAACCAAGTTACCCAGGCAATGTTAGAAAACTGGAAGTAATGTCCAAATGTAAAATAGAAATATCAGCGCCAATCGATGCGTATATATGGAAGTTCAAAATCAAATTGTAAAGCCAAAGAAGGCTGCAAAACATACATACAGATAGTCCCTTTAGTCCTATGAGTCCCGTTTAGACATCTCCACTAGTAGCAAACAAGATGGCGTCATGGCAAGGCGATAGTACGAACAAGAGGCTGTATCCAATATGATTAAGGAGTGTATACGCCAATCTATACACCCAAGCCAAAGTGGACAAAAACAACGGTCAAACGATGCAAATAGCCAATATACATAAGTCACCCAAAGGATCCAAAAAAATAGCCGAAATTCCGATAAGGCGTGCTGCAACGAATCCCTGAAGCAGCAACCAAGTCACCAACCCCAGCAGGAAGTGAGAGAGAGAATCAAAATGAAGAGCTTCCTCCTGCACGTAGGTAGATGCACGGCTCCCAGCATGAAACAAACATGACAAAAAGAATGGAGCCAGCAAATAGTGACTAAAAAATATATTATAAAGAAATAATCATTCCAGCAAGTACAAACAGACCGGTTTCGGCTGGTATATTACACAGCCTTCTTCAGTGTATACAAGAAAACTTCTACATGCTGTTTAAATAAGCAACACATGAATCCCATAGGCTGAGTGCTTATAAATATTCATTGAGACCAGGGTGAAAAAGACCACCCAGTTTGATTATCCACTTTTTTTCTTTGCAATTTAAGATGTTATGCCAACCAATTTTGTTTTTACGATCACCTTGTATTGTGTCAATTATAGTGAACATGAATTTCGCTGTTTTGTGAACCAACTGATGTTTATAGAGAGCATTAGTCACCTTTTTATGTTTGATGTTACTATAATGTTCAGAAATACGCAATCTAATACATCTGGAGGTTTGTCCAATGTAGAATGCCCCACAGCTACATGTGGCCATATAAATGGCCCAATCACTACTACAATTCACAAATATGTTTAAATCAAAAACTTTGGGGCAATTTCTACTAGAAAACTCCTTAGTGGTCAAAATATATTTACAATTTATGCAGTGACCGCAAGGAAAACATCCACATAAAATATCACCTGACAGAGTTCTCTGTATCTTGCTAATAATATATTTAGTATCACTACATTTATAATGATTAAAATAGGATTGGAGCTTTTTACCATTCCTATAAGAAAACATGCATTTGTCAGGGATAATACCTGCAACATCAGGGTCACATTGCGAGATATTCCAATGTTTTCTGACACTCCCCAGTAAACTATTGGTGTTGCGACCATACGTAGTAATAAATCTCAATGGTTGAGAGGATTTGTCAGATCCTTCCCTATATTTGAGTAAGTCCGTGCATTGCATATTATTTACCTGATGTTTAGCAACTGCAATAGTTCCGGCATTATAACCCATTTGTTTGAATCTGTATGTAAGATCAATTTGATTCCTATGGAATGTAGAATATTCAGAACAGATGCGTTTGGCTCTGATGAATTGGGATTTGGGTATGTTCCTGGCTATATGTGGAGCATGGTAGCTGGAGGCATGTAATAGGGGGTTATATTGTGGGAACTTCCTATACATTCCTCAGGTTTCTGGCAAACCAAAGGCACAGCTATGGGGGCATCTTTTGCCCCCATATATGCTGACCTGTTCATGGCTTATGTGGAGATGGAGATGGTTTACAACTCTACTAGGAACAGTTTTCTTCCAGATATGGATATATGGAGACGTTATCTGGACGATATATGGTTGGTGTGGAGAGGTACAGCGTCTAGACTCATTGAGTTTGTTTGTTATTTGAACAATAATGAATGGGGGTTATGTTTTACGGAACAACATAACATCGACAATATAATATTCTTGGATGTACTATTGCGAAAACTCCCTGATGGAACATTAGAAACAGAAATGTATAGGAAGTTCCCACAATATAACCCCCTATTACATGCCTCCAGCTACCATGCTCCACATATAGCCAGGAACATACCCAAATCCCAATTCATCAGAGCCAAACGCATCTGTTCTGAATATTCTACATTCCATAGGAATCAAATTGATCTTACATACAGATTCAAACAAAGGGGTTATAATGCCGGAACTATTGCAGTTGCTAAACATCAGGTAAATAATATGCAACGCACGGACTTACTCAAATATAGGGAAGGATCTGACAAATCCTCTCAACCATTGAGATTTATTACTACGTATGGTCGCAACACCAATAATTTACTGGGGAGTGTCAGAAAACATTGGAATATCTTGCAATGTGACCCTGATGTTGCAGGTATTATCCCTGACAAATGCATGTTTTCTTATAGGAATGGTAAAAAGCTCCAATCCTATTTTAATCATTATAAATGTAGTGATACTAAATATATTAGCAAGATACAGAGAACTCTGTCAGGTGATATTTTATGTGGATGTTTTCCTTGCGGTCACTGCATAAATTGTAAATATATTTTGACCACTAAGGAGTTTTCTAGTAGAAATTGCCCCAAGTTTTTGATTTAAACATATTTGTGAATTGTAGTAGTGATTGGGCCATTTATATGGCCACATGTAGCTGTGGGGCATTCTACATCAGATGTATTAGATTGCGTATTTCTGAACATTATAGTAACATCAAACATAAAAAGGTGACTAATGCTCTCTATAAACATCAGTTGGTTCACAAAACAGCGAAATTCATGTTCACTATAATTGACACAATACAAGGTGATCGTAAAAACAAAATTGGTTGGCATAACATCTTAAATTGCAAAGAAAAAAAGTGGATAATCAAACTGGGTGGTCTTTTTCACCCTGGTCTCAATGAATATTTATAAGCACTCAGCCTATGGGATTCATGTGTTGCTTATTTAAACAGCATGTAGAAGTTTTCTTGTATACACTGAAGAAGGCTGTGTAATATACCAGCCGAAACCGGTCTGTTTGTACTTGCTGGAATGATTATTTCTTTATAATATATTTTTTAGTCACTATTTGCTGGCTCCATTCTTTTTGTCGTGTTTGTTTCATGCTGGGAGCCGTGCATCTACCTACGTGCAGGAGGAAGCTCTTCATTTTGTTTCTTTTTGCTAACTCTCATTTTCTCCTAATATTCCTGATATTTTATATTTAACAATATTGTTAATAATTCCTTACTGTCATACCTCATAGTTTTCAGATTCCATTGTGGATAACACAGTTGCTGAAATACCAGATGATTTTTTTTTTAAGTTCAAATCATCTGTCCAGCTTATTATACATAATACCTCCCTTCATGGGGTTAACATCATCTCCAATATAACAAATAAAAGCTATCTATAACAAGTTTCCCAGACTTGCCTGGAACTGCTCCACTGACACTAAATAACTCAATTTCCATAGCACAGTTGGTTTTATCAACAAAGCCTTCCCTCCCAGAAACCTTCTCTCATTTACTCATCTGTTGTATCAGACCATTGCTCCTTTAGTCTTTCATAGTCCCGGAATACTATCTGTAGGGCTAGGGGTGCCAAAATCATTAAGTTGTTTATCTTACAAACACAAGGTATAGGGTTTAATTCTCAAATGCGATAAATGATTACATTTAAAATAGCCTGATGGGACAGACAGTCTACTAGTAACCTATGAATCTACAATGTCTCAATCTCCTTTCTATTAAAGTAAAATCCTGCTTTCATAACAACCTTATCAAACCCTTACTTCTTTCTTTATTAATACTTAGACCTACATAAACAAACTGCTTTCTTAAACACCTCAACAAACCCTTATCTTTTTCCTTATTAATACTTAAATCTAGAAAGCCCAACCTTTTTCTACGTTAATGACTACTTCTAGAACCCATCTTATATTGCTAGTTATTAAAACCAAATCACCACATGAAACATAACTAATGACATTTCAAATTCCCCTTATATCTGTATTTACCCATTTTTCAGTCCTTTATTCCCATTTCTAACTTCTGTATTCATTATTAATCATGTAAAGCAAACACAATACTACTTCTAGACACAATTGCCCAACTCTAATTTACCATTTTGTTATTCTAATCCTATCCATTACTTTTCCATTTTCTTATAAACTGATTTTATTAATTTCATAATCTGCTTGTCCATTGCATGTATCTCCAAGATATCCCCCAATTTATTCTCTAAATCTTTTTGATTGCTCTATCTACATCACACCCCAAAATCCATATGTCCCCAGACTTTTCCTTAATGTCACAGGCATCTATATCTTCAAAATGTCCTTGTTAACTTGCTTTCAAATCAATCTTTTTAGGCCTTCCCATGCCCTTTCAATTCATATTATATTTTCACAAATATCCTCTTCTGCTCTTTTCACATTTTGTTATAAAACTTTTAATCTATAGCATTCATTCTAGGTGCTTGTTTCAGCTTACTCTCTAATTCTGTGATTGTTTTTTATCAACACTTTGTTCTCTTCCTCTGGTAAAGACTACTTTCCAAGCGATTTTTCTTTGTCTATATATTTCATACCTTTTGGCAATTAAGCTTGTCACTTCCTGTTCTAACACCTCCTGCTTTTCATTATACATTTCCTCTCCACCTACTTCTTCCAGCATCACATTTTGTCTTTTGACAGTCTTTCCTAAAAAGGGTAATATTTCCTCTTTTGCTCCTTATACCGGATATTAATGTTTCCCTTAATAAACTTTGTATTGTTATATTGCTGCTGTCTGCATCATCCTTTCTCTCATGTAAAATAATTTTCATTATTCATCTATAGCATAACCATTATCTGTTCTGATAACTTATACTTTCTTTTCTCCCCAGTAAAACCATTTCTATTTATATGTACACTTTTTTGATCTTTTTTTGTACTTAGATTAGGTACATAAATCTTGTTTTTTCTTGTTCTTTCCACAACATATTTACTTCCTCCACAAAAGCTTTTATTATATTTATCCTCATCAAAAATTTAAACCTTTTTCTTATTTAATAACCACTTTATTTACTCCTATCCCTACCCAAATTCCCTCATGATCATTAAAGTGTCTCTGAATCTGTCATCCGTTTACTTCTTCTAACACATGTGAATACATTATATAATCTATTTACATTCTCACATTAGTTCTTACATATGTAAAGCTTCTTTCTTTCCTCTCCTCATTTATCCTGCCATTAACACAAGTTCAGAGCCTTCAGAACTTAACACTCTTTAATATAAAATAATAATAATTGTAATCACAACCATGTTTTATATTAAAGAATGTTAAGTTCCGTGGCTCCGGACTTGTCTATCTACATTTTCCTGGGATTTAGGGATTACTACTTGTGTTTTTTTTTATCTTGCCATTAACACTTTATTTATCTTCCTTATATCCTTTCTTATCTTTCCTTTTTGTTTCTTCATATTCATACTGTAATTATAATATCCTGCCATAATTGTATCCATAATAGTTACTCTTATGTGGGATTTTATCTGGTTAAATAACTATTCCTTTGTTTAATGTCTATATATGCATATACCACAATACTTAACGGTATCTCTTTGTTTCTGATATCTGTCAGAAATATTCATCCTTCTTTAACAATACAATTATATAACACTGTTATATGTTCCTGTCTACACAAAACCACTATTCTCGTACAACTTTTCACCCCAAACTTTCACACAATATTCCTACCCAAAAATGTGTTTCTTTTTTCTTTCCTCAAAAATCTTACATCTACTAAACAAATTAAATCAATTTCTAGCTTTTTTTTCCCTCAAGAAGCTTACATCTGCTAAACAAATTAAATCACTTCCTAACTTATATTGTTCACTAAACTATTTATGTTAAGGTATACAAGAAGTAAACTATCCATACCTTTCTCCATCCTTTAAATTATTTTCTTTAATCTTACATTTTCTGTCCTTCACCAAGGGAATTTCTTCCTTTATCTATATGCCACATAATACTTTTTCTCTCAACATGCCCATAACTTTACAACTTGTCATATTTGTTTTACATTAATAAAGCAAACCAGTTTTATATTTCCCCTTGTATCTCCCATTTTATCTTTTCTCTTTCTTGCCATCTAACAAATCTTCTTCCCTGTTTAATTCACACATTTCTTTTCAGCAAAACTTGAATATGTACTAACCATCTGATGATGTAGCACATAGCAAAACTTAAATATGTACTTTCCATATGATGATATAGTACACAGCAAAACTCGAATATGAACTTACCATATCATGATGTAGGACATACATTACCTGGAATAAGTACTTACCACCTGATGATGCAGGAAATACCATACCTGGAATATTTATTGATCATCTGATGATGTTGGACATACCTTCTTCAGAATATATACTTACTATCTCATGCTGTCAGACATAGCTCACCTGGGAAATATGCATACCATCTGATGATGTCAGACATCAATTTTCTGGAATCAATACCTACCATCTGATGATGTCACACATAGCGCAGCTGGAATACAGAATTAACATATTTTGATGTAGGACAAAGCATAGGTGGAATACATGCTTACTATCTGATGAAATAGGACATAGCAAAAATGGAATATATACTTACCTTCTGGTGATGTAGCATATACTTTAGTTTAAATATATACTTACTAGCTGGAATATAAATATATCATCTGATGATATAGGCCATAGCAAAACTGGAATATGTACTTACAATCGGATGACGCAGGACATAGCTAAGCTGTATTTTATACTAAACATCTGGTGATGCTGGGCATCGCTTACCTGGAATATATACTTGGCATCAGAAGATGTTGGACATACTTTAGCTGGAATATATACTTATCATCTGATGATGTCAGACATACCAAAACTGGAATATGTATTTAACATTTGATGACGTAGCATATAGTGTAGCTGAATATACACTTACCATGTGATGATGTTGGGTGCAGCTCAGCTGGAATATTATTTCCTTTGTAAAGATATTGGTCATAGAACAGCTGGAATATATAACTGCCATCTGATGATGTAAGACATATCAAAATTCGAATATGAACTTACCATCTGATGATAAAAGAGACAGCTTAGCTGGAATAATTATTTAACATATGAGAATGCATGAAATAGCTTCACTTGAACATTTACTTGCCATCTGATGATTTCGGACATAGCACAGCTGGAATATATACTTACTGTCTAATGATGCTCAACATAGCTTAGATAGAACATATACTTACCATCAGATAATGTCAGATATACCAGAGTTGGAAGATACACTTACCATCAGATTATGTAGGACATACCAAAACTGGAATATGTATTTAACATTTGATGATGTTGCATATAGCGTAGCTGAATATACACTTACCATATGAGGATGTTAGGTGCAGCTCAGTTGGAATATTAATTTTGTTTGTAAGCATATTGGTCATAGAACAGCTGGAATATATAATGCCATCTGATGATGAAAGACATATCAAAACTCGAATATGTACTTACCCTCTGATGACATAGGTCACTGTTTAGCTGGAATGCAAGCTTAGCACAAAATGATGTTTAGCAAAGCTCAGCTGGAGTATATACTTACCATCTGACGATGTCCCATATAGCAGCTAAAAGAAATACTTAGATCAGATGATGTAGTTTACAGTTTAAATGAAATACATACTTACCATCTGAAGATGAAAGACAAAGCTTAGCTGGACTATATACTTACCTTCTGATGATAATGGCCATAGCACAGTGGAAATAAATACTTCCCATCTGATGATGTAGGACACAGTTTAGCTGGAATACGTATTTAACACATGATAATATATGAAATAGCTTCACTTGAATATTTACTTACCATCTCATGATATCGGACGTAGCACATCTGGAATATAGATTTACCATTTCATGATGTAAGATATAACCTACTTTAAATATATACTTCTTGTCTGCCGATATTGGTCGTGATGATGACGTAAGATACAGCTTAGCTGGAATATATACTTACCACTGGATGCTGTAAGACATAGAATAGCTGGAAGATATTCAAACCATCTGATTAAGTAGAAAGTAGCATAGCTGAAATATTTACTTACCATCTGATGATGTAGGATACAGCTTAGCTGGAATATATATACTTACCACTGGATAATGTAAGACATAGAATAACTGAAAGATATTCAGACCATCTGATTAAGTAGGAAAAAGCATAGCTGAAATATTTACTTACCATCTGATGATACTGGTATAAGTTAGATGGAATATATACTTATGCTCTGATAATATCAGCCATAGCACAACTGTTACAGATACTTTTCATACAATAATTTAGCACATAGCATAGCTGGAATAAATACTTATTGTATGATGACACAGGAAATAACTTCACTGGAACATCTACTTACCATTTGATGATATCGGCCATAGCACAGCTGGAATATATACTTCCATCTGATGATGTGGATGTACATTACAGTAGGATATAGCGTGGTTGGTATAGTTACTTGCCATTAGTTATCAGACATAGCACAACTGGAATATATACCTAGTATTTGATGATGTTGTACAAAGTACAGCTATAATATATATATACTTACAATCTGTTGATGTTGGACATAGCAAAACATGAGTATGTATTAACCACGTGATGGTGTAGCACATATTAAAACTCAAATGTGTACTTACTATATAATGATGTAGGACATGCATTACCTGAAATAAATACTTACCATCTGATTTTGTAGGAAATAGCATAGCTGGAATGTTTATTGACCATTTGATGATGTTGGCCATACCTAGTTCGGAATATATTCTTACTATTTCATGCTGTCAGACATAGGTCACCTGAGAAATATACATACCATCTATTGACGTCAAACTTCAATTTGCTGGAATCAATGCCTGCCATCTAATGATGTCACACATAGCACAAATGGAATATAGGTTTAACATTTTTTGGTATAGGACTCAGCTGTCATACATACTTACTATCTGATGATAAAGGACATAGCACAGATGGAATATATACTTACCTTCTGGTGATGTAGCACATACTTTAGCTTGAATATATACTTACCAGCTGAAATATAAACTTGCCACTTGATGATGTCAGATATAGGAAACCTGCAATATATACTTACCATCTGATGATGTCAGACATAGCAAAACTGGAATGTGTACTTACCATATGATGATGTAAGACATAGCTAAGCTGGACTTTGAACTTACTTTCTGATTATGGTAGTTATTGCTTACTTGGAATGTATATATTTACCATCTGAGGATGTCGGACATACTTTACTAGAACATATACTTACCATCTGATGATGTCGGATATAGCAAAACTGGAATAATTATTTAACGTTTGATGATGTAGGATACAGAGTACCTGAGCATGGTTCCCTATTATGTGATTGAAACCTTAGGTTATCGAACACCTAAAGGTCGATTACTAAATGTCAAATTTTGAAAATAGTGCACGTCCATTTCCACACAGGGAAATGAGTCATTTGGCCATTATGCAGATTTTGTTCCTTTTCCACTGTACAGAAATCTCGGAGTTGGTATATTTCGTTAAGGGGGAGTGGTGGGGCACAGCCTCTCACATGGGAGTGAAGCCGCCCACTTCATTTCTGTTTGAAACTTTTTTTTTTAATTTGCCCAACGGTATTGTTTCACTTTGTGGAAATGGCCATTTTCGATGTTAAGGGTTTGAGATTTCGTGATCGGCCTTTAGGTGTTCGATAATTTAACGTATCAATCAGATAATATAGACCACCCCCTGAGAATATACTTACCGTATGATGATGCTGGGTGCAGCTCAGAAGGGAATATTTATTTACCTTGTGATAATACTGTTCATAGAGCAGCTGGAATACATTCTTCCCATCTGATAATGTAAGACATAGCACAGCAGGAATATATACTTACCTTCTAATGGTATCAGCCATTCCACAGCTGGAACAAATATTTACGATCTGATGTAATACATAACTTAGCTGGAAAAAATTCATATCTGATAATGTAGGAAATACTCTACCTGGAATATTTACTTACCAACTGATGAAGCTGGAAATACCGTACCTGAAATATTTAGTTACCATCTGATGATGTAGCTGGAAACTGTACTTACCATATAACAAAATCCGACATAGCACTGCTGGAATATAGATTTACTGTTTCATGATGTAGGACATAACCTGCCTTGAATATATACTTACTATCTGCCGATATTGGTCGTAGCACAGCTGAAATATATACTTACCCTCTGCTGATGTAGGACATAGTTTAGCTGGAATATACACTTTCTATCCAATGATATTAGCTGTGGCACAGCTGGAATATATACTTACTACCTGACAATGTCAGACAAAGGACAGTTGGAATCTACACTTACCATCTCATGATGCAGGACATCGCTTAGATAAAATTCATACTTACCATCTGAAGATGTAGGATAGAGCTTAGCTGGAATGTATACTTACCATTGGATGATGCAAGATATAGAATAGCTGGAAGATATTCAAACCATCTGATTAAATAGGAAGTATCATAGCTGAAATATTTACTTTCCATCTGATGATGCTGGTATAAGTTAGGTGGAATATATACTTGCGCTCTGATAATATCAGCCATAGCACAACTGGCACAGATACTTTTCATACAATGATTTGCACATAGCATAGCTGGAATAAATACTTACTGTATGATGACACAGGAAATAACTTCACTGGAACATCTACTTACCATCTGATGATATCGGCCATAGCACAGCTGGAATATATACTTCCATCTGATGATGTGGATGTACATTACAGTAGGATATAGCTTGCTTGGTATAGTTACTTGCCATTAGTTATCAGACATAGCACAACTGGAATATATACCTACTATTTGATGATGTTGTACAAAGTACAGCTATAATATATATATACTTACAATCTGCTGATGTTGGACATAGCAAAACATGAGTATGTATTAACCACCTGATGGTGTAGCACATATTAAAACTCAAATATGTACTTACTATATAATGATGTAGGACATGCATTACCTGAAATAAATACTTACCATCTGATTTTGTAGCAAATAGCATAGCTGCAATGTTTAATGACCATTTGATGATGTTGGCCATACCTAGTTCAGAATATATTCTTTCTATTTCACGCTGTCAGACATAGGTCACCTGAGAAATATACATACCATCTATTGACATCAAACGTCAATTTGCTGGAATCAATGCCTGCCATCTAATAATGTCACACATAACACAACTGGAATATAGGTTTAACACTTTTTGGTATAGGACTCAGCTGTCATACATACTTACTATCTGATGATATAGGACATAGCACAGATGGAATATATACTTACCTTCTGGTGATGTAGCACATACTTTAGCTTGAATATATACTTACCAGCTGGAATATAAACTTACCACTTGATGATGTCAGATATAGGAAACCTGCAATATATACTTACCATCTGATGATGTCAGACATAGCAAAACTGGAATGTGTACTTACCATATGATGATGTAAGACATAGCTAAGCTGGACTTTGTACTTACTTTCTGATTATGGTAGTTATCACTTACCTGGAATGCATATATTTACCATTTGAGGATGTCAGACATACTTTACTAGAACATATACTTACCATCTGATAATGTTGGATATAGCAAAACTGGAATAATTATTTAACGTTTGATGATGTAGGATACGGAGTACCTGGGCATGGGTCCCTATTACGTGATCGAAACCTTAGGTTATCGAACACCTAAAGGTCGATTACTAAATGTCAAATTTTGAAAATAGCGAACGGCCATTTCCACACAGGGAAATGAGCCATTTGGCCATTATGCAGATTTTGTTCCTTTTCCACTGTACAGAAATCTCAGAGTTGGTATATTTAGTTAAGGAGTGAGTGGTGGGGCACAGCCCCTCACATGGGAGTGAAGCAGCCCACTTCATTTCTGTTTGAAACTACTTTTTTTAATTTGCCCAAAGGCATTGTTTCACTTTGAGGAAATGGCCATTTTCGATGTTAAGGGTTTGATATTTCGTGATCGACCTTTAGGTGTTCAATAATTTAATGTATCAATCAGATAATATAGACCACCCCCTGAGAATATACTTCCCATATGATGATGTTGGGTGCAGCTCAGAAGGAATATTTATTTACCTCGTTATAATACTGTTCATAGAGTGGCAGGAATACATACTTCCCATCTGATGATGTAAGATATAGCACAGCAGGAATATATACTTACCTTCTAATGGTATCAGCCATTCCACAGCTGGAACAAATATTTACGATCTGGTGTAATACATAACTTAGCTGGAAAAAAAATCATATATATGATAATGTAGGAAATACTCTACCTGGAATATTTACTTACCAACTGATGAAGCTGGAAATACCGTACCTGAAATATTTAGTTACCATCTGATGATGTAGATGGAAACTGTACTTACCATATAACAAAATCCGACATTGCACCGCTGGAATATAGATTTACCATTTCATGATGTAGGACATAACCTACCTTGAATATATACTTACTATCTGCCGATATTGGTCGTAGCACAGCTGAAATATATACTTACCCTCTGCTGATGTAGGACATAGTCTAGCTGGAATATATACTTTCTATCCAATGATATTAGCTGTGGCACAGCTGGAATATATACTTACTACCTGACAATGTCAGACAAAGGACAGTTGAAATCTACATTTATCATCTCATGATGCAAGACATCGCTTAGATAAAATTCATACTTACCATCTGAAGATGTAGGCTAGAGCTTAGCTGGAATATATACTTACCATTGGATGATGTAAGATATAGAATAGCTGAAAGATATTCAAACCATCTGATTAAGTAGGAAGTAGCATAGCTGAAATATTTAGTTACCCTCTGATGATGTAGGATACTGCTTAGCTGGAATATATACTTACAACTGGATGATGTAAGACATAGAATGTCTGGAAGATATTCAAACCATCTGATTAAGTAGGAAGTAGCATAGCTGAAATATTTACTTACCATCTGATGATGCTGGCATAAGTTAGGTGGAATATATACTTATGCTCTTATAATATCAGCCATAGCACAACTGGCACAGATACTTTTCATACAATGATTTAGCACATAGCATAGCTGGAATAAATACTTATTGTATGATGACACAGGAAATTACTTCACTGGAACATCTACTTACCATCTGATGATATCGGCCATAGCACAGCTGGAATATATACTTCCATCTGATGATGTGGACGTACATCACAGTAGGATTTAGCTTGGTTGGTATATTTACTTGCCATTAGTTATCAGACATAGCACAACTGGAATATATACCTAGTATTTGATGATGTTGTACAACGTACAGCTGTAATATATATACTTACAATCTGCTGATGTTGGACATAGCAAAACATTTGAGTATGTATTAACCACATGATGGTGTAGCACATATTAAAACTCAAATATGTACTTACTATATAATGATGTAGGACATGCATTACCTGAAATAAATACTTCCAATCTGATTTTGTAGGAAATAGCATAGCTGGAATGTTTATTGACCATTTGATGATGTTGGCCATACCTAGTTTGGAATATATTCTTACTGTTTCATGCTGTCAGACATAGGTCACCTGAGAAATATACATACCATCTATTGACGTCAAACGCCAATTTGTTGGAATCAATGCCTGCCATCTAATGATGTCACACATAGCACAACTGGAATATAGGTTTAACATAGGGGGGAGTGGTGGGGCACAGCCCATCACATGGGGGTGAAGCCCCCCACTTCATTTCTGTTTGAAACTTTTTTTTTTAATTTGCCCAATGGCATTGTTTCACAATGTGGAAATGGCCATTTTCGATGTTAAGGGTTTGATAATTCATGATTGACCTTTAGGTGTTCGATAATTTAATTTATCAATCAGATAATATAGACCACCACCTAAGAATATACTTCCTGTATGATGATGTTGGGTGGAGCTCAGAAGGGAATATTTATTTACCTTGTGATAATACTGTTCATAGAGCAGCTGGAATACATACTTCCCATCTGATAATGTAAGACATAGCACAGCAGGAATATATACTTACCTTCTAATGGTATCAGCCATTCCACAGCTGGAACAAATATTTACGATCTGATGTAATACATAACTTAGCTGGAAAAAATTCACATCTGATAATGTAGGAAATACTCTACCTGGAATATTTACTTACCAACTAATGAAGCTGGAAATACCGTACATGAAATATTTAGTTATGATCTGATGATGTAGATAGAAACTGTACTTACCATATAACAAAATCCGGCATAGCACCGCTGGAATATAGATTTACCATTTCATGATGTAGGACATAACCTACCTTGAATATATACTTACTATCTGCCGATATTGGTCATAGCACAGCTGAAATATATACTTAGCCTCTGCTGATGTAGGACATAGTTTAGCTGGAATATACACTTTCTATCCAATGATATTAGCTGTAGCACAGCTGGAATATATACTTACTACCTGACAATGTCAGAGAAAGGACAGTTGGAATCTACATTTATCATCTCATGATGCAGGAAATCGCTTAGATAAAATTCATACTTACCATCTGAAGACGTAGGATAGAGCTTAGCTGGAATATATACTTACCATTGGATGATGTAAGACATAGAATAGCTGGAAGATATTCAAACCATCTGATTAAGTAGGAAATAGCATAGCTGAAATATTTACTTACCATCTGAAGATATAGGATACAGCTTAACTAGAATATATACTTACCATTGGATAATGTAAGACAGAGTAGCTGGAAGAAATTCAAACCATCTGATTAAGAAGGAAGTAGCATAGCTGAAATATTTACTTACCATCTGAAGATGTAGAATACAGCTTAGCTGGAATATATACTTACCAGTGGATGATGTAAGACATAGAATAGCTGGAAGATATTCAAACCATCTGATTAAGTAGGAAGTAGTATAGCTGAAATACTTACTTACCATCTGATGATGTATGATACAGCTTAGCTCTAATATATACTTACCATTAGATGATGTAAGACATAGAATAGCTGGAAGATATTCAAACCATCTGATTAAGTAGGAAATAGTGTAGATGAAATATTTACTTACCATCTGATGATGTAGGATACTGCTTAGCTGGAATATATACTTACCATTGGATCATGTAAGACAGAGAATAGCTGGAAGATATTCAAACCATCTGATTAAGTAGGAAATAGCATAGCTGAAATATTTACTTACCATCTGATGATGCTGTCATAAGTTAGATGGAATATATACTTACGCTCTGATAATATCAGCCATAGCACAACTGGCACAGATACTTTTCATACAATGATTTAGCACATAGCATAGCTGGAATAAATACTTACTGTATGATGACACAGGAAATAACTTCACTGGAACATCTACTTAACATCTGATGATATCGGCAATAGCACAGCTGGAATATATGCTTCCATCTGATGATGTGGACGTACATTACAGTAGGATATAGCGTGGTTGGTATATTTACTTTCCATTAGTTATCAGACATAGCACAACTGGAATATATACCTACTATTTGATGATGTTGTACAAAGTACAGCTATAATATATATATATACTTACAATCTGCTGATGTTGGACATAGCAAAACATGAGTATGTATTAACCACCTGATGGTGTAGCACATATTAAAACTCAAATGTGTACTTACTATATAATGATGTAGGACATGCATTACCTGAAATAAATACTTACCGTATGATTTTGTAGGAAATAGCATAGCTGGAATGTTTATTGACCATTTGATGATGTTGGCCATACCTAGTTTGGAATATATTCTTACTGTTTCATGCTGTCAGACATAGGTCACCTGAGAAATATACATACCATCTATTGACGTCAAACGCCAATTTGTTGGAATCAATGCCTGCCATCTAATGATGTCACACATAGCACAACTGGAATATAGGTTTAACATAGGGGGGAGTGGTGGGGCACAGCCCATCACATGGGGGTGAAGCCCCCCACTTCATTTCTGTTTGAAACGTTTTTTTTTAATTTGCCCAATGGCATTGTTTCACAATGTGGAAATGGCCATTTTCGATGTTAAGGGTTTGATAATTCATGATTGACTTTTAGGTGTTCGATAATTTAATTTATCAATCAGATAATATAGACCACCACCTAAGAATATACTTCCTGTATGATGATGTTGGGTGCAGCTCAGAAGGGAATATTTATTTACCTTGTGATAATACTGTTCATAGAGCAGCTGGAATACATACTTCCCATCTGATAATGTAAGACATAGCACAGCAGGAATATATACTTACCTTCTAATGGTATCAGCCATTCCACAGCTGGAACAAATATTTACGATCTGATGTAATACATAACTTAGCTGGAAAAAATTCACATCTGATAATGTAGGAAATACTCTACCTGGAATATTTACTTACCAACTAATGAAGCTGGAAATACCGTACATGAAATATTTAGTTATGATCTGATGATGTAGATAGAAACTGTACTTACCATATAACAAAATCCGACATAGCACCGCTGGAATATAGATTTACCATTTCATGATGTAGGACATAACCTACCTTGAATATATACTTACTATCTGCCGATATTGGTCATAGCACAGCTGAAATATATACTTAGCCTCTGCTGATGTAGTTCATAGTTTAGCTGGAATATACACTTTCTATCCAATGATATTAGCTGTAGCACAGCTGGAATATATACTTACTACCTGACAATGTCAGAGAAAGGACAGTTGGAATCTACATTTATCATCTCATGATGCAGAAAATCGCTTAGATAAAATTCATACTTACCATCTGAAGACGTAGGATAGAGCTTAGCTGGAATATATACTTACCATTGGATGATGTAAGACATAGAATAGCTGGAAGATATTCAAACCATCTGATTAAGTAGGAAATAGCATAGCTGAAATATTTACTTACCATCTGAAGATGTAGGATACAGCTTAGCTAGAATATATACTTACCATTGGATAATGTAAGACAGAGTAGCTGGAAGAAATTCAAACCATCTGATTAAGAAGGAAGTAGCATAGCTGAAATACTTACTTACCATCTGATGATGTATGATACAGCTTAGCTCTAATATATACTTACCATTAGATGATGTAAGACATAGAATAGCTGGAAGATATTCAAACCATCTGATTAAGTAGGAAATAGTGCAGCTGAAATATTTACTTACCATCTGATGATGTAGGATACAGCTTAGCTGGAATATATACTTACCTTTAGATGATGTAAGACACAGAATAACTGGAAGATATTCAAACCATCTGATTAAGTAGGAAGTAGCATAGCTGAAATATTTACTTACCATCTGAAGATGTAGGATACAGCTTAGCTCGAATATATACGTACCATTGGATAATGTAGGACATAGAATAGCTGGAAGATATACAAATCATCTGATTAAGTAGGAAGTAGCATAGCTGAAATATTTACTTACCATCTGATGATGTAGGATACTGCTTAGCTGGAATATATACTTACCGTTGGATCATGTAAGACAGAGAATAGCTGGAAGATATTCAAACCATCTGATTAAGTAGGAAGTAGCATAGCTGAAATATTTACTTACCATCTGATGATGCTGGTATAAGTTAGATGGAATATATACTTATGCTCTGATAATATCAGCTATAGCACAACTTGCACATATACTTTTCATACAATGATTTAGCACATAGCATAGCTGGAATAAATATTTACTGTATGATGACACAGGAAATAACTTCACTGGAACATCTACTTACCATCTGATGATATCGGCCATAGCACAGCTGGAATATATACTTCCATCTGATGATGTGGACGTACATTACAGTAGGATATAGCTTGGTTGGTATATTTACTTGCCATTAGTTATCAGACATAGCACAACTGGAATATATACCTACTATTTGATGATGTTGTACAAAGTACAGCTGTAATATATATATACTTACAATCTGCTGATGTTGGACATAGCAAAACATGAGTATGTATTAACCACCTGATGGTGTAGCACATATTAAAACTCAAATATGTACATACTATATAATGATGTAGGACATGCATTACCTGAAATAAATACTTACCATCTGATTTTGTAGGAAATAGCATAGCTGGAATGTTTATTGACCATTTGATAGTGTTGGCAATACCTAGTTCGGAATATATTCTTAGTATTTCATGCTGTCAGACATAGGTCACCTGAGAAATATACATACCATCTATTGACGTCAAACTTCAATTTGCTGGAATCAATGCCTGCCATCTAATGATGTCACACATAGCACAACTGGAATATAGGTTTAACATTTTTTGGTATAGTACTCAGCTGTCAAACATACTTACTATCTGATGATATAGGACATAGTACAGATGGAATATATACTTACCTTCTGGTGATGTAGCACATACTTTAGCTTGAATATAGGTTCATAGGTTCATACGTTCATAGGTTCTTACTAGGCTATCTGCCCTAGGGCATTTATAAGCCTAGCCAGAGTGTGTTTGGCTTTCGCCACCCATTTTAAATAAATTTTGCTATGCCCTTTTTCGAGGTTAGTATACCATGCCTCTGTCTAACAGTGACACAGAAGTGATACCCTGGGTAAACCTACAATCTCCCATCCATCCATCAAGATTCCTCTTGAAGAGAGTCAATGAGGGACTCTTCCTAACCTAGACTGGGATTTTATTCCAGAGTGAAGGGAGCCTCTGGGTTATGAATCTGTCCCTCCGGCATGTCCTATTTATTTCAGTGCTGAGGTTCAAGTCTCTCGAGCGCGTAGCTCGATGGGATTTGGATTTTCTGAGGTGCAGCATGTCCATTAATTCTGGGTTGGGCATAGCTTTATACGTCAGGCAATGATCGCCTCTGAGCAGGCGGTATGCCACTGAGTAGAGCTGGAGTTTCTTTAATCAGGCAGCATATGGCATCTGTTTGAGCCCTTTGATCCTCTTGGTGAGGTACTTTTGGGGTCTTTCCAGTTGCTGCAGGTGTCTGGTAAGGTACATCCCAAAAGGGGCATTGTACTCAATTATAAGCCTGATGAGGGATGAGTAAAGAGGCACGATGACCTCCCCTGATCTAGATGTGAATCCCTTCATGATTAGGTGGGCTATATAAAATGTTTTTCTAACCACTTTGGCCATGTGGTTGTCAAATGAGAGATTGCTATCAACTTGGGTCCCCAGGTCCCTAATTACTTCTTCTGTACTTAATGGATTACCACCTATGTGGTAATTTGTGGGCACTTTGTTTTTGCCAAAGGGGATGACTATACACTTTTTGGCATTTAGCTTGAGGCCATGGCACAGGCACCAGTTGTCTGTTTCTATGAGGCCCTTTTGGAGGATGCTTGTGTCAGCTGGAGAGTCGATTATGGCGCCCAGTTTGCAGTCATCTGCGAACTTGGTCAGCCACAGTCCTTCCGTATTGGCCTGTACCTCCGAGAAATATATACCGAACAAGAGAGGTCCAAGGGCTGAGCCTTGTGGGACGCCACTTGTAACTGGTTTGGAGTCTGACATGGCTCCAGCAATTCTAACCATGTGGGTTCTGTCCTTGAGCCAGTTTGCAACCCATCTAGTGACATAGGGGTTTATATTTAAGCTGGTGAGCTTATCTATAATGCCTGAGTGGGGTATTGTATCGAAGGCTTTTGCGAGGTTCAGATAGGCTGTGTGGACCACTTTCCCCTCGTCAATTGCCTTGGTGACTGTTTAAAAGAAATCAACCAAGATTAAGAGCAGGAGCTGCCCTTAACAAAGCTGAACTGGGTAGGATCCAATGTCTGTAGGTCCCCAATATCTTTATTTATGAGGTCCATGATGATCCTTTCCATAGCTTTGCAGACCAAGCTAGTCAGGCTTATTGGGCGATAGTTTCCAGGATCCGTTGAGGCACCACCTTTGTGGAGAGGGACCACTGTTGCTGTACGCCTCTCTTTTGGTACATATCCTGCAGTAAGGCTGAGATTGAACAGTAGTTTTATGTTTGGGTTTAGCTCTTCTTGGAGTTCATGTAGGACGCAGCCCGGGACACCGTCTGGTCCCATTGATGTTGTGTTTTTTGCTTTGGAGAGGGTGGCTCTTACCTGAGCATCTGAGATGTCAGGGGGGGCAGCACTATGCTGGGATAGATATTTACCCTTTTGGTGGGGAAGGGGGGGGAGTTTGTGCTGAACCTGTCAGCTAGGTTGTTGGCAATGTCTGTGGGTTCAGTGTATTTTTTGTCATTTCGGACTAATTCTGAGCATATCTGGGAATTCCCACCCAGGTTCCTAACATAGCTAAAGAAAGTTTTGTGATTATCCTTAGTGTCCTGTGCAATTTTTCTCTCGAAGCTGGCCTTAGACGATTTTATTAGTGCCCGTAGTTTTTTGCTAATACTGATCAGAGATGCCTTCCCTTTTTGGGATTTTGCTCTATCATGTAGTAGCTTCCTCCTTCTATTATATAGTTTGTTTATGGCTGGGGTCCACCAGACAGGATGTCTGCCTTTGGAAATATATACTTACCAGCTGGAATATAAACTTACCACTTGATGATGTCAGATATAGGAAACCTGCAATATATACTTACCATCTGATGATGTCAGACATAGCAAAACTGGAATGTGTACTTACCATATGATGATGTAAGACATAGCTAAGCTGGATTTTGTACTTACTTTCTGATTATGGTAGTTATCGCTTACCTGGAATATATATATTTACCATCTGAGGATGTCGGACATACTTTACTAGAACATATACTTACCATCTGATGATGTCGGATATAGCAAAACTGGAATATTTATTTAACATTTGATGATGTAGGATACAGAGTACCTGAGCATGGTTCCCTATTACATGATCGAAACCTTAGGTTATCGAACACCTAAAGGTCGATTACTAAATGTCAAATTTTGAAAATAGCGAACGTCCATTTCCACACATGGAAATGAGTCATTTGGCCATTATGCAGATTTTGTTCCTTTTCCACTATAGAGAAATCTTGGAGTGGGTATATTTAGTTGGGGAGAGTGGTGGGGCACAGCCCCTCACATGGAGGTGAAGCCCCCCACTTCATTTCTGTTTGAAACTTTTTTATTTTTAATTTGCCCAACAGCATTGTTTCACAATGTGGAAATGGCCATTTTCGATGTTAAGGGTTTGATATTTCATGGTCGACCTTTAGGTGTTCGATAATTTAACATATCAATCAGATAATATAGACCACCCCCTGAGAATATACTTCCCGTATGATGATGCTGGGTGCAGCTCAGAAGGGAATATTTATTTACCTTGTGATAATACTGTTCATAGAGCAGCTGGAATACATTCTTCCCATCTGATAATGTAAGACATAGCACAGCAGGAATATATACTTACCTTCTAATGGTATCAGCCATTCCACAGCTGGAACAAATATTTACGATCTGATGTAATACATAACTTAGCTGGAAAAAATTCACATCTGATAATGTAGGAAGTACTCTACCTGGAATATTTACTTACCAACTGATGAACCTGGAAATACTGTACCTGAAATATTTAGTTACCATCTGATGATGTAGATGGAAACTGTACTTACCATAAAACAAAATCCAACATAGCACCGCTGGAATATAGATTTACCATTTCATGATGTAGGACATAACCTACCTTGAATATATACTTACTATCTGCCGATATTGGTCGTGGCATAGCTGAAATATATACTTACACTCTGCTGATGTAGGACATAGTTTAGCTGGAATATACACTTTCTATCCAATGATATTAGCTGTAGCAAAGCTGGAATATATACTTACTACCTGACAATGTCAGACAAAGGACAGTTGGAATCTACATTTATCATCTCATGATGCAGGACATTGCTTAGATAAAATTCATACTTACCATCTAAAGATGTCGGATAGAGTTTAGCTGGAATATATACTTACCACTGGATGATGTAATATATAGAATAGCTGGAAGATATTCAAACCATCTGATTAAGTAGGAAGTAGCATAGCTGAAATATTTACTTACCATCTGATGATGTAGGATACAGTTTAGCTGGAATATATACTTACCTTTGGATGATGTAAGATATAGAATAGCTGGAAGATTTTCAAACCATCTAATTAAGTAGGAAGTAGCATAGCTGAAATATTTACTTACCATCTGAAGATGTAGAATACAGCTTAGCTGGAATATATACTTACCATTGGATATTGTAAGACAGAATAGCTGGAAGATATTCAAACCATCTGATTAAGTAGGAAGTAGCATAGCTGAAATATTTACTTACAATCTGATGATCTAGGATACAGCTTAGCTGGAATATATACTTACCATTGCATGATGTAAGATATAGAATAGCAGGAAGATATTCAAACCATCTGATTAAGTAGGAAGTAGCATAGCTGAAATATTTAATTACCCTCTGATGATGTAGGATACAGCTTAGCTGGAATATATACATACCAGTGGATGATGTAAGACATAGAATAGCTAGCAGATATTCAAACCATCTGATTAAGTAGGAAGTAGCATAGCTGAAATATTTACTTACCATCTGAAGATGTAGGCTACAGCTTAGCTGGAATATATACTTACCATTGGATATTGTAAGACAGAATAGCTGGAAGATATTCAAATCATCTGATTAAGTAGGAAGTAGCATAGCTGAAATATTTACTTACCATCTGATGATGCTGGCATAAGTTAGATGGAATATATACTTACGCTCTGATAATATCAGCCATAGCACAACTGGCACAGATACTTTTCATACAATGATTTAACACATAGCATAGCTGGAATAAATACTTGCTGTATGATGACACAGGAAATAACTTCACTGGAACATTTACTTATCATCTGATGATATCGGCCATAGCACAGCTGGAATATGTACTTCCATCTGATGAGGTGGACGTACATTACAGTAGGATATAGCTTGGTTGGTATATTTACATGCCATTAGTTGTCAGACATAGCACAACTGGAATATATACCTACTATTTGATGATGTTGTACAAAGTACAGCTGTAATATATATACTTGTGTTAAATAAAAACAAATTAGGACAACACAAAAGGCTCAGATGCAAATCACTTTACTAGTGTACACCAGGAGGCAAAATACCATACAATACAAGTATAGAGTTTTGTCTGGCATGATACAGGAGGTGTTGTACATTTTATAGCCATACATTCAAGCTCTGCCCACCTTACTGACGTGGTCAGTCACAGGGCACCTACATCACTATAGTCTACAATATTCTATTCATAAGAAAAAGCTGATGTTATACTTTTTAAAAGTTTTCCCATGAGAATAATACAGCCTTGCAAAGCACCTGGTCAGTTATAATGTCTTTCTGTAAATGTTATTCTTTCAAGGTTTCAGTCCTGCTCGAATACAATAGTCAGTTCAGTCTTGTAATATACTTCTTTATTCTTCTCGCAACATTACTTTTAGCAGCTGTGCTTTATCTCTGATAATATTCACAAGGCCAACCATCTCAGAGGAAGGAAGAAAGATTTTCAATGCTTTATACATTCATTTTCCTGACCCAGCAGATAATCATTAGTGAAAAACATAAGCTTGCTGAGCTGGCTACTGCCAGGGTCAGAGTTCAAACACACTGCAGCTCCAAAGCTTCAAGCAATTACATGTAAGATCATTCTCACTGCCATATTGTAAAATAGAATAAAATGCATTACATACTATTTGCTTTTAAACTAGCACTTTATATATGTTCAAATACATATTTTTCTAACATTTTCCTCCCTTTTAATACTTTTTATTCTATTCAGAAACATAAACAATATCATATTGTTCCCTAGCCTTCTCCTTTAAGGACTTTTAACTAGGCAAGTCATTTGGTTTATATTTCGGAAAGAATTTCATTTGGAACCGATAGATCCAATTCAATGTCTTGGTACAAAGTCTCAGTTACAGATATATCAACAAATTCTCTGACTAATCTTTTCATACAGGGAATCCCACAACAGACACATGCTCCTAATAAGAGCAGAACAACACAAATAGCAATCAGAATATTCATTAGGATTGAACCCCACCCACCAAATAGACTCTGGAAAAAGTTCATCAGTGGGTTTGGGCCTGGTTCAGTCATGGCCGATACCTGCTGTATTACCTCTAGGTGATCATTTATCTCATGTCGATTGTCTGGTATGAACGCACAGCATTCTTCTTTGATAAGCGCCGCATTACCACCTCTCGCCGCTAGGGTGAAGTCAAGAGCCATTCGATTTTGTAGCACAACAGTTCTCATTGCATTCAGTTCATCAGTCACAAGTTCGAGAGTGGAAAAAGTTGCATTACTCATTACTTCGAGAAGCTTTGACAATTTTCTCAGCTCCCAGATTGATTTGACTGCTCCATAGGCTGGGAATATTCCAGCCCAGGATATAACACTGTCACTCAAGTCCATATGAGTCAATTTCTCTTTATCTTTCATGGATGGATGATTCTTCCAACCAGCTTCGATTTTTCCCACTGGATTTGCAGGTTTTTTGACTGAATTTCCAGGTTTCCGGGCTACATCTCTTACGTTTCGTATCTTACCTAGAGGTAATTCTGCAGTATGCCTTATAGCTGGAACCAGATAACCCAAAAAACAACTGCTGGACCAATTCTCAGGAAGCCATTTGTATGCCTTTTTTCCACAAACAAAATAACAGTTTTCTACTTTAGTACTGATGCGGGTTAACTCTGAATGAAAGATTTTCTTGTCTATAACAGACAATTGTTTATGCAATTCAGGATTTCTCTGCACATCTTTTATTGTTGTTTTCATTGAGCTCAAATATGATTCATAATTTGTGCTACAACTAGTACTTTTATCTTTAGCCTTAATATAGCATTTATAAGGTACAGTTATGTTACAGTTACTCCAACCAACTTGGAGTGTATCATTTTTATAGAAACAAACAATTCCTCTGTGTGTAATAGGCAAATACAATGCAATCTTGTCCTGTGATCTCACAGAACCTGTATCAAAAAGTAAATTTTCCCAAGTCTCATTTATCCCCAAGGGGACAGCGGACATCAACAGTCCTCCATATGCTGTTGGTATAGCAGTACAAACCCAGCAATTTGAAACGTTCATAGTCTCTACATATACACGCTTCATAGCTAGGTATGTGTTAAAGTTTGGATGCCAGTCTATAGACAGTTCATCACATTTTTCCACTTTCATTTGTGCGGTAATATGCAGGAAAAAACACAACAAAAGGAAAGTCACCATAAACATAGTCAATAGATGTATAGTTAACAAGATGGTTAAACAATATCTTTGGGGTTGGTTTGTATTTTTACTCATTTTGCTCTTGGCCATCCTGCCTTTGTTGTGTATCAGTCACAAAATGTTTATCAAGCTGAAAATTCTTTACCGGTTTACAGTGCGTCAGGTGGACCCAGGACGACCTCTCAGCAACTTTGACTGCAGTAGGCGTCGCCAACAGTACCTGGTACGGACCTTCCCACTTTGGGCTTGTCCAGTTCTTCTTCTTTATGACCTTCAGCCACACCCAAGACCCAGGGGTCAGCACCGCTTCTAATGGTCTGGTCTGTTCCTTATCTGAAAAAGAGTTCAACTGCAAAACAGTTTTATTTGTTAACAATTTCCTCATGTAGCTAGCTAATGAGCTGTCAGCCTCCAGCTCTGCAGGCATGAGAGCTTTCCACTGTGACACATAATATGCCCTTCCAAATATCACTTCAAAGGGGGTCAAACCCTTTACATTTGGAACTGTTCTCATGCTCAGCAGTGCCAAAGGCAAACAGCAAATCCAATTTTTCTGAGTTTCATTCATTAACTTCCTCAACTTGCTTTTTAAAATTCCATTGTACCTTTCCACCAGTCCTGCAGACTGTGGGTGGTAAGCACAATTATTCTTTAAGGAGATCCCAAAGAATCTCCCAAGTTGCTGAATTGTCTGATTAACAAAGTGTGTCCCATTGTCACTATAGATTCTTTCCGGTATGCCAAATCTAGGAATTATTTCTTTTATTAGGGCCTTTGCCACTGTTGCCGCATCCGGATTTTTAGTAGGAAAAGCTTCTACCCATTTGGAAAACATGTCTATGATTACTAAACAGTATTTTTTCCCTTCACATTTGCTCAGTTCTATGAAATCCATACAGATAGTATGGAACAGATATGGTGGTATAGGAAAACTCCCTTGCTTGAGTTTGAATGCTCCTTGTGCATGATGTTTGTTACAAATATGAGATGCTGCACAAAATTTTTCTGTAAAGTTCGTGAATCCATATGTTTGGAATATTCGATTTACTAACTGTACCATCCCCCCTGTTGAGACATGGCTCTGCCCATGGCTCAACAAAGCTGCATATCTAAATAAATTAGACGGCAATATTGGCTTTTTCTCTTTGGAGATGTACAGTCCATTTTCGAGGGTTGCACTTCGTCTCTCCCATTTCTGTTTTTCAGCTTTTGTAATCAATGCCTGCATTGTTTTCAACATTTCTAAATCTAAAATCTCAGAGGGTTGTAATTCCTCATTCAAAAGTAAAGTTTCTGAGTCTGAGGCTGCTTGCTTTGCAGCTGCATCAGCTCGTGCATTACCTTTTGAAATCGAATCCTGTTGTTTTGTATGAGCTACACATTTACAAATAGCTACTTTGGTAGGTAACTGAATAGAATCTAATAAGTTCAAAATAAGTTGCGCATGATTAATCGGTTTGCCAGTAGATGTTATCATTCCCCTATTTTTCCATTGTTGCGCAAAAACATGCACTGTAGAGAAAGCATACTGACTGTCAGTATATATGTTCACACATTTGTCTTTTGCTAGAGTGCAAGCCCGTGTCAAGGCTATCAATTCTACTGCTTGAGCAGACAGGTTATGCTGTAAGGTTTGGGCTTCTAAAATCTCTGTATCTGTGACTACTGCATACCCCACTAGATTCTTCCCCGTAGGACCCTTTCTGCATGAACCGTCCACATAAAATGTCACCTCGACATCATCCAAGGGCATATCAGTGAGGTCTTGTCTGGGCAAAGTTATTTGCTCAGTTTCCTGCAGGCAACTGTGTGGTGTGCCATCCACAGGAGTCGGAAGTAACGTTGATGGATTTAATGTTGTACAACATTCGATTACCATATGAGGTTGGCTCAGCAGTATGGTCATACAAGAGAGATGTCTAGCAGGAGATAGATATGCTATTTTCTCTTGCAGTAAAATTATCGCGACTGCATGAGGCACTCTCAATGTGAGAGGGTGGAATAACACCACTGAGGCCGAAGCCTGTACTGTCATTGTAGCTGCGACTACTGCTTGCACACAGTGAGGCAATGATCGTGCCACTGGATCTAACTGTGAGGAATAATAAGCTATGGGGCGTTGCTTACTCCCATGCTGTTGCGTCAGAACTGACATCATGTACCCCTGTTTACAATCTATGGTTTGGAAAAATCTTTTGTGGTAATTTGGAAGTCCTAAAACTAATGATGCAACTATCAATTGTTTTAGTCTGCAGAAAGCTGTTTCTGCTTCAGGTGTCCATTGTAATACATCTTGTGCTGCCATTGGTATTTTATATATTAAATCAGCCAATGGAGCAGATTCTAAAGCATAGTTTGATATCCAACTTCGACAAAAATTAGTCGTTCCCAAGAAGGACATAATTTCCTTCTTGGTTGTTGGCTTAGGTGCCTGTAAAATTGCTGTTTTTCTATCTTCGTCTAGTATTCTACCTTCATTGGATATTACATATCCTAGGTATCTAACCTGTTTTCTCCAAAGTTGTAACTTATTTTTGTTTACTTTGTGTCCTTGTGCTGCTAAAAATTTCAATAATGCTATTGTATCTTCCCTGCATTGCTGTTGGGTGGGGGCTGCTAGCAAGATGTCATCTACATAAAGTAGAATCTGACTACCTCCTGGTGGAATAAATCCCGCCAGGTTGCTAGCCATTTCTTGTGCAAATATTGTTGGACTTTCACAATATCCCTGCGGTAGCCAAGTATAGGTATATCTTTTACCCTGAAATGTAAATGCAAACCAATACTGGCTATCAGGATGTATAGGTATTGAAAAGAAAGCATTGCTTATATCTACCACAGTAAAATATTTTTGTTGTGGCATCAAATCGTTCAACAAGGTGTGTGGGTCTGGCACCGTAGGTGCTCTGGGTATTATTGCATTGTTTACTGCTTGTAAATCCTGTACCATCTGCCATTCCCCATTTGTTTTTTTAACAGGAAATAGAGGGGTGTTACATGGTGAATCTAGAGATTCTACCAGTACTCCTTCCTTGAGTAATGCTGCTATTATAGGCTTGATTCCTTGCTCTGCATCTTTCCTCAAGGGGTATTGTCTTTTTTGTGGTCTAAATGCTGATTTTGGTGTAATGGTTACTGGACCTGCTGTTCGAATAAGTCCTACATCTGATTTTCCTGTTGACCAAAGAATGTTTGGTATATCGCACAAGGCTTTTTCTTCTTCTTCTAACAAGAATGCTAATCAGCTGTCTTCACTATTTTGTAAGTGTACAGCTGGACGTGTCTGTGTTAGCCAATTCAATTTCTGTTTTTGTACTCCCTGTTCTGATAATTTTAAATCAGTTTGTTTTTCCCATTTTGTTACTTTTTCTCCTAAATCTGCCCATCTCACATCCTTGCTCTTTGTCAGGCTGACATGTGGCAATCTATTAGATTTGTACAGTTTCATGAATTCCTGTGGTAGTGAACAGCTTACTACACTGTTTCCCTCAGTATCCCAATATAAGGTTCGTAATACTAATCTGTTAGCAGGATTTTTGAACAATTCTTGCTCATATTCCTTATCAGGTCCTGGCATACTACAGTAGTATAGAGTACAATGTAACAAATGCTGTTGATCAGTGTCAAGGGAGGGGACCTTACTGATGGCTACATTCATCAGTTCCTCGGTTACTGCCCCTGGACCAGTCGTAACTAGATCCTGGCTGTACCAGTAAAAAGTTTCACCCTCCGATCGCACCACAAAAGTATCCATTTGTCTTTGTGCTTCCATACCCTGCATAGTAGGAACTACTGCTATGCCAAATATCTGCATAAGGCCAGTATGTTTACTGGACATTTCGCAGAAACTACAATTTTACTTTTCTGAGTCATACCTGAAACTGGGTCAGTTATTGCTATATCATGGGAGAGTGGCTCCCTATATAGCTGTCCATTTGCTGCTTTCACTAATATATAGTCAGGTGATTCAGAGTGTTCTGGTAACTTTGAAGGGTGTATCAAAGTTCGTGATGCTCCTGAGTCACACAAGAATTTCACTTCCCTTCCTTCTACCAGAAGTGTAACTTCCGGTTTTGTATCTGCCAAATAGAGCTCCAAGCTCAATAATGCTAAGTCTAAGACTTCACTTTCTTCATCCTCTACATATGCTTGCACTTCCTCTGTTCCTTCCACTACATTTACATTTGTCCTTTGTCTGTTAACCTTTCCTGATGATTTTTGATTGTCATCACTATCATATAGTCAGTCCTCATCACCTTTATCTTTATCTTCTGTAGTCACCTTTTTATTTAGCCTGCAATCCCTTGCTAAATGTCCTTTTTTACCGCACTTAAAGCACTCACCTTTCTTTTTTCTCTCTTCAAAATCTTCTGACCTTTTGTCAGATTGTTTATTTCCCTGGGTATTTCTCTTACCTTTTTTACCCCCCCTGTACAACGAAGACCTCTGCTCCGTCTTCTGCTGTGAAGACCTGTGTTTTCTTTTTCTTTTTACTATTAAAATGCCTTTCAGCATGTCTAGCATACTCAAGTAAGGCTTGTAGCCTACTTGTTCGATGATCTATCATATGCTTTGTAATAAAGCTACTGATAGGTGCAATGCAACCTTTCAAAAACGCATTTTTCAGTTGCTGTTCATATGAGCTATCATTCATCTGGCTTTCAGGAATAGCCATACCACTATGGTTATTGAAACATTCCAATAATCTTCCATAGTACCCATCTACAGTTTCATTATCTTGTATGCATTGGTTAATGCAAGTCCAATCTGCCCTAGGTTTCCATTTTTCAGAAATTCGGTCTGTAAGACCTTTCACTCTGGTGTCTAATTCTGCGTCACTATGTAGGAGTGGTTTAAGTTGTGCGTCACGAGAGTTCCAGGCACCACAAATCATGTGCCAGTCTGGACCCAAAATCTGTCTAACTACCCTTTCTACCTCTTCCCCATTCAAGTGGTAACTTAGTCTCATACCGTGTAAATCTTGTAAAAACTTTGTGTAATTCATTTTTGGATGAGGGATTCCCTCTGTAGCTTTCCGAATATCTTCCGGTGTCCATGGTCTATACACTAGGAGAGTTGGGTCCTGCCCTTCCTGTCCTGCCTGAGGGTTTGGTACCTCGATTAGTGGACAGATTTCTTCACTCTCCTCTAGTGAGTCTCTCCCTATTTGATATAAATCTGTGTCCCTAAGTGTTTTACATGTCCGGGATCAAGTTTCAATAGGTTTTCTAACAAATGGTTTTAATGCTCCTGCAACTTCAGGATAACGTGGAGGTGGACTAGCCTGTTCTCCTGCTTCATATCCTAAAAAAGGTATTGGAGGGGGCGGAGGGGGAGGGGCCGTCGCTATTACTGTATTATTATCCTCTTTGTCTAAAAATAATGCCTTCGCATTTTTAATTTTCTGTTCCCTTCGGTTCACTTCCTCAATCCACCTATGTGCCTGAGGAATGCCTAATTGCCGTTGTTTCTTTGCCTGACCTTCTGCGTCAGATTTAAGCTGTTTTAAAAGTTTAACTAACAAAATTCTATTTAATTTACCGTCAAATTCGTATTTATTAACCCATTTTGTATAATACCTTATATTATCTGCTCATTGTAATTGCATATATTTTGCGTCATCAGTTAGGGGCAGATCTCACGATTTTTTAGTGCACTGATTTCCCATGTCAAAAGAAAAATGTTATGTAACCCTTTTTTTACCACGTGGTATCTCAGTTCCTTACACAATTTATCTAGAATAACTGCCTACCTTATTCTGTTTCCCTGATCTTTGACAAAATATACAGTAATTTCCCTTTGTCCCTGATCTGTATAACAAATCTATGACAACAATATTTACTGTAACCTAGTTCCTGATCTAAAACAGAAAAAAGGCAAAAATCTTCCTACCTGAGCCTCTTGGGTCAACCAGTTCGAGACCGTTCTTCGGCCGCAGATCAGAAAAGTGGCCAGCCTCTCAAGACGACAATTCAGTCGGAGGTCTTTGTGCTTCAAGAAGAACCATTTCGGTAGCTTCTCCTGCACAGTATTCGACCACTGGTACACTCTGATCTGTAGCTGTCGAGGGTTTCCGGTCAAAGAAAGGACCAAACTGTTAAATAAAAACAAATTAGGACAACACAAAAGGCTCAGATGCAAATCACTTTACTAGTGTACACCAGGAGGCAAAATACCATACAATACAAGTATAGAGTTTTGTCTGGCATGATACAGGAAGTGTTCTACATTTTATAGCCATACATTCAAGCTGTGCCCACCTTACTGACGTGGTCAGTCACAGGGCACCTACATCACTATAGTCTACAATATTCTATTCATAAGAAAAAGCTGATGTTATACTTTTTAAAAGTTTTCCCATGAGAATAATACAGCCTTGCAAAGCACCTGGTCAGTTATAATGTCTTTCTGTAAATGTTATTCTTTCAAGGTTTCAGTCCTGCTCGAATACAATAGTCAGTTCAGTCTTGTAATATACTTCTTTGTTCTTCTCGCAACATTACTTTTAGCAGCTGTGCTTTATCTCTGATAATATTCACAAGGCCAACCATCTCAGAGGAAGGAAGGAAGAAAGATTTTCAATGCTTTATACATTCATTTTCCTGACCCAGCAGATAATCATTAGTGAAAAACATAAGCTTGCTGAGCTGGCTACTGCCAGGGTCAGAGTTCAAACACACTGCAGCTCCAAAGCTTCAAGCAATTACATGTAAGATCATTCTTACTGCCATATTGTAAAATAGAATAAAATGCATTACATACTATTTGCTTTTAAACTAGCACTTTATATATGTTCAAATACATATTTTTCTAACAACTTGCAATCTGCTGATGTTGGACATAGCAAAACATGAGTATGTATTAACCACCTGAAGGTCTAGCACATATTAAAACTCAAATATGTACTTACTATATAATGATGTAGGACATGCATTACCTGAAATAAATACTTACCATCTGATTTTGTAGGAAATAGCACAGCTGGAATGTTTATTGACCATTTGATGACGTTGGCCATACCTAGTTTGGAATATATTCTTACTATTTTATGCTGTCAGACATACGTCACCTGAGAAATATACATACCATCTATTGACGTCAAACGTCAATTTGCTGGAATCAATGCCTGCCATCTAATGATGTCACACATAGCACAACTGGAATATAGGTTTAACATTTTTTGGTATAGGACTCAGCTGTCATACATACTTACTATCTGATGATATAGGACATAGCACAGATGGAATATATACTTACCTTCTGATGATGTAGCAAATACTTTAGCTTGAAAATATACTTACCAGCTGGAATATAAACTTACCACTTGATGATGTCAGATATAGGAAGCCTGCAATATATACTTACCATCTGATGATGTCAGACATAGCAAAACTGGAATGTGTAGTTACCATATGATGATGTAAGACATAGCTAAGCTGGATTTTGTACTTACTATCTGATTATGGTAGTTATCACTTACCTGGAATATATATATTTACCATCTGAGGATGTCGGACATACTTTACTAGAACATATACTTACCATCTGATGATGTCAGAAATAGCAGAACTGGAATATTTATTTAACATTTGATGATGTAGGATACAGAGTACCTGAGCATGGTTCCCTATTACGTGATCGAAACCTTAGGTTATCGAACACTGAAAGGTTGATTATTAAATGTCAAATTTTGAAAATAGTGAACGTCCATTTCCACACAGGGAAATGAGTCATTTGGCCATTATGCAGATTTTGTTTCTTTTCCATTGTACAGAAATCTCGGAGTTGGTATTTTTAGTTAGGGGGGAGTGGTGGGGCAGAGCCCCTCACATGGGGGTGAAGCCACCCACTTCATTTCTGTTTGAAACTTTTTTTTTTAATTTGCCCAACGGCATTGTTTCACTATGTGGAAATGACCATTTTCGATGTTAAGGGTTTGATATTTCGTGATCGACCTTTAGGTGTTCAATAATTTAACGTATCAATAAGATAATATAGACCACCCTCTGAGAATATACTTCCTGTATGATGATGTTGGGTGCAGCTCAGAAGGGAATATTTATTTACCTTGTGATAATACTGTTCATAGAGCGGCTGGAATACATACTACCATAATATAAGACATAGCACAGCAAGAATATATACTTATTTTCTAATGGTATCAGCCATTCTACAGTTGGAACAAATATTTACAATCTGATGTAATACATAACTTAGCTGGAAAAAATTCACATCTGATAATGTAGGAAATACTCTACCTGGAATATTTACTTAACAACTGTTGAAGCTGGAAACACAGTACCTGAAATATTTAGTTACCATCTGATGATGTAGATGGAAACTGTACTTACCATATAACAAAATCTGACATAGCACCGCTGGAATATAGATTTACCATTTCATAATGTAGGACGTAACCTACCTTGAATATATACTTACTATCTGCCGATATTGGTCGTAGCACAGCTGAAATATATACTTACCCTCTGCTGATGTAGGACATAGTTTAGCTGGAATATACACTTTCTATCCAATGATATTAGCTGTAGCACAGCTGGAGTATATACTTACTACCTGACAATGTCAGAGAAAGGACAGTTGGAATCTACATTTATTATCTCATGATGCAGGACATCGCATAGATAAAATTCATACTTACCATCTGAAGATGTAGGATAGAGCTTAGCTGGAATATATACTTACCACTGGATGATGTAAGATATAGAATAGCTGGAAGATATTCAAACCATCTGATTAAGTAGGAAGTAGCATAGCTGAAATATTTAATTACCCTCTGATGATGTAAGATACAGCTTACCTGGAATATATACCTACCATTGGATGATGTAAGATATAGAATATCTGGAAGATATTCAAACCATCTGATTAAGTAGGAAGTAGCATAGCTGAAATATTTACTTACCATCTGAATATGTAGGATACAGCTTAGCTGGAATACATACTTAGTATTGGATGATGTAAGACATAGAATAGCTGGAAGATATTCAATCCATCTGATTAAGTAGGAAGTGGCATAGCTGAAATATTTACTTACCCACTGATGATGTAGGATACAACTTAGCTGGAATATGTACTTACCATTGGATAACTTAAGACATAGAATAGCTGGAAGAAATTCAAACCATCTGACTATGTAGGAAGTAGCATAGCTGAAATATTTACTTAGCATCTGAAAATGTAGGATACAGCTTAGCTCAAATAAATACTTACCATTGGATGATGTAAGACATAGAATAGCTGGAAGATATTCAAACCATCTGATTAAGTAGGAAGTAGCATAGCTGAAATATTTACTTACCATCTCATGATGTAGGCTACAGCTTAGCTGGAATACATACTTACCACTGGATAATGTAAGACATAGAATAGCTGGAAGATATTCAAACCATCTGATTAAGTTAGAAGTAGCATAGGTGAAATATTTACTTACCATCTGATGATGTAGGATACAGCTTAGCTGGAATATATACTTACCACTGGATGATGTAAGAAATATAATAGCTGGAAGATATTCAAACCATCTGATTAAGTAGGAAGTAGCATAGCTGAAATATTTACTTACCATCTGATGATGTAGGATACACCTTAGCTGCAATATATACTTACCATTGGATAATGTAAGACATAGAATAACTGGAAGATATTCAACCATCGGATAAAGTAGGAAGTAGCATAGCTGTAATATTTACTTACCATCTGATGATGTAGGATGCAGCTTAGCTGGAATATATATTTAGCATTGGAAGATGTAAGACATAGAATAGCTGGAAGATATTCAAACCATCTGATTACGTAGGAAATAGTGTAGCTGAAATATTTACTTAACATCTGATGATGTAGGATACAGCTTAGCTGGAATATATACTTACCACTGGATAATGTAAGACTTAAAATAGCTGGAAGATATTCAAACCATCTGATTAAGTAGGAAATAGCATAGCTGAAATATTTACTTACCATCTGATGATGTAGGCTACAGCTTAGCTGGAATATATACTTACCATTGGATGATGTAAGATATAGAATAGCTGGAAGATATTCAAACCATCTGATTAAGTAGGAAGTAGCATAAGTGAAATATTTACTTACCATCTGATGATGTACGATACAGCTTGCCTGGAATATATACTTACCATTGGATAATTTAAGACATAGAATAGCTGGATGATATTCAAACCATCTGATTAAGTAGGACATAGCTTAGCTGAAATGTTTACTTTCATCTGATGATGTAGGATACAGCTTAGCTGGAAAAAACTTGTCACCAGCTCCTCCCACTATACAGTGGTTTCAATCTTACCTACAAAACAGGCAACAAGCCGTATTATGGCAGAATAGCCTATCTTTCCACCTCCCAATAACCCTCGGAGTTCCTCAAGGCTCCATACTCGGTCCCCTCCTCTTTTCAATCTTCACAAATGACCTGCACACAGTCATACCTCAAGCCACCTGTATTCAGTATGCAGATGATTCCACATTAGTATGCTCAGCCAAGATGCAATCACTACTTCAGTCTCTAACACAAAATGTATTTAACATAGTTGAGAAATGGCTCATTGACCGTTGCCTCATTCTCAATCCAAAAAAAATGCTATTATTCACACCCATGCACACAACTTCCCCAATAAACTTCAGTGTGACCTCAACTAATGGTACAGAAATATCTCCAGAACCAACCACAAGACTACTTGGGGTACTAATTGATAACAACCTCTCCTTTGAGCCCCATATTAATAACACTATAAAAACTATTAACAAAAAACTAGGTTCCCTCTACAGAATCAAACCCTTTCTAACCCCCAAAGCCAGGTCTACTATTGCCCATACCCATTTAATCTCAACCCTTACATACGCATCCCCTATCTACACTAAACTATGCAAAAGCAGTATGAACAAACTTTCCATCGCCTACAATAATATAGCAAGATTTGCAACTGGCTCAACCTACAGAACCCATCACTGCAACAATCTTAAACAAGTAGGCTGGTTAGAACTGTCAAATCTAATTTTACTGAACTAACTAACAATAGTCCAAAAGATACTATACCAACCTTCAAAGACTCCCATACTCACCAACCTAATCTTCCCCTACGATAACCTAAAGATCCTACGCTCATCAAAGAAATTACTAGTGCAAATAAATAAAACCAACAATCTGGCTGGTGACTGTTCTCCAACGCAGTGGGAAAAACCTGGAACTCCCTCCCAGATCACCTTACATCCATTTCCTCAGCTCCCCTATTTAAAACCAAACTTAAAACATACCTCAAATCTCACTGGTTATGCCCTTGTGCTAATCCAGATTAAACACCAGTCTTTATATGATGACACCTCTCTACATACCAGCACAAGCAAAATTACCTCTTACTTATAATTGTGTGCATATCAATATACCTATTAATAGTGAACTATTTAATAACTAATTGAATTACTAACAAACATCATATGGGTGACTTTTATAACTAACTTTGATATTGGTTTATAATTAGAGACTTGATTGCTTTATTGTTTTTTTCTAGCTAACTTAGCCTACTAGCAAACTATATTGGTGTGACTTTATTGCTCAATAGTGTGCATTGTTGTCTTACATAGTTTTAAACATTCTCCTGTATTACTATAATACCAATGTTGTGCTACATCTTCTTATTCATCTTTGTAACTATATTCATAGCTCTATTCAGTAAGAATCATCCTACTAATATGACAATAGGAAATACCTCTATAATAGCTAAAACTTACAATGTACTTATGTCTTGTAAATACTATTTTGTAGTGCAGAGCTTTTCTCCCTGGGCCTCCACTGAAAATGGACATGTATCCAGTTGGACTAGCCCGGTCAACAAATGTAAAATAAATAAAATAAAATAAAAATATACTTCCCACTGGATGATGTAAGACGTAGATTAGCTGGAAGATATTAAAACCATCTGATTAAGTAAGAAGTAGCATAGCTGAAATATTTACTTACCATCTGATGATGTAGGATACAGCTTAGCTGGAATATATACTTACAAATGGATGATGTAAGACATAGAATAGCTGGAAGATATTCAAGCCATCAGATTAAGTAGGAAGTAGCAAAGCTGAAATTTATACTTACCATCTGATGATGTAGGATACAGCTTAGCTGGAATATATACTTACAACTGGATGATGTAAGACATAGAATAGCTGGAAGATATTCAAATCATCTGATTAAGTAGGAAATAGCATAGCTGAAATATTTATTTACCATCTGATGATGTAGGATACAGCTTAGCTGGAAGATACACTTACCACTGGATGATGTAAGACATAGAATAGCTGGAAGATATTCAAGCCATCGGATTAAGTAGGAAGTAGCATAGCTGAAATTTATACTTACCATCTGATGATGTAGGATACAGCTTAGCTGGAATATATACTTACAACTGGATGATGTAAGACATAGAATATCTGGAAGATATTCAAACCATCTGATTAAGTAGGAAGTAGTATAGCAGAAATATTAACTTACCCTCAGATGATGTAGGATACAGCTTAGCTGGAATATATACTTACCATTGCATAATGTAAGACACAGAATAGCCTGAAGATATTCAAACCATATGATTAAGTAGTAAATAGCATAGCTGAAATATTTACTTACCATCTGATGATGTAGGATACAGCTTAGCTGGAATATATACTTACAATTGGATAATGTATCACATAGAATAGCTGGAAGAAATTCAAACCATATGATTAAGTAGGAAGTAGCATAGCTGAAATATTTACTTACCATCTGATGATGTAGGATGCAGCTTATCTGGAATATATACTTATACTTACTGAATAAGTAGGATGTAGCATAACTGAAATATGTACTTACCATCTGATGATGTAGGATGCAGCATAGCTGGAATATACACTTACCATTGGATGATGTAAGACATAGAATAGCTGGAAGATATTCAAACCATCTGATTAAGTAGAAAGTCCCATAGCAGAAATATTTACTTATCATCTGATTCATAGGTTCATAGGTTGGTACTAGGCTATCAGCCCTAGGGCCTATACAAGCCTAGCCATAACAATTCCCTGGCTATTTCTTCCCACATTATTTACTTTACTGGACCCCTGTCTAGCAGGGCATGATGATGTAGGATTCAGCTTATCTGTACTATATATTACCATTGGATGATGAAAAACATAGAAAAGCTGGAAGATATTCAAACCATCTGATTGAGTAGGAAATAGCATAGTTGAAATATTTACTTACCATCTGATGATGTAGGAAACAGCTTAGCTGGAATATATACTTTCCATTTGATAATTTAAGACATAGAATAGCTGGAAGATATTCAAACCATCTGATTAAGTGGTAAATAACATAGCTGAAATATTTACTTACCATCTGATGATGTAGGATACAGCTTAGCTGGAATATATACTTACCATTGGATAATGTAAGACATAGAATAGCTGGAAGATATTCAAACCATCTGATTGAGTATGAAGTAGCATAGCTGAAATATTTACTTACCCTCTGGTGATGTAGGATACAGCTTAGCTGGAATATATACTTACCATTGGATAATGTAAGACATAGAATAGCTGGAAGATATTCAAACCATCTGATTAAGTAGGAAGTAACATAGCTGAAATATTTACTTACCCTCTGATGATTTAGGATACAGCTTAGCTGGAATATATACTTATCAATAGATGATGTAAGACATAGAATAGATGGAAAATATTCAAACCATCTGAATAAGTAGGATGTAGCATAACTGAAATATTTACTTACCCTCTGATGATGTAGGATGCAGCTTAGCTGGAATATACACTTACCATTGGATGATGTAAGACATAAAATAGCTGGAAGATATTCAACCCATCTGATTAAGTAGGAAGTCCCATAGCAGAAATATTTACTTATCATCTGATGATGTAGGATGCAGCTTATCTGGATTATATATTACCATTGGATGATGAAAGACATAGAAAAGCTGGAAGATATTCAAACCATCTAATTGAGTAGGAAGTAGGATAGCTGAAATATTTACTTACCATCTGATGAGATTGGATACAGCTTATCTGGAATATATACTTACCAATGGATGATGTAAGACATAGAATAGCTGGAAGATATTCAATCCATCTGATTAAGTAGGAAGTACCATACCTGAAATATTTATTTCCCTCTGATGATGTAGGATAAAGCTTAGCTGGAATATATACTTACCATTGGATAATATAAGACATAGAATAGCTGGAAGATATTCAAACCATCTGATTGAATAAGAAGTAGCATAACTGAAATATTTACTTACCCCTTGGTGATGTAGTATACAGCTTAGCTGGAATATGTACTTACCATTGGATGATGTAAGACATAAAATAACTGGAAGATATTCAAACAATCTGATTACGTAGGAAGTAGCATAGCTGAAATATTTACTTACCATCTGAAGATGTAGGATACAGCTTAGCTAGAATATATACTAACCATTGGATGATGTAAGACATAGATTAGCTGGAAGATATAAAAAACATCTGATTAAGTAGGAAGTAGCATAGCTGAAATATTTACTTATCATCTGATGATGTAGGATACTGCTGAGCTGGAATATATACTTACCATTGGATAATGTAAGACATAGAATAGCTGGAAGACATTTAAACCATCGGATTAAGTAGGAAGTAGGATAGCTGAAATATTTACTCACCCTCTGATGATATATGATACAGCTTAGCTGGAATATATACTTACAAATGGATGATGTAAGACATTGAATAGCTGGAAGTTATTCAAACCATCTGATTAAGTAGGAAGTAGCATAGCTGAAATATTTACTTACCATCTGATGATGTATGATACAGCTTACCTGGAATATCTACTTACCATTGGATGATGTAAGACATAGAATAGCTGGATGATATTCAAATCATCTGATTAAGTAGGAAATAGCATAGCTGAAATATTTACTTACCATCTGATGATGTAGGATACAGCTTAGCTGGAATATATACTTACCATTGGATGATGTAAGACATAGAATAGCTGGAAGATATTCAAACCATCTGATTAAGTAGGAAGTAGCACAGTTGAAATATTTACTTACCGTCTGATGATGTAGGATGCCACTTAGCTGGAATATATACTTACCATAGGATGATGTAAGACATAGAACAGCTGGAAGACATTTAAACCATCTGATTAAGTAGGAAGTAGCATAGCTGAAATATTTACTTACCGTCTGATGATGTATGATACCGCTTAGCTGGAATTTATACTTAACATTGGACAATGTAAGACATAGAATAGCTGGAAGATATTCAATCCATCTGATAAGTAGGAAGTAGCATAGCTGAAATATTTACTCACCCTCTGATGATGTAGAATACAGCTTACCTGGAATATATACTTCCCATTGGATAATGCAAGACATAGAATAGCTGGAAGATATTCAAGCCATCGGATTAAGTAGGAAGTAGCATAGCTGAAATTTATACTTACCATCTGCTGATGTAGGATACAGCTTAGCTGGAATATATATTTACCATTGGGTAATGTAAAACATAGAATAGCTGGAAGATAGGAAGTAGCATAGCTGAAATATTTACTTACCATCTGATGATGTAGGATACAGCTAAGCTGGAATATATATTTACAATTGGATAATGTAACACATAGAATAGCTGGAAAATATTCAAACCATCTGATTAAGTAGGAAGTAGCATAGCTGAAATATTTACTTACCATCTGATGATGTAGTATGCAGCTTATTTGGAATATCTACTTACCATTGGATAATGTAAGACATAGAATAGCTGGAAGATATTCAAACCATCTGATTAAGTAGGAAGTAGCATAGCAGAAATATTTACTTACCCTCTGATGATGTAGCATACAGCTTAGCTGGAATATATACTTACAAATGGATGATGTAAGACATAGAATAGCTGGAAGATATTCAAGCCATCGGATTAAGTAGGAAGTAGCATAGCTGAAATTTATACTTACCATCTGATGATGTAGGATACAGCTTAGCTGGAATATATACTTACAACTGGATGATGTAAGACATAGAATATCTGGAAGATATTCAAACCATCTGATTAAGTAGGAAGTAGCATAGCTGAAATATTGACTTACCATCTGATGATGTAGGATACAGCTTAGCTGGAATATATACTTACCATTGGATAATGTAAGACATAGAATAGCTGGAAGATATGCATACCATCTGATTAAGCAGTAAATAGTATAGCTGAAATATTTACTTATCATCTGATGATGTAGGATACAGCTTAGCTGGAATATATACTTACAATTGGATAATGTAACACATAGAATAGCTGGAAGATATTCAAACCATCTGATTAAGTAGGAAGTAGCATAGCTGAAATATTTACTTACCATCTGATGATGTAGGATGCAGCTTATCTGGAATATATACTTACCATTGGATAATGTAAGACATAGAATAGCTGGAAGACATTTAAACCATCGGATTAAGTAGGAAGTAGGATAGCTGAAATATTTACTCACCCTCTGATGATGTAGGATGCCACTTAGCTGGAATATATACTTACCATAGGATGATGTAAGACATAGAACAGCTGGAAGACATTTAAACCATCTGATTAAGTAGGAAGTAGCATAGCGGAAATATTTACTTACCGTCTGATGATGTATGATACCGCTTAGCTTGAATTTAAACTTAACATTGGACAATATGACATAGAATAGCTGGAAGATATTCAATCCATCTGATAAGTAGGAAGCAGCATAGCTGAAATATTTACTCACCCTCTGATGATGTAGAATACAGCTTACCTGGAATATATACTTCCCATTGGATAATGCAAGACATAGAATAGCTGGAAGATATTCAAACCAACTGATTAAGAAGGAAGTAGCATAGCTGAAATATTTACTTACCATCTGGTGATATAGGATACAGCTTAGCTGGAATATATATTTACCATTGGGTAATGTAACACATAGAATAGCTGGAAAATATTCAAACCATCTGATTAAGTAGGAAGTAGCATAGCTGAAATATTTACTTACCATCTGATGATGTAGTATGCAGCTTATTTGGAATATATACTTACCATTGGATAATGTAAGACATAGAATAGCTGGAAGATATTCAAACCGTCTGATTAAGTAGGAAGTAGCATAGCAGAAATATTTACTTACCCTCTGATGATGTAGCATACAGCTTAGCTGGAATATATACTTACAAATGGATGATGTAAGATATAGAATAGCTGGAAGATATTCAAGCCATCGGATTAAGTAGGAAGTAGCATAGCTGAAATTTATACTTACCATCTGATGATGTAGGATACAGCTTAGCTGGAATATATACTTACAACTGGATGATGTAAGACATAGAATATCTGGAAGATATTCAAACCATCTGATTAAGTAGGAAGTAGCATAGCTGAAATATTGACTTACCATCTGATGATGTAGGATACAGCTTAGCTGGAATATATACTTACCATTGGATAATGTAAGACATAGAATAGCTGGAAGATATGCATACCATCTGATTAAGTAGTAAATAGTATAGCTGAAATATTTACTTATCATCTGATGATGTAGGATACAGCTTAGCTGGAATATATACTTACAATTGGATAATGTAACACATAGAATAGCTGGAAGATATTCAAACCATCTGATTAAGTAGGAAGTAGCATAGCTGAAATATTTACTTACCATCTGATGATGTAGGATGCAGCTTATCTGGAATATATACTTACCATTGGATAATGTAAGACATAGAATAGCTGGAAGACATTTAAACCATCTGATTAAGTAGGATGTAGGATAGCTGAAATATTTACTTACCCTCTGGAAATGTAGGATACAGCTTAGCTGGAATACATACTTACCACTGGATAATGTAAGACATAGAATAGCTGGAAGATATTCAAACCATCTGATTAAGTAGGAAGTAGCATAACTGAAATATTTACTTACCATCTGATGATGTAGGATACGATGAAGCTGGAATATATACTTACCATTGGATAATGTAAGACATAGAATAGCTGGAAGATATGCAAACCATCTGATTAAGTAGTAAATAGCATAGCTGAAATATTTACTTATCATCTGATGATGTAGGATACAGCTTAGCTGGAATATATACTTACAATTGGATAATGTAACACATAGAATAGCTGGAAGATATTCAAACCATCTGATTAAGTAGGAAGTAGCATAGCTGAAATATTTACTTACCATCTGATGATGTAGGATGCAGCTTATCTGGAATATATACTTACCATTGGATAATGTAAGACATAGAGTAGCTGGAAGACATTGAAACCATCTGATTAAGTAGGATGTAGGATAGCTGAAATATTTACTTACCCTCTGGAAATGTAGGATACAGCTTAGCTGGAATACATACTTACAATTGGATAATGTAACACATAGAATAGCTGGAAGATATTTATATTTATTTATTTATTTATTTATTTATTTCAGTTTGATGACCGGGGAGGTCCACTGGGCTCAGGAGCCCATTTTCAGTGGAGGCCCGGGGAGAAAAGCTCCACATTACAAAATACAAAGATAAAACAAAATACAAAATACAAAAGATAAAAATAAACATAAGATTCAAGGTAAAGATACATAAGGATGCAACCGTCAGTCTACATGGTATGAATGCTGGTAATTTTTGATACAGAGGTAGTAAAAGGAATGGTGTTTACATAACATATTATTTATATCTTGAAATGGATGATTAAAGATTACAAAGAGTCTGATTCTAGTAATGGCAGAGTGGTAGAGCAAGCATAGGTTTTAGGGAGGGAATAAAGGAGAGCAAACTATTTACAGTATTTACATATATACACAGGACAACAGTAGCAATAAGTAGATATGAACAAGGTTGATAGTAGTAAGAAATTGAATAGCATTACTGTTAATATGTACAGTGAGGGGGCTAGGTGGGGAAAGTGCAGTTGCACTTCCACTTAGAAAACAGGTAGGAATGGAGTAATTTTTGAAGTTATTAGGATTTTCTATCAATCTTAAAGAAGGAGGGAGAGAGTTCCACTTTTGGCTAAGGAAAAGAAAGGAGGTGCTGCCCGGGAGGTCGCTTTTGGTTTGTGGACATTGAGTAGGTTTAGGTGGGCTGAACAGTGGCCTATTAGGGTATATGGTTGAAGGATGTTGGATAGTGCAGGACATTTAGAGGGCTAAATATTAGCCTGTGGGCAGTAGTTAATTGGAGGTAGTCTAGAAGGTTGGGGAGTTCTAGCCAGTTTAGTGACTGGAGGGCAAAAAG